>NC_138051.1:86209020-86809020 GCF_964194185.1 Rhinolophus hipposideros
GAGGCCATTGTATACCCATGGGTTGTCTCTGTCCTCACCTTTTATCCATCTTATACAAAATTAGAATGTAGTGAGATCCCAGGAAAAAAAATAACTCTAAAAGACAAAATATTAGTAACATAAATTTTACTGAAATTTTGTTAAGGGGGGAATGGAATTTACATTATATACCCCAAAGCAAAATTGACTAATTCATTTCTACCTCTGTGTTTGCCCAATATCTTTCTCAAGTATTACAAGCTTCATCTACTTTTTTTTTTCCCCTTATCCCTTACACTATGTTTAAAATCCCATCTATTATCACCCACAATTTAGCTGTGACTTCAGTTTTAAAATCCCATATAGCAAAAACATTACCCCGGTCATTTGTTATGTGACTCTACCCATCTTAGAAAGAAACATGGTGACTCAAGATAGCTTCTAAGGGTCAAATTATTAGTTAACTTAATATTTATAACAACAACAATGATACGGCATTGGCACTGTATCAAAAAAGTAAACTCGATAAAAAGAAAAGGGGTTATTAAAAAAAATAAGCAAGATGAATGCTCTCAATGAATAGTGACATAGGGTGCTGTTGCATGCCAAACCTGTGTAGGAAAAAGTCTAAAATGCAAATTGCTTATTAGAAATCAGGCTTCAATATTTCCAACTGAGACACTATTGTAATACAAATGCTCAAAAATTCAATAAGATGTAAGTAAACGTTTGGTGAATGAAGAAATATTGTGGATTCTGCACTTTCCCTCCACACCTCTGGCCATTCAGCTTGATGGATTTCTGCTCATTTATTTTTATTCATCATTTTCCAAGATGCATCAAATACTTCACACATGTTCCAGTTCTCTGGAAACCAAGATAAATTCCATGTTGCCTTGCCTTTGGGTATGTAAAGCCAACTGACAAGAGAATAGTTGCAATATACAGCATTTATGCACTTTAAAAGAGGTACATGAGAGAGAAATATGATTTATTTTGCTGGAAGAAATCAGTTAGTTATTAGACCCAAAATAACATGAGACCTGAACCTAGTGAATGGAAACAGACTTTGACAAGAGGACATGTCACAAAGGAACAGGGGAGGAAGAGATGGAGATAACAGTGTATGAAAGACAATGGTGAGTTACAAGAACAACAAATAAATTGATGCGTACAGAACAAAAAGTTTGTGAGAATATACTTCAGAATTAAACATTTTTGAGCAGCCCTTAAAAGCTGAATGACTAAGGATAAGTTAATATCTCTAATTATCATCTTGACTTATTTCTATATTGGGGATAATTATGGCAACTTTCTCATTGGGAGATGATTTAATTTATTTCCTTGGCATAGTATTTGGCACACTAAATAGTCAAAAAATTTAGTACCTCTCCTTTTTCACCTTTAATTTTTCTTCATCTCCTTCTTCGTCTGAAGGCATGACTAGAGATTAAGCTTAAAATATAGGAAGGGGGAAATACTATAAGAATATTGTTTTCTATGCAAAGAAGATTCAAGAAAGGGTAGGTATTTATTTTAGAGCTTTAATCCTATTAACCATACAGAAGCAGAATTTTTTTTATGATGCTAGAAAATTTTAAGGATAGACTCTATATATTTAGAAATAGAAAAAAAAATTATGCAAAAGAAAGATTAAGTGTCTGGCTTCCTTAATGTTACTACAAAACCAAGTCACAGATAAATGTGTAAGATTCAGTAATGACACAGAGATAATTTAACCTTTTGGGTACTTCTACTTAAAGCAAGATGGGGGGAGAGTTCTTGAGCAATGTTTTGTTTTCAATTATCTTTCTAACATTTAATATCATCAAAATTAATAAGAATCTAGAGAAATAAGAATTTAAACACTATAAAGCTATGTCCAATAGAGTTATTGCCTAATTGACTTATACTGTTATCTTTTTCAGGTCACATTTTAAAATCAAAGCAGATGTTACTAAGGGATTTCTGTTTTCAACACCTTACCTGAATTTTTCTTTTAATTGAAAAAGGTAAATCTGCTTGCCTTGAAAACATTTATTTAAGAATATTCTTGAATTTGAATTTTCTCTATTAGTTTACTCAAGATTGATTGGTTAGCCAGGATGGTCTGGCCATGTTCTTCTAAGACCTATGAGAAGTATGAATGGATGTTTGATAATATAATTGGAAATAAAAATAATTGTTACCATCTAGTTCCTAGTGGGCAGAAGTCTATACATAGCAATGCCATCTAATTATAGCCAACAAATAATATTGAGTGCCAGTTTAGTTCTATCCAGAAGTTCAGAGGTTAAAGTGAAATAGTCACATTGACTCTTTGACTCACATTTTAGTGCTAGAAGAGGGTGCCATTGATGTAATTGCTAATGTACAACTTCTGGATTCTTCTTGGTGTGTCATGTAAGAAAAAAAAAGAAGTAAAATGACCACTTTAACTTTATGATATGTATAAAGGTTTTTTTTTTATTTTTATTTTTTTATTTTTTGCTTATTTGTTTGTTTTGCTTGTGCTTGATTTTATTTCCACCATTTGGTTAGCTTCATATGCAAGTAGAATACATTTCTAATGCAACCAATACATTTGGTAAAATAATCTTCGCATGTAACTTCCTTCATTTTTCTTCTTACAAGTCCAATAGCTTTTATTCATAAATTTCATTAAAAAAAAAAAAGCTTTTATTTCCATTTCTCTCAGTAGGTTGTTTTTAACAATTCATAAGAAGCTCGAACTAATTCTCTGAGGTAAACATGTACATTTACTTAGTAAAATTATAAAATTTGTGGAAACAAAACTGATGTTGAAGTGATAGCTTACAATTCTCCTGTTATAGATGTCCAGAAAAATTTGTAAATATTACCTAATTTCCTAAAAGTCTCCATTATCAATGACTTCACTTTTATACTCTCACTGAGATGTAGTAAAAATTTTTAACCATACTATGTGTAAAATTCATGCAGATCACTTTGAGTTTCATTTATATAATATGCTTTCATATATATATAATATTTATCTCAAAATAGAACAGAGTTTGGAGCAAGTATTATGTTTATATCCATTATATTATGAATGTGGACATCACAGTTAAACGGTAAAGTGTCACATTGAAAATCTTTTCTCAGCTTTGAGTATTTTCATTGTTCATATAAAAAAAAGAAAATTGCCAAGATGATTTTTCATATTAAATACAGTAGCAGAGTCATAAACAAAAAATAATTGTCCTTGGTAAGCTATGTGGTACATTTGTATTGACACGTGGAGGTGGAGACACAGCAAGTACAGTGGGATAAGCATAATGGACTTAGTAAACTGTTTGACACCCGTGTTTTAAACATACAATTGGATTAAATGGTAAAAGCCAAACAATCCAACAAATTACTAAACAAAGCATTCTTCTTAGGAGCATGAGACATGGTTACCAATTTATGCATGACAGTTTGTGAAGATGAGCGAAAAGAGATCAGATCTGCTGATATATCCAGTGACTGGGGTTCCCATTGGCCCTAAAAAGGAGCTGGACAGTAAGTAGACATTGAGGGCTGTATCCACCGAATGGTAGAGAAATGTAATGAAGCCTGTGACAGTTTGAGAGTTGTTTAATAGGAAACCCTATGAAGGGAGCGGTAAGATCAGGAATTATGTGTAAAAGTGGTGTGTGTGTGTGTGTGCACGCATGCAGTAGGGAAGATAAAGGTGGGGGGGGGCTGCTCAGGGGCAGAGGGAACTAGATGTCTCACGAGATTATTCTGAGTTGGCAGAATCATTGTTGCCTTTTGAGGCAGCTTTACCTTAAAACCTTGCTCAGACTTTTCCAAGGTTTAGGATGCCAACATACCAGTCCCTAATTCTTGCACTGCTCTCAGACTAGAGGGACGTTTGGATACCAGAGGCACTGAAAGTGTCCTTGGTTGTCCGCAGTGCATCCACATGAGGACCGCGGACTATTACGGATGCTAGAAGATGAAAAACGCGGTCGAGAGAATTTAGACTGAAAGGAGCTTTTTAGAAACCAGTGTTGTTTGAAAATGTCAGTGACAAAGGTTGGTTGCTCTTGATTTTTCTCCAGGGCTAAGATCAAAGGAGCAGCCTCTGGCATTTTCAAAGGACGGAGCGCGCACGCACACACACACACACACACACACACACACACACACACACACACACAGAGTTTTCCTAAGAGAAATACAATTATTATCAGAAAAAGAAACAGGAGGGGATCAGGAGGCAGGAGGAGGAGAAAATGAAAGTTACATCGCTGCCGCATCATTCCTTGTACTTCCCAGCCAAGGTTCTTACACTCAGAGTCCAAATTACTTAATAAATTCAGTAGTGAGAGTGAAGTGAATCACTCTCCACACTCTAGGAGTGGGCTGCGCTAAATGACTGCTTTCCAGAGTGTAGAGAAAGAGGGAAAATACTCACTTTGCAGTGAAGCTGACAAGCACGACCTTATCCAGATGATCAAAGTCAACGTCAACAGCCATAAATCATGTCCACAGTGTGTACTCTTGATAGGATGTGATGAAAAAGGGCACACAGCCTTTCTAGTCTTCTTCCCAGTAACCCAGAACCCCAGTATTATGAGAAAAAACATCTGATCCATTGCAATAGACAGACATTCCACACAATATCTGACCAGTACTCCTCCAAACTTAATCATCAAAAGCAAGGAGAGTCCAAGAAATGTCCACAGTCACAAGGATCTTAAGGGACAACAAATGTAATGTGGCATATTGGATATGATCAAGAAACAGAAAAACGATACCCAGTAAAAACGAAGGAATCTGGATAAAATATGAATTTTGATTAATAACGATATGTCAGTATTGGTTGGTTTGTTGTAACAAATGAATCACACTCATGTAAGATGTTAATTATAGGGAAAGTTGGGTGCAGGTATATGGAAGCTCTCTGTAGTGCCTGCAAATGTTTTCTGTATATCTAAAACGGTTCTACAATCATTTCTATTTTTAAATGTCAATAGAATACTTGAATAACCAAATTGAGATGCCTGAAACCCAAACTACTGATCAGAAATGACAGTTCAGTGGTTGTCACAGGACCTGGTACAGGATATCAAAGACGTGAGCCTTATTACTTAAAAAAATAGACCCAGGCGATCCCAGATTGTAAGAGTGCCTGACATTATCTCCAAGAGAATGAACTGTAGAAACAACAAAACAAATGTAAAGGACTATTGTATTAAATATAATAATACACAATTTAATAGGAAATTATACTACCAAATGACTCCTAACTTGACATATCTGGGTGGAGTTTATAATTTCCAAGAATAAAGAGAATATCTTCTATTTTCACAGAAACAACAACAACAAAGCGCTTTAAAGGAATTGACTAAGGCTGCCTTAATATTTCCCTCAGACAGGTTTCTCCCTGACACAGGCCCCTGACCTACCTCCCTTTTCTTAGAACATCTACTCTAGAAAACTTGTAAATTCTGTCTCTGCCCCTTTGAGGTGTAAATCATCTATCACCCTGGACAACATCCCTTTGAAATGGAATCATCAAGAAAGATATTACCGGTATCTGTTTTGTTTCTGTGGGAATGTAGGGGTATAACTTTAATTCCCCTAAGCTATTCACTAGCTCACTCCAGCTCTTAAAAATTCTCCAACCTTTTGTTTCTGTAGAATTAAGTACAATCGCTCTTCCCTTTCGCCACACTCTTAAATATTTTTGCTGCCTATTTAGTGGGTCTGGTTCAATTCTTCTTTCACAGAATGTAAATAAAATTTCAAGAAAATGATAATTAAATGTTGAAGGTAAAAAATTCTGAATTTGGAGGTGGAGCCAGGTATAATAACATGATTGTCTATGAGAGTCAAACAAAGACATTTTCAACCACATACGAACTTTGACAAAATTCATCTAGGCCACAAACTCATAAAATAAATCTTAAAGAGACATATCAAGAAATAAAAACAAAAAACAAAAAACAATTGATTCAGGAACACCTATAAATACAAAAGATAGCAGTGATGAAAGAGTCGGAAAAAAAAGTTAATTCTAAATTATTACTGATAATGCTTGTAAAACATGCTATCTATGTTAGTTAATGAAAAGCATGAAAATAGAATAAATGTGATATAGAACCATTAATAGACACCTAGAAAAATGTCAGGTGATTATAACTGCAGTTGGAAGACAACATAGTGGGACATAGAAAAAAATTAAATAGGATGTCCACATGAGGGTGACATTTTTTTCATAGCTAGAAAATGTTTCTTAAAATATAAGTTGTTATGTAGGTAAAACATGGGCAACATAAAATTTTCAAAGTCCCAATTTAACAGAGGAATGACAAAGAAAGAAAGAAGATGGAATAAACTGCAAGAACCAGAAAATAAAAGCAAAAGAGACACAACAAGAAAACTGATAAAGAAATTAACTGAAAGCAGAAAAACATACTAGTAAGTATAACTTACAACTTGAAAAATTTGGCATTGGAAATGAATAGTCAAGTCAGAAGTGGGACTGTAAATGTTACTAACCATATGAAAATGTATTTGTTCCCACTAAAAATGAGGCAAATGCAAATTAAAACTTTATTTGACACAAAATAAGAGCAAAATAAAAGATAAATATCAACTCTTATTAAGGACATAAGTGGAAAATGACACTTCCATGAATTTTGTTAGGATTGCACAGTGGCATAAAGTTTGTGTAAAGCAATTTAGCAAATTCTATAAAAATTTGAAACTTATCTATTGTTTGTCCCCAAATTTTCCTTTCAAGGGATCTTGTCTATGGAAATATTCACACGTGCACAAAGATATATATTGATATAAAGTTTGTTACAGTTTAACAAATGGAAACCGTGTGAAAATTATTAATGGATGCATTAGTTGATTGTTTTATTCATCCATTAAATGAGTCCGACATAGCTGTTATAATAATGAAGTGGATCTTCAGTTTGATATGAAGCAGTGTCTATAAGATTGTCTTTTAAAAGCAAGTTGTAGAACCGTTTTTACATTTGGTTCTTATTGGAAAAAAATAAATCATGTTTGATGTACACACATACCATCACATGCTCACACACATACATACACAGAAAGAGAAAAAAAGTAAAAGTATAAATGCCATAATAGTTGATATTGATTAACTTCGGAGAGATTTATGTTTGGGGATGGATTCAGGGGAAAAAGGTAACGATTAACTATTAGATTACAATTCCTTCCCCATCACCTGAATTGTTTTATAACACTGATATTTTTATTATGTCTAAAGGATGAAAAACACGTTTGTAGAACAGTATATAAAATATGAGCTCATTTATGCATATACACAACATAAATGTACACATACGCTCTCTCAGATACGTAGAACATATTGACTTTAGATGACTTTACAGCTGTATTATGTGTTAAGTCACCTTGCATTGGTTAGCCTAGAAATTAAAATGTCACTAGAAGATTGTTTTACGTGAAGTTATTTCTAAGTTACCAGACTGAAATTAAGTTTTCAAACTTAATAGTTCATGACTATTTCTATGATTGAAAGAATTTTCAAAAGTTATTTCTCTCAACTCGATTCACATAAATTGTTGAAAAAAATTTTTTTCTTCTAACTTAGCCTTGCTTAATGTTAAACTAGATTTTTTCATTTAGGGGATATTTTAATGGATACTTTCTTTATGCTTATTCTTTTATTATCTTTTAAATCAAAGGAAGAAAACTAAATCTCTGAGTGTTTTTCAAGCATGTTATTAAAAACAGATAATTTTTTTTTATTTTGGACAAAAGCATTCTTCATATTGTTCCCTTTGCCCCCTTCACCCCCTACACACATACACACGCTTATTCTTTGTTTTAATTTTACTTCATTCAAAGAAAAAATTTGTGATGACTGAAGTTTAAAAAACATAAGAAAATTTATCTTCTTTCCTCCTTCGATTTGCTTCCCTGAACCCTCGTGTCTCTCACGGAATTGGAGATCGTGGGTCAAAATTCAAAACATCATATTCCTGTGTTCTGACTCTCCCTTGGTATCTGAAGTTTGACAATGGGAAGCAACTATTTATATGGTTAGCCTTATTGAGAAATATAAATTTAAATTCTTGTCTATAAAGGAGAACTCCCCCACACCCCCCTGGCCACCATTCACAATTAAACATTTTCTTTTCTTTGTCTAAAAGTTTTATGATCTAATGTGTCCTCTTTCTGTTTGGCCCATGAGATCTAGTTCTATCTATTAACTCCCTCTGAAATAAGCCAGCTGCAAGATTACATCCAGCCAGCCATTCACCACAATACATGGAATTTCAAGACACAAACTATGCAGTGAGCACATTGCAGGTGTCCAGAGTAGATAAAAATTCAATCCACAAGGGCTTCTTTTGCTACCTCCTGGAGAACCAGGTTATTTTCTAATTCCAAGTTCTTTCTACATTCAGCAAAGGTATGATTGATGCCAAATATATATATTTTTAAAAGGTTAAATAACATTGTGAAAGACAGTTTTTTTTAAGTATAAAAAATAAAAGTGGAACTCTTCACTCCTTCCTCATGTTTCCTAAAGGGGACACTTATTAATGGTTTGACATGAGGAATCACAGACGTCTTTCTATTCACACATCGGTGGGCAGGTTAACAGAGTTACAGATTGAAAATACTTAGTGTTCCGAACCCTGGTCTAGCTGAGGGAGAGGTGAAGTATGGAGCTGTAAATGTTGGGCTTAGTGGGAGTCACCTATCTGAAAGGTGGAGCCAACACCTCTTGCCTCATTTGGCATCTGGAACAAGCAGCCTAGAAGCAAATTATTTTGGCCTATTATTTCATATCCCTATGAAATAACATCAAAACATATTGTGAGATGGGTCAAAGTAATGTTATTATTCCATTCCAGATGACAAAAGTGAAATTCAAGATACCAGATGACTTAGGCAGAGTCACATTAATAATAAATGACTTACATGGAAAATATAGTAGAAGAAGAGACAGCCTTCTGAATACATGTCAAGTGTTATTTATGGAATGAGAAAACTGGCCTTCCCCAAAAGATGTATGAGTGAATTTTGGATGGGTCAGGTAATACTTTAGGAAAATCAGGTACCTGGAGTAGAAACGTTGCAACCTCAACCTCTTTGGGTGTAGCTTTTTTTCTACTTTATTTGCATTATTTTTATTTATCCTTACTTTAGCTGTAGTGGAGGAAAAGAAGGTCATTCACAGAAGCCATATTTCTGAAAGCGATAGATACTTCCTCACACTCATTTCTTCACAAGAATGTACACCAGGCTGGGAGACAGAAAATAAATGCAGGCAACACCTCGTTCGTGATCCAAGTCATATTCTAATTGGTCCAAAGCCATGGGTCCAATACTCACTGCCTAATCTGAGTTGTGCATTTGTGCTATCATAATAATGAATTATGATTCTTCTACTACTGAAAGAAAAATGTTTTGAAAGAATAACTGCCATCTACATAAGATAAAAAGACATAATATCTTAGCAAATGTTGCCCTAAAACTTCTTACTTTGGTGATTTGATGCGTGTTTGGTTTTCTTTTCCTTTTGTGTTTATCTATCCTTCTATCCCCTAAGGCTCTTTGTTGAAAGACCTCACCAAAGGAGTTGCTAACTCTGCTAAATAACAAATGGTCATGAAAGTATTCGGTTTCCCTGAGACTAAAAAAAGTTCAATTTCACTTTTAGATTTAATAATTTTATTATGAAACTATGTTCACTTACTGAATTGGAAACAAATTCAAAGCAAAGGATCCCTTTATTCTTTTTCCCGAAGCATCTGGTAACCGAAAGCCCAATATCCAAGAAACACAATGATGACCTTTCTCTCTGGGATTCATGTCCCAATTAGCTTCAACAGCCATAGAGCAGATGCAAGTTCCAAACTTCCATTAATTTCAAAGTGAACCCAGTGGGCCATATAGAATAAAAAGAAATTATGTAGTATGTGGATAATTCCACCTATGAAAATTTCCAGGGCCTGACACTGGATATGGGAACACTTGAACATCAAATCCTAAATCACAGATCACAGAAACCAACAGCTGGAAACTCCAAAGTCATATTTTGATTTTTTTTTTAATCATCTACAGCACTAAAATAAATGCTAGAGAATTATGTCCTCTCTGGGAAAAGTGAAACAAAATAATTTCATGTAAAATATAAAGATACCTTTGCCTAAACTCTTCCTGAAACCCCTTGTCTGCTTCTGTAGAACATGATGAAGAGCTTTAGTCAGTGTTATGATGGATTAGCTTAATTCAGTTAGGTCTTGTTTCTCCATCAGGCCACCCTTGAGTGGTTATATAAACTTATATTTAAATCAATAGAAGCTTGAATTGTTTGTACAGGAGATATTTGCTCTTGGAATTGGGTACTTATTTGCCTAGGAGATTTCTAAAGTATCCTATCTTAGTGGGAGGTAAATATGGTTTATTGTCCTGTCAGCAACTGGAAGCCTATGTTAAAATACAAGCTTCTTGAGTCTGTTTATTCATTGAGTGTTTGCGGGAAATGTTAACTGGATAGAAACTGGTAGTAACATAATTCAGAAGACTGAGAGGACTGCAGTCATTATATAGATGCATCCATTTCAATGGAGAAGTTACACACAATTTGAAGAAAAGAAAAGAAAAAAAAAAAGCTGTGAGGAACTATTTTGTCATATACAATTAGATCTGGAAAGAAGTATAAACCTGTTCCCTGTCACCAAGACCACACAACTCTGTGGGGAGAAAACACATGAAAGACAGTAATAAATAACAGAAAAAAATAGTGTGCCACACAGTGCAGCAAAATATGGAAGCAAGAGAAGTTCTTATAGATCCAGGTATGGATGAAACGTCTTAGGACCTCAGTGGATATCATACCTCAAGAGGTATGATGTATAGATGACATATTACAGAATTGTGCACATGAAACCTATGTAACTTTACTAACCATTGTCACCCCAATAATCTTTCATTAAAAAGAAAAAAAGTGTCTCCAAAGAATGAGGATGCCCACAGCAGCAAATTCAAGGAGGTGTGGAAACAACAGCAAAGAAGTGGTTGGATCAAGATACATGAACAAACTTTAATTCAGAGAAGCAAAAAAGTGGACTCGAGCAGCTGGGTTTTCTATTTTGTATTATCTTAGAGCCAAACTTACTAATCAACCTGTACTCCTTGGTAGCAGTAGCAGTAAGCAGCAATAGCTTCTTAATCTTTCGTTTTCCAATCAGAAGGCTATGACTCTTATCTCATTTTAATTTTTTTCACTTTCCTAATTATAAATGATGTTAAGAATATTTTCTTATTGACTGGCCCCTTGTTTTTACACCTCTGAATTGCTTGTTCATATGTTTTTCCCATGGTGCTTATTTCCCAGTTCACATATATTAATAGCTCTTTATATATTCTGGGTATAAATGTGCAGATATATATTTTAAGCTTCTAATGCCAAACTATTATTATTATTTCACTCAAATATATGAGACCTTATTACTTTTTCATATCTATATCCTACATTTTCCCTCCCTGGGCCCATATGTTAAAGATATTTTCTTCTAATGCATTTAAATTTTACTTTCTACATTTATGTCATTAATACAACTAAAATTTATTTTGTGTATGGTGTGAGATAATCAGATTTTATGATTTCCTGTATGAAAAGCCAATTGCCTCAATATCATTTATTTTAAAAATCCACTCTTCATTTTTAATTCATGATAACAATTATTAAGATTTTGGCTCAAATTCTCAATCTTGTTCAACTACTATATTTCTGTATTTGTGCTCCACTAAAGCTCTATTGTAATCAGTATATACTTATAATAAGTCTAGACTCTTGGAAGAAAAAGTCTCATCCTATTATTGCAATGTCTTTAATTTCCAGTTTCCCCTTTTTTTTTTCTTTCTCTTCATTGTGTCATACAAATTTAAAAAAAAAAAATTGTAAAAAACTTCATGAAAATATGTTATTTTCTTTAGAATTGCACTGAATTTCTTAATTTGTTTGGGTGGATGTAATATATTCCCATATATAAATAAAATACTTTGTTTTTGTTATGCTTACATTTAAAATAAATAAAGATCTTGTAAATTTTTACATTTTTGTTTTACATTATTTATTTTTATTTTTATAATTGGTTAGTATTCCATTTTAAATGAGTTATTAACATTGTTTATGTGGGAGGTAGAGAATGTACAGTTGTATCTGAAAGGAGAAATGTGAGAAAGACAGGATTTTTTTTTTCTTCATTCCTCACCCACTAAATCCTTTTCCTGGTACTATTATTCTGTTTCTATATATCTATTATAAATGATTTTATTTGTTTTCAATCTACTTTTTCTTTCTTTTCTTTTTTTTATTGGTTAGGACCTCCAATGAAATCTAAAAAGAAACGACTATGGTAGAGATTTTTATCTTGTATTACCTTAAAGGGAATAATTCCAATTTTTCAAACATTAAAGGTTATATGCAATTTTTTGGTATATAGCATGTGTTAAGTAAACAAAGCCATATTATTAGTTTGTTCTAAATTTTTTCTTATTAGTGTGAATTTAATTTTAACACTTATTTTTCTATTTATAATCATGTATGTGTAGTCTTTATGTTGCTAATATAGAGAATTTAGTTAATAGCTTTGCTTATTTTAAGCAATCCTTATGTATTCCATCCCTGGGATAATTCTGACTTGTCAGAATATATAACTGATTTTTACACATTGCTGTATACAAATTATAAATATAATTTTTTTGGCCACTATATTCTTAAGTGAGATTGGCTTTGCCTTTTAATTTTTATGTTGTGTTTGTCTATTTTGGAATCAGTGCTTATCAAGTTTTATAAATGGAATTGGTATATTTCTATTCTACTTAACAGTCTGTATAACCTTGGGGTTATCATTCTCTAAAGACCTGATTTAAAAAACATGAAATATTTTTTTCTCATGGAATAGACAAGAAGTAGAATTAGAAGTAGTAATAACGTCTTATTTTCTCTTCTAATTTGAAATTTTTAAATGGAGAGTGAAATTGGGTGGCATTTCATGACTATCATTTTTTCCTTCCCAGTGAAATTTTTTTATAGTCTTTGCTAAATTTGTTTTTCTCGTGGATTATTCCCATTAATGTGGGAATTGCCTATATTTCTTGTTTTTCCCTATATTTTTATTGTTTTATTATTATTGTTGTTGATAGGAGAGCTGGCAAAAATATGTTTAATATTTTATGTAATTATGTATTATGTTCATCATATTTTTCTTTGCTTTCTGTTTAAGTTTTTCTTTGATATCCATATATTCAGTTTGTAAGATTTTCTTTTTTCTTTTCTTTTTTTTTTTTTTTTTTTGCGGTATTACATCTTTGATCCGCCATTTGTTATTATATGAGGACTGAAGGAAGAATCCAAAAATGTATTTTTTCCCAAAATAACTGGTTTATACACTTGTTAGTTTTATGCATTTACTCTTACACCATTTAAAGAATATTGTTATTTTCTCCATTGCACCCGGAAGTTAGAAGTTAATCTAACTTATACTGAGTAACTAACAATTGAAAGGATTGTGTCCTTTTTCTACTCCAGGATCCAGTTTCAGATACCACATAATCTGTATTCATCATATAATCTGTATTCATTATGTCTCCTTACTAACTCCTCATCCAATCTTTCTCAATCATTTCTTAGTTTTCTTGGCTTTAACTATTTTGAAGAGGGCTAGTTAGATGTTTTGTGGACTATTTCTCACTTTGAGTTTATCTGATGCTTTCTCATGACTAGACTGGGGTAAGTATTTTAGAGAAGAATATCGTAAGAAACAAGGTTTCCTTCTCATTTCATCTTATCTGGGTGTATCTGATATCAACATGACAAGCTTTTCCACTATAAAGTTATGATTTTTTTCCTCTCCATTCTTTGGAAGCAAATCAATAAGTCAGCCTGTACACAACAGCAGTAGAATTTAAGCTCACTTGTTTGAGGGTGACATTATGTATAGTGTTTGGAATTCTTTTGTAAGGATATTTTTCTCTCCCATTTTTAATTACTCAATATTTATATCACTAGGGACTCATGAATATGTATTTTATAAGATTCTATTTTAGTTTTCTTTCTGTGTTATAGTTCTCTTTTTTGCTTGTTTTATCAATATTATAGCAATTCTTTCACTATGCTCTGAAATAGAAAAAAAATCCATTCCTGAAAAGTTAGAAAAAATTCATCTGTAGCACTTTGATCATTTTCTCAGTATCTTTTTGACTATTAACATATTTGATATTTTTGAGTCAATAAAGCATGTTGCATTGATATACTCAAGTGGGTAAGATTTGCCTTGTGTGTCCAAAAATGACATATTATGTTTTCACCTGAAGACATTTGAATTTATGATCAAACATCTGGCTGTCTCTTAAATGTCTTCACTGGACTTATATTCTATAAGTTTAATTTTGTCTCCCTCTTATACCACTTTTCGAGTTCTCAAACAATGCATAAAAATATGTGCCTTGTGTCATTTATCATAGATATTTATATTTTTGGATCTACTTTGTGACACATCCAAGAATTGTAATTGACTTTCTCTTTCCCTGCATTGCTTATTGATAGAGTAAGAAACGTATGGACACACTCACATGCTATTATCTGAAAGTGTGCATGCCATAATGTCTCTATCCAGTGATACTAATCACCAGGCAAACTGGTGTTTCCCCGTTGGCAGGCAAGTTATCTCTCTCTCAAGAGTTTTGTGATTGACCACGTTTTCTGTTGACATGCTTTCCCTAAGATAATATCATATCACAGTGGTTTGTTCTGTTTCAGTATTACTTGCCAAGCAGAATTATCCTTTCTTGACAGTAATTACTCTTGAGAAATTTCAGTGTTCCCTGCTTTATAATTCCTTTCATCTGTCATCATAGCCACATTCTTCCTTTAATGAGATTTTTCTTAAGTTTGAACAATATTTTAGCTTATTTCTCCTGAAGACATTCAAATTAGTCCTCTCTTTCTCTTCTCCTCCCTTAGCAATGTAGAAGCTGAGTGGAAGTTCTTGGGTTACTTTGTTCTGTGTAGCTAGGATATGTGGATCTGTAGAAGGCATGGCCATCCTCTGATGTTTATCATTATAATGATTTTATTACTAAGGTTTTCCTTCCATGCTATTCCTAAAAATAAAACTGTTTAATTATCAAAAACTTTCATTTTTCACCTCAGGAAAAAAAAATGTATAAATTGTTGTGAAAACTTAACTTACATCATTCAGGCAAGAAAACTATTAGTTTCAAGAGAACAAGGCAAACTCTGTACCTGCCACAAGTTGGAGACATTCCCAATGAAGACATGATACAATATAGAACCCACACCTACTCCAGCCAATGAGTAATCATTCTCCCTGTTCTAGTGTAGAATCATGTATTAAACAGGAACTGTACATGATTTTTTTGTTCATTTGTTTGTTTGATTCTGCCATGATTACTTTGTGCAACTTTGGAAGAAGTACAGCAACCTTTTCAAGTAGTGTAAAATTCATAGATACTCTTCTGGTGAAAACCTGTCCTATTCCATTAAAGAGGAATCAGTTTTAATCATCTTATGCAAGATAAAAGAAAGATACAGGATAGTCAAGAGTAATAGGCTTTATTTAAAGCTGTAGATAATGAAATAACTCACGTTCTTCATTCTGACCCTGCCCACCTTGGCAATGGTTTATATGAGCCAAGGAAGCCATTTAGAGGACATACACTTCTGCTGATTCTGGAGTAAATAATCTAAATTTATTAAAAAGTCTGAGGTGTGTAACCTTTGTTGAATCACTTCGTATCTCTGGTCTACGACCTATACAATCCCTTCCATATCTAAATTTCCAAAGAGTATAAAACAATGCTATTTGATAGGTGGTTCCAGAACCAGCAGCATCAACATCAGTGGGGATCTGGTTAGAAATGCAAATTCTTAGATTCCATTTCAGGCTTACTGAATCAGAATCTATGGAAGTGGGCTAGGGGAATCTGTTAACAAGCGCTCCAAGTAATTATAAATACTGGAGTCACAAGCCATGCTCTAAGTCATTTGGAGACAGTTGGAAATAAATAGAAAGCACACACGCATAGGCCATGGGAAACAACAGAGAATTCTACTGGGAGGTGGGGTTTCCCTCTGTGTATGGAAGCAATCACTGGATAAACTTTATACTGTAATCCTTGTGCTGGAATACATTTTGGTCAAATCGAAGCAAAGGGGGATCACAGTGGTTGGCCATTTTGCGGAACTCTTTTTCTTACTCTTGTAACTTGGTGGTGTAACTAGAGTGCAGTCTTCACTCTGACTTTGAAAGAACCAGGAAAAAGGCCTAGCTAATAAAATCTTGCCAAACAACACATGCTCATTCATGCGCGGTGCACTTTTTCCCACGTGGCTCTCTGGAGCCTGGTGCTTCTGCCATGAACTTGCTGAAGGTTTTCTGGTCCCCAAATGGATGAAGATCCATTTTTCTTTATGACATGCAAGATCACACTACAGACAGTATCACAATCCCAGTTCTCTGACCCCTTCCTTCTCAGGTCCATGCAAAATAAGACCCTCTTGTTATAATAATACTCTCCTGTCACACAAGGAAAACTCAAGATTTAAACAAGACTTTCCCTTGGCACTTTTAATGTAAGCTTTACTATACCTGTGACCATATTTAAAAAAACAATGGAGAGAGATGAAAGTCAACCAGGAAAACACACCAGGAGCAAAATAAAAAATGACACCCTCCATGAAGCAGAGGAATGGGAGATATATCCAGGAAAGGGAATCTGTTGATCAGCAAGTACATTCAGCACAAAAGAAACCAAGTGAGAGGCCCATAGTCAGGACACTCAACACCTTTCAGCATGTTTCTTATAAAAAATGTTTACTCAATCAGCAATTGCAGAGTTTAATTTTAGCATGAAAAGAAATAATGTTTGAAATGTTTTAGGTGACAGAAGTAACAAAGATGTACTAGTATAGGAAGCTCACAATAAATCTTTATTAAATATATGAATGAATGATGAATAAATGAATGAATGAGTGAATAAATGACAACAGGTGCAATGAAGCTTGATCAAATACAAAAAGCAAGACAGAGGAATGAGACTGTCTCAATTATTCAGGAAAGATGCTTTTAGTTTCTCAGTCTATTGTTTGGGACAAAGGGGGTTTGAGAAGGAATAAAGTTGTAGAAACAGCTTAATTGTTCTAAATGGGAATATGGCATATCATCATTGTAAAGAGTTCAGGCTCTGGTGTCACAGTACTTATGTTCAAATTTCGACTTTATGATTTGCTAGACAAATGTTTTAATCTTGAGAAGCCTATAAAAAGGAAACAAAAATTGTCTCCATCCTAAGTACTTGTTTTGTAGACTAATGGGTAAACGTCATTTGATATAACGCTTTGTAAGATCTCACAGAATTGATTATTAATCCAATTTTACTATTAATATTGTCATTATTATAGGCTTTATTTCACTATGTAATTTTAGAATGATGCAGTTGTGTGAGAGGGATTGCAAATACTGCTTGTGTCTCTTTTACCTAATGTTTCAATGGTTGACCAGAGATAAGGAAGGAACTTTAAGGGGAGGAGATATCTTGACCAGACCTTTTTGCCCGTATGACATTGAGAACTAAATATATAAGGAGTTAAAACTTCAGCAATACTAAAACCTGTGACTTTGAACAGTAATCAAGCTTTTTCCCCCAGTGATCAAAACTTCCCTCCTCCACACACACACAAAGGAAAACATGACCATTTTGACTAAGAGTAAGGGGTCAGAAGACAGAAGTCATGGTCACAGAATACAGAGTATTCATGTTAAAAAGAGAAGGCATACTAGTGGATTCCTGCAGTGCAACCAGGGTCATATGAA
Organism: Rhinolophus hipposideros; assembly: GCF_964194185.1. Taxonomy (NCBI): domain Eukaryota; kingdom Metazoa; phylum Chordata; class Mammalia; order Chiroptera; family Rhinolophidae; genus Rhinolophus; species Rhinolophus hipposideros. Next base: position 86,226,864 of record NC_138051.1, read on the forward strand.
AGATAGAACTTCTGAGCTGAGCAATCAGTCAAAAAGGAAGAGAAGAAGGAAAAGAGGAAGGAAGAGAGGTTGTGAGGGAGGGAGCAAAGGAAGGGAAAAATAGAAGGGAGGAAAGAAGGGAAAGAAAAACTATGGCCTAAAAAGTACATAGTAACAGGCAGTTTTCAAAGTATGTAAGAGAGAAGTAACCTCTCCTTAACAATACTATCGATAAAAACGTGGTACTTAGAACTTTTAAGTAGGTATGAAATCACAGGCTTACATTTTTTTTCTGAAGAAAAGTAATAATTGTTTTAATACAGAAGTGACTTTCCAGAACAGATGGGTATGAGCCACAGAGTCAGAAAGATAAAAGGGTATCGGAAATTGAGCAGAGGAGACAACTGGACTAAAACTAGCAGTTTTTAGAAATCAATTTCCTGAGAAATAAATTTGGAATTATTGTCAGAGTAGTTTGACATGCTTGGGTTTTATATAAAATTATTATATAAATGATATAATGATAGTCTGATAGTTATGATAGATAATGATAGATATTTATGATAGTCTGTAACTAGTACAAAATAACCCTGTGGTACTCAATCCTTTATGTAGATTAATTCTTTCTTTACTAATTTTCAGTTACATGAGCCATTCTGTATTAAAGATACCTTCCAGACAATTTTATAGGTGTGTGTTTTGAGAGTGAAGATTTTGTGTGATAATTGCAGACAAGAGTGAGATGACTGGCAAAGACAGAATCTATTAGAAACAAAATTAGTTAATACAGTCTTAGGCTTATTTCTGATTTTTTCTTTTCTTTTTCTATTTTTTTTTCTTTCTTTTCCTACATGTTATGTTCTTCCTGGAGACTTTCAACTATTGACCACAATTAACATGCCCTTTTTTTCTGCAGACCTCTAATCTCACTACATAGAAATAGTCATAATATCAAGAATCAGGCTTGCTGATGTTGGGAAATATATTCTAACTACTATCTCAGGATATTCTTTGGTAATTCATGTAATAATCAAAATAACACCTAATATTTTCTGAAATGTACTTTGTGCCAAAACTTATACTTTGTATGAGTTATTAGTGTATAATTCTAGCAAACATCCTTTGATTTAGGTATTTTTAGTATCCTTTTATTATTGGTGAATAAACTCAGATAAATATAGATTAAATAAATTGCCTGAAGTCATAAGTGATGCCAGAGAAAGAGTGTAGTCTCTAAAACACATACATTGTTTAAAGGCACATCAAAATTTAGTTCAGTGCATAAGGCATAAGTTGCTTCCTGTTTTAAAATTTTACTTAATAGCTTTTACAAAAGTGGACATCTATGCATAATAGAACGTGATTATAGAATACGTGTTACGTAGTGATACTGTAGATTTTTTCTTAGATATACATTGGATTATCCACAGTAAGTTAAAAAATTTAAAAAACAGATTATATACCCAATTAAAAAAAAACAAAAAACAAAAAAGCTCAGATGTGCATTAATCATCTCTAATTCTGTTTAAAAAATCAAGGAAATTAAATATTACTTGGAATTCTTCAATGTTAACCTCTGTTTTTTATTGTTCATTATAAAAACTATTTTTCAGCATAGGAAGTATGTGTACTCTTATATCAAAAGGGTGCATTATCTAGTCTCAGAAGTGTTCATTCAGCTTCAGATGTTTAGGCCAAATGAAAAACATTATTGTTCAACTGCTAAGACAATGTTTTTATCAGAAACACAAAATATGATTTAAGTTAGAGTGGTCAGAGTAGGAATTAAAATACAGGACACACAGTTAAATTTGAATTTTAAATAAACGGTAATTTTATTTCTTAGTATTAGTATATGCTATATGATACTTATGGGACATACTTATGCTAAAGCATTATTTGTTACTTGTCTAAAATCCAAATTTAACCAAACACCCTGTAGTTTATTTGACAGCCATAATATTAGTACCCAAATAAAGCAAATAATTCATAAAGTTTTTGAAAATAGGTCAAATGTGAATCTTCTCAAGTGATAAAATTGGCCTTTGATGAAATTAAAAACACAATGGGTAAACATGTTTACTGAAGACTACCCCTTTTCATACTGCAGTTTAATAAGATGCCTAAGTGTTTCCCCATGAGCTCCTTTTTCATGTTTTTGTTGTTGTTTTTTTAAATAATTTTACCTTTTTTTTTCCCTCATGGATTATCATTTATATTTAATGTGGTGACACTGGGACATTTTTATTTCATGTTTATGAAAAGGAAGTACTGTGATGAATAATTAAATCTAGGATGAGTAATTTTTAAAATTGTCTCTCAAGATTAAGTACTGTTGTACTATGTTTTGCTTTACTGTTCAAAGGGTGTATGTGGAGACATCAGCCTTCCTTACTCAAATCCTATTCAAATAAAATTAACAAAAGACAAGTCAAAAAATCTACCCCCAGCAAATTCTGCTTAGATAACCCCATATCTATTCTTTGCAAGATAATTTACTTTAAGAGTATGGAAGGGAATCAACCAAAAAAGGACCTTATTGAAATATCAATATCTGAAATACAAAGCCAATGATTGTTACCAGAGCCACTGTCATGTGTGAAAGAGAGAAACTTACTTTATATTTTGTAAATCTAATGATAAAATGTCCTCATGCATTTTTTCTGACAAGTTAAACGGAAAATAATAGTAATTCAGTAGCTAGAACCAAAGCATAAAAACACATTTTGTGTTTGTTCAACGTCCAAAATGTCTGACTTAGCTCATGCTGATAATAATAGATAATATTTATTGAGTTCTTATTTTATGCCCCTTTTTTCTGTGTTAATTGCCTTACAAGAGTTATCCTGTTAAACTATGAAACAGATATCCCCATTTTATTGATTAGAATACTTACCTAAATTCATATAGTTAAGTGGCAGAACTTCTACAATATATTTTCCTAGGTGAAGAAAACGATTTATCTTTTATAGAGATAAAAATGGGGAAAGAGTGACACAATCTACAGAAGGATCCTGAAGGATCCTTAAGCTGACATACCTTTTTCACATTTTTTGATAAGTACCAATCCCAATAAGTACACACAAATAATTACTTTTTTTATAATAATCAAAAATATTTATCTATGGAAATAAAATAGATTATAAGTGTTGAACACATCCAAACAGATCTTGTGTTCTATTTGTCTTCAAAGAATTAATGTGGAATCCTTCTCTAGCCGTTCTCAATCTTGGCTGCTGTTGGAAACTCCTGGGAAGCTTTTCAAAATCCTGATGCCTGCGTCCCCTGCTGGAGATCATAATTTAATTGACCTATGTTATGGCCTGTTATCAGAATTTTTTCTTAAGATCTCTAGTTATTGGGAACATAAATGTAAACATTATGTGCAGTATTTAAGTAGGCTAAGCAAGTGATAAACCTTAGTGCAGCTAATTACAGAAGTCTATAAAGGTATCTGAATAACATTCAAATTGATCCTCGCAGTTTTTCTGGCTAGTATATATGAACTGTTTCCCCAAATTCTTACATTGAACAGACATATATCCCAGCTTCTCACTGGAATACAGAACGAGGAGAGTAGGTTTTATCTATTCCCAGAGGTTGGTGAAAAGAAGAAAGAGGAAAATTGTAAAATATGTGGAGGTACACATAAAGTTCCATTAAATAATAATAATAATTATTATTATAAATACAATAAAAAGTATAGTAATACTAATAAAGTGGGAGGACATGTCCTCAAAGACCAGCATTTCGGAAGACTGCCTGGCTTCTTTTTCAGTGTCTGAGGAAAATAATGAAATAATTCCTGTCCCCAGGCCCTAACTCCCCAGCTCCAAATTATCACAGCAATTGAAATTCTTCCGAGAAAAGCAAACATACCCATGCAGAAAGGCTTTAGCCCCTTGAGGTTTCCAGAAAGTAAATTAATCCACATGGTAGATTAGAAATATAAAGAGGAAAGTGGGGGGTAGTGACGCTTGGTGGTGGCAGGAGTAGCAACTTGATGATTTAAGAATGTGTAAGTGGCTCTGGGCATGGGGTCTGCTGTGAGCTTTGAGCTCCTCTGGGTTTGTTGGCTGCAGGAGTCCTAATTATGAGCATAATAGATAAACTCATCATGGACACAACAAGCTCCTGAATCTGATCCTGCTAATAACAGCCAATTAAGTTGGCATTATGAAATGATTTCTAGAATTGAAGGTGCACTTTTAATTACGGATTGTTTGAAAACATTAAAGATTTTGATTCAAGGGCTTAAATCATCATCTTTGGTATGTGGTAGTAGTTCTGATCTTTCCAAAATTGTTTCCTGTACCTAAAACAGCAAATAAATGAGAAATGGAGTCAAAGGGTTAGGTAATTTGGATATAGAAAATTAATGTTATGTGCTTATATCATTTCTTCTTCTAGACATTCCATTATTTCTGGTTAATTTTAATCAAGATACCAAATGGCCTTCTATCACTATTTTTTTCCCCAGCATTGATTCTAACTACCTAACATTTGTTTGAATTTGGATTTAATAAATGACTACTTCTCAACCCCTACAGCTAAGCGTTTGAACTAGTGGGTTGGTAATGAAGATATATAAAGATAAAGAGCAAAGCGGAAAATTAGAATTACATATATTAGGTCTGCAGTGTCTGAAGATGTCTGTAATGCTTTGATTTTACTCTAGCTGCCTCTGGAAGTCTAGGATGAATAAATATCAAACAACTTAAATCATAGTCTAAGATCACAGAGGAAGAAGTCTAATTTTTCCACAGGTCTCTTACAAACATAATTTGCAGCCAACAGGAGTAAAAAAACCATTACTTGCCAAATGCACACTTTGGAATCCCTTCACTTACTTATTTTTTTGTGTTTGATTATTAGCATTGTTGCGTTATACAAAGTTCTATCTTGAGGTGCACATGAGAAATAGTAACGTATGTCTCACTGTAGATGTTTAATAGAAGAGTTTTTGTCGGTAAAGTAGATTTTGGTGCAAATTAGTGTTAGTCCAGAGCACTGGTCCTCAAGTTCCAGCTTAATCAGAAAATGTGATTGCTGGGCTCCATCCCCACAGTTTCTGATTCACAGTTTTGTCTGCAGAGGCACCCAAGAGCTTACATTTCTAAAAAGTTCCCAGGCAATAAGGATGCTGCTGGGCCCAGGACCATTTGAAACACAGATCTATTAGCACTAATAAAACAGTAGAGTGAGTAGTATAATACAGAAAGAGGTGGCCAATCTACTCAGGACCTGAAGACTCACTTGATTCGCTCTAAGACTATGATTCCATATGAAGGAGCATGTTTATGGCTTCCTTCAGCAGGGACATTAGATTTTGTAACATTCCCATGAACCAGTTCAACACATGGGTATTCTGTGATACTACCCAATTTCTATCCTCCTGTCTCAATGTCAATGACATTGCTAATATCTATATACTATATCCCCCCCTTTGTTTCTATTATTGCCATTACCGTGATATGTACATCTTCCTGAGGAACAACTAAAATAACTTTATTTTTATTATGTTCTGGAAGGTAACCTTCATGTTACTTTTCATGTACCTTTTCCTAAATTACTAAATCCCAAGGTTATTGGGTCATAGGAGACACAGCGTCTAGCCCCGAAGATGGTTTTGATGATCCCAGGATCATGCATAGCAAACTTTCATCACAGTCCTTAAAATCATATTTTGGGAGAAACCCCAGAATCCTGAAGAAGGTTTTTGTGGAGCTAGAGGTATAAATGGTTAGAAAGTTCAGGGCCTGAAAGGAATCAGAGCAGGAAAGAAGAGCCATAAATCCTTATATTCCTGATAACAAGAGATTCATTCAGGAAGCTAGATATGACACATCAAACAAGCAATCAAAACAATAGCAACAACAACAACAACAAAAAAAAAAACAACAAAACCAAAACCTTTCATCTGGGGCAGATGGTTTCCAGGGTTTTTGGCTTATATCACTTTTATGAACCAATCAAAATTGTTTCAGATATTTATGCAGTCCCCATATATTTGGACTTCAACTTCCTGACCAGCCCATTTCTCACTTTATCTTTAGCAAATTTCTCTACTGAATCTGCTTTCTGCCTATGTCAGCCAATTATGTTACGGAAAGGGAGTCTTCGTATATCTGAGTCCTTCTGGAGATGGTAACTGCAAATGCTGGATCACAGAGAGTATCTATTGTTAGAGCAGGAAGAGTCTGTGGAGATGAGCTAATCTAATTTTGTCGTTTTACAGATGAATACATTTAGATGGACATGGGTGAACGTCACACAGCTGGCTAGTGAGACAGATGATATAGAAGTGCTGAATTGTACTTCCCTGCCTGGGACACATTCTCTTACTCAACTGAGCTTCTTAATGAATTCGTTTATGCTAAAAGATGTCTGTCAAGTATAGCCTTATTTCACACTCTTGACATTGAAAATCGATCTACTTGCTATGTATATTACATTGTTTATTAGGGTTCTGTTTCGCAGAGGAACAGAACCAATGAGATGTATAGATATAGATATGTAGATATCCAGCAGATGTCTACGGGAATTGGCTCACATTAAGGAATTGGCTCACATGATTATGATGGCTGGAAAATTTGGAATCTGTAGGGCAGACTGGTAGCCTGGAAATTCAGGTATTGCACAGTTGTGTCCAAAATCTGTAGGGCAAACCAGCAGCTTGGAAACTCAGGCAGGGTTTATATGTTGCAGTCTTGAAACAGAATTGTTTCTTCATCTGGAAACCTCAATTTTACCTTTGTTGTTGTGGATTCAAAAGAGTTCACTTGGTTGTATGCGTCCAAGCCAAAAGAAAACAGGAACAGAAGTTTGCAGCAAAGAAAGTAAAGGTTTATTTAAGGAGTTATCGCCAAGCCCAGAGACTCAGGTGAGCTCGTGCTCTCACAAACCTGGCTCCCTGATGGAGGGCCTTTAGTGACTAGGTTATATAAGGGAAAATTATTTATTGTGGTTATTGTGGCAGCTGGGGTCATGGGCTCTTCTGATTGGTCGGGGCTAAGGCAGAAAGCAGTTGATCTTGGCTTTAGTTCTTGGTGTCAGTTACGGCATTGTTCTGTCTGGTTTCCAGGTAATGCGGTCTGTGGGGTCGTTCCGCTTTCATGAGTCCAGAGCTGAAACACAACTGAGGCCAAGGTGCTGTCTTTGTTTGATTAAAACCTTATTCTAGTTTGAGGTTTGGTTATTGTATGTTGGTCATGGTTCATAGACTTAAAGCTTTATTCTTAGGTGAGTTTGACACTGACCAGAACCTCATGTCCTAAGGGCTTAATGGTTAAATGGAGTGGACACACAATGTATGCACAGGTAGGAAGATCAGGGGAAAGAACACAGGCGAGTCACAGTTCTATCAGGCTAAACAGAGCGATCTTGGATTAGAGCAGAATGCATGCTAAAGAAATGAAGTTCTTGTGCGGTGACACCCTTAAGACTTTCATTGACTGGAGGAGATTCACTCATGTTCTAGCGGATAACCTACCTAAAGCTAACTTATTATAAATGTTAATCACATCCACAAATACCTTCAATAGCAGCATGCAGACTAGCACTTGACCAAAGAGTTGGATATGATAGCCAGGCAAATAGACACATAATGTTAACCATCACACATTGGTTTGCTTGTGATTTCCTCAACACGCTCTTTCATTCAACAGTCTGCATGACTTCAGAGTCAGATCTATTTAGAAAGTACCATGTTGAAAATTATCTAGTTTAAGCAACAGTATGGCCTTTTGTGATCTCCACCAGTGTGACTCCTCTCTTTATTAATTTGCATCCATCTTAGAGTGAAGACCAGGGCTTGGTTAATTACCACTATAAAGCATGTAGGGACAGAGTGGGATGTCTAAATATCTCAGTATTTAAAAATACTTTGTAAACTGTAAAATTCAACTCATTTATTTGAACATCAAAGGATGGCGTATTATTATATAACCTGCTTCTCTTTCTATTAAAATTAAGTGTTGACTGCTCAGATTTAAGGAGAAATTGACATTAGTCATTTAAGACCACAAGAGAGGCTGAAATTGCTGGGCTTTTCTATGTAAATTGCAAAGAAAATTACCTCAACCTGTGCTTACATAAAGTTATGATTAAAAATGAAAGGTTTCCTCGAGTACTTTTGGTGTTTGCACTCATGTCTGTAGAAATTATTGTCACATCTAAAATTTTTGCCTTCCCAGAAACCCACTCTTCCCATCGTTTCCTGCCACTTATCCCCATTGTCCATCCACCCCTATTGGTTTACCACCATAAACTGCAGGAATAGCAAAAGCAAGTGTAATTTAGAAATTATGAAAAAATAGTGTCATCTATTCATTTGGGAGTCTTTTAAAAATGTAAAGAACATTCCCTTGAGTAATCTTTCTAGCAATCTTGATTGAATTACCAAAGTCCATCAGTTACGTGTATACTGTATGTATACAGTTACGTATCTGTAGATATGTATATATATCTACAGATATATATATCTATATCTATATATATAGATATATATGTGTATATATATACATATATACAAGTATATACATATATACATACATATATATATATATATATATATATATATATATATATATTTAGAGAGAAAGAAGACTCGAAAGCTCTCTTCTAACATTTAGAAATTATATATTTGTTCTTTGGTTTAAAGATGTGATAGATACAACCATAAAAAAAAAATCAAAGTATATTTTACCAATCTGACATTGTCTGGGGAAAAAAGTACATATATACCTAGGAATGCATGTAAGGTCTGGAAATTATAGTGATAATTTATCCTAAGTAAAACAAATTCAATACTATTAATAGTTAACTTTCCAGAATTTTAACTTTTTAGTTTAATTTTAATTACCCCAAATTTAAAGTATTTTTCGCTTTGTTTTAAAATGCTGAATAAATAAATTTACCTGAACTGTTGAGATTCCACACCTACGTCTTGATATACTAAATCCTATTGCTTAGAAAATGCCTACTTATTCTTGAAAAACTAGATCAAGTGCCATAACCTCAATGAGGACACTCATGATTCTACTTATTGCTAAGTCTCTTCCTACTCAGTTTTCCTGAAACTTAGTCCCCCAAACTGTAGTATCTCACTGGGAAAAGCTACTGGGCATTAGGCACCTATGTGTCAGGCACTTGCTTAGCATTTAATTGTCATAAAGATTCTAAGAGGTTGAGATAAAGATCCTAATTTTACAGATTAAGAACTGAAAGTTAAATTATATAAAGAACCCAAGTCCCTGACATTTGTAACATGGGAAGACATGATTTAAATCCTTTACTAGCTACCTGTTTATATTTATTCATCCCCTTAGAGCTCTGCCAGGACTAAATAAACTGTTTTATTTATCTGTTTATCCTCAACTCCAAGTAAAACTCATGGCGCATAATAATTACTTAATGAAACTTGAGTGATTGACTTAATAGATGAGTAGATAAAATACTTTCTAAATTTGTCTTTTATATTAATAGTAGGTTTGTAGAGATTTCCATGGTGTGAAATCTCAAACAGATACCCCTATGTACCTATGCCAAGATTTCCTCCTGAAGTTAGCAGCTTTTTACATTTGTCACCAGGTTAACACGTACTACCTTTTCATTGTGAAGAATGAGAAGGTTATAATGATAGTTAATGGGAAAAAAGTCATCTGAAGGAATACATTTTGTGAAATACAATAGTCAGAGAAGATACCAACATCTTGTGTTCTCTCTCTCTTCTCTCTCTCTATACCTATATCTATATCTATATCTATATCTATATCTATATCTATATCATCTATATCTATATCTATAGCTATATGTCTATATAGATATATATGTATAGAGAGAGCATATAATTAACATTTATAAAACCTATAAAAGCTCACCTAAAACTTTATGTAGGTAACTAGTAGGATGAATTGACTAATATGCATTTTAATCATTTATAATAAGGTGGCCTCTTTTTTTTTCCAGCTTCACAATCCTGTACAGACAAACTTTCACAAATGTAATGTCTTGTCATGTTCAACATCGTGAAAGAAAAAAAAAAAAGACATGCAGACTTCTGTGAGTGTGATTAATTGAATATTCTTTCAAACATAATAAATCGAAGCCATAAAATCAGAAGCATATATGAAATCATATAAGCTGTCAGAATTCCAAGTTCATAGTGAACCTAAAATGATTGTAGCTAAGAGCATGTATGTTAGTTTATGCTATCAAAATTTAAGTATACTAATAATATGTCACTTATCCTTTGTCGTTTCTAGCAGGCAATCTCTATAGTGCATTTAAGAATTGACTATGCTACTATTCTTGGACTATTTAAGGCAGTTAAAATTTTTTTGAATGTGCCAACTAACAAAGAAATTCTTTGAAAATTCCTAAACTTGATTTTTGTCCTTCCCAGTGTGTGTCAATGCCCCAAGGAATGTTAACTTCCTCCCTGGCACCTCCATGCTCTACCTTGATGCTTTTGCAGTCACAATTCCAGGGCCTCTGGAATGCCTCACATTCTCCCCTCTGCTTTATCTAATATCTTCAACCAAAATTCTGCCAGCACTGTGGAGTTTTACACTGGTCAACTTTCATCTTTCGTTTGTCTGAAGACTTGTTATACTTAGAATAATGCTATTAACACTATTATTGTGATCTATCCAGTTAGACCGTAAGCTCCTGGAAGGCACAGAACATAATACATATGACATCTATTCTTCTTCAGTAAGAGTTGCTCATTTAGAGGGTATATTATGAGTCCTTATTAATAGACTCTAAGGAAATGACAACTATAGCCAAACAATTTTAAGTGTTCTTTTATCACCTCAAGACATTTATATTAAATATGACATAGTCAAGATTTGTTTCCATGAATTTGAGTCAAGATAAGGTTAGTTAACATTCTACAGTCATTTATGGAGTGATGTTGATATACTGGGATTGTCATATACATTATCTCTGATTCTGTTTATTTTTCTGGAAGTATAATAAGAGGTAAAAATAGATGCAATGTTAAATTAACCGTTAAGTGGTCATGCATTATTTTTATTTTTTTCCATTTTCACCATTTTCCTCCCTGGTGTTAATCTGGTGTCTGAGGTATAAATCTGTCAAATTCTAGACAGAAGCCTTGATACATAGGATATATAGGGACCTGGAAATTAATGTTCTTATCAGTTTGAGATTTAACACTTTGTAAATCTTTAAGAATTTACTTTGAAAGGGCAGAAGGATTCAAAACATGAACAAAAGACACTTCAAATAAAAAAAAAAAACATTTGCATTTTATTTTTAAATCAGAAACTGTTTTGTTAACACAGAATTATTTTGCCTATAATAAATAGTTGTTTTGATATATCAATCAAACCATGTAACCAGTTACTCTAAAATTTAAAATAAATCAGGATAATAGATAGATAGCACATGAAGTAAGTCAAAACTGATTTTGGCATCTGGTCCCTCCAACTGTACACTGTATGGTTTGGGGAAAATTAACTTAAGCTTTTTGGACCTTGGTTTTCTTATCAGTAAAATGTAACAAAATTAATGATTAGATTTCAGTTCTAAATTCCCAGGCTGCAACAGGGCAGGTTTTCTATGCCCTCAACTGTGAATAGTTTGACACGTGAATTAATGGCCAAGGCTCTGAACTATCAGTCTCTGTTATTTCGCCCTCTCTTGGGGTGAGTGCTCCTTTTCCTTCAAATGTCCCTTGGGGCTCCCCATCTATCTTCTCTCTGATTGATAAATTTTCTTTTCTTTTCCTTTCTATTCTAATTACTTTTTTTTTTCTCCTCAGAGTACTATTTTATCTCCACATTTATGCTTAATCATTTTGGCTAACACATTTCTCTGTCATTATCTAAAACAGTTTAAAATGAAAAATCATATTTTTGCTCTACATAAGTGTGTTTGTGTAGGTGTGTGTTTGACTATAAGAAATGGCCTTCTGCTTTATATTTTTGATACCCTATTATACATATATACTGAAAATATTTCCTCTGAATGCTTTAACAATGGTAGATCTGTTACTAAGTATGAGTATGTTAGTTTTCTGTAGAGACAGAACTAATTGCCAAAAATTTAGCGACATAAAACAACACATATTTATTATATCATAGTCTCTATGAGTCGGGAATGTATGCATAGCGTGAGTGCATTTCCTGTAAGGTTTTATTCAAGGTATCTGCCAAGACTGGATTCTCATTGGAGGCTTGCCTACATCATGTGAGAACAATCTAAGTTAACTGGTTGTTAGTAGAATTCAGCTTCTTGCAGGTAGGCCTCTGGATTGAGGGCCTAAGTTATTTGCTTGCTGTAGGCCAGAGGCCACCCTCAGCCTTCTGCAATCTGGCCCTATCCTTAGGGCAGCTCACAACATGGCACCTTGCTTCTTTAAAGCCATCAAAGGAGAGCATCTCCTTGCAAGACAGATGTTACAGTCTTATGTAACAAAAACACTTATACTTAATCACATGTATCCAATTGATACTCTATTGGTAAGGAGCAAGTCACAGGTCTTGCCCACACTTAAAGGATTGTATACAAGAATACCAGGAAGTTAGAGTATGTCCACCATAATGAATAACAGTAAGACTTGTCAATAGTTAAAGATTATCCATCATATTTCCCTTTTTTATTGATCAGCAATGATCAATTGATCATAGATTATTGATCATTTTGTAAATCATAAAATAGTATAAAATCTATTAAAAATGGCATGTTGTTGAAGGTCTTATGTAGCAGAGTGGCATGGTCGTGCATTTCAGGAGGATCATTGGTTACTATCTGGAAAAGGCAATTAGAGGGGAGAAAGACTGACAATAGGAAATCAATTATGCTGCCCACAATCCATGTAAAAAGCCATGCCACATTGGATTAGTTAATGGTTACATAACTGACAAACAGTGGATTAATTTGAGGTTTTATTCTGAAAGTACAATTGACAAGGCTTAGTAAAGAAAACAGAATTTTGAAAATGAGGTTTCTAGAATGGAATTTGATGATGTTCATTCACTGAGAGTGAAATCACTGAGTCCGGATTAGGTTGGGTTGAGAGACAGTTCAGGTTGGAGAAAGACTTTACCCTACAAAAGGTAACGGAAGGCTTACAGCTCTAAGAGACTAATAATAGAAGGCTAAGAATGTTTCCAGATAACACTAACATCTAAGTAAGTGAAAGGACAAAGTCAGGAAAGGAAGTAAGAAGTGTCAATCAGAGGAAGGAGGAAATCCGTACATCATGAAACCAATGGGTGATAATTTGAGATGTAAGTAAGATAAGTAATGCAGATCAATTGTTTTAGCAGCAAAAACTTTTTTGGTCACTATGTATGCAGATGTTTCTTCAGTTACAGCTCTTTGGGGCTAAGAACCTTCTGAAATGTTTCATACTCACAAAAAACGAATAATGCGAATTAGTCCCTTAAAGTGCTGTCTACTTTCTTCTACTTATGGTGAAATTTCACATTAGGACAATTCCATCCAGCATTGACTCCTGAAGACGTACAATCTGCTTTGGCACCTTGAAAAGTTGTAAATGCTGCACAGCATCTTAGAAAACAAAGCAATTGAACACAAATTATTTGTTCCTCAGGAGAATTATTTTGGATCGAAACTGCCATTTGTTCTGTAGTGACAAGTGCAGGTCTAGCATTTCTCTTTGAATTCTCTGGCAAGCTTTTATTTAAGCAATTGCAATTGCAGGAGAAGGCATTCCTGGAGATTAATGACTGCCTGGGAGGGGTTGCTCTTTGGTCCATTAACTCCAACCAGTCATTAATTTCCATGAAAGGCCCTGCATGAAAGTTATTATTACTAATACGAACTGAAAATGAAGGAAATATACAGTAGGTGTATTGATTTCACCCTCTCTCCCAGAATGATGCAAAGTCATTTCACTTGTATAAGGATCTTCAAGAAAAATGAAGTCCTACGTATAAGCCAATCACTTGTTTTGCACTATTTTTGGCAGCCTAGTTTTACAGACACTGAAGCAATTAACTTAAAAGGAAATTACGAGAGCAGTAGTCCCCAGGCCTAATCCAAAAGTCTTGATTCAACCAATATGTGTTAATCTTAACTATAATTTCTGTTGAACACATGTTTTAAAAAAAAGTATCGCCCTAGTTTATACTGGACCAGAAATAGTTCACTAAAATACAGATTTTTGTTTCAGCTTTTTAAGAGTTATAAATTTACTACTTACTCTACTAAAATACACTAAATTCTAAATTACCCTATAAAGGCTAAAAAACAACACTTTGTTCCAAATAAAGAAGTGCTTTTTAAAATGCTTTCTACAATATTTATCACTAGGAATCATCATGAGAAAAAAAGTATATAATCATGAAGTTGAATCCTTTAAATATACTTTGAAAAATTTTTGGATTATCAAACATTTTAAGATTTATAGGATTAAATTTATGGACAAAAAAATATATGGTCTCTTAGATGAATGTGTGAGAGAATAAATAAAGCTGCTAAATCTTATCTTTTCTAAACATGCCATGATATATTTATTCTAATTACCTTCAATCATCATCTTTCATCTTATAAAACATTTTATGCTTTCAACCTTCTCATTACAAAAATTACTATATGTGCTATTTGACAGACTGGTTAATTTTTGCAGTATACGCTTTTTCTCTTTTATTAAATAAATAAAAGAGATGATTAAGAGATCTGATAATATTAATGGTATGTATATGCATGTATACATATAGCATACACAAGCATGCATACATGCATGCATGAATTTATAGATGTATACATATACATATACGAATATGTATATATATATTGTTTGTATATACACATATATACACACAATTGCACACACACATGCAAGCATATATGTAATTAATCACAAAATGTCCAACACATGCAAACCACACATTCACTGAAAGGACATTAAACTTTTCATCACAGTCCTCATTTTGTACATAACTTACGATTAAAGTCACATTTGCCTAAATTTACTACAAACAAGATTGTCAAAAACAAACATGTTTTATAATCTGTTATAAAATGTAAAGCTAATTTTATTATCTCTATCACTTGAATTTGATACTTTCGATCATGTCTTATAAATACATTCTATATATTTTCAAAACTGCCTATTAACATGTCACTTCAATTGACATATGAAGTAAGTGTTCTCTGATAGAAAGTAAATCTGATTCTTCTGATCAGTTTAACACGAAGATTCCTGGAGACATAAAAATAGTATAACAATTATTCCCATACTTGTAATAACATAAATCTGGAACTTGAAAGTATTGACAAAAATGTATTTAATACTAGTGATAACAAAATTATTTTGTCAAACTATTATATGATGATAAAAGTATATTGAAATTCATGTTTAGAATTTTAAATGCTTTTTGATTGTATCAAATGAAGTGCCCCAAAGTGAAAGAGTCACAGGTATACTAGCCATTTGATAACTTCTTGTTAAGTATTTTCGATAGAATTTTCAGAATCTGAAATTCTGAAAAGAATTGAAATTTGAAATTTCAAAAGAAATTCAAGAGATTTGAAAGAGAAATGCCATTACTGATTTGGGAACAAATGATTTTACAAATAATATGGTGCCCAATATGCTTTCAACATTGTTGAAGGAGAATCTCATTAATTATCTGTTAATACACCATTTTAAAAAATGTTTCAAGATAAATAACACTCATTATTTTGGCTTATAACTTGGAAAAAAATCAAAACCTTGATTGGCATTGCTATAACAAAACTCCTTCAATTTTCATTAATTTACATCAATAACTTTTCTTAGTATTTGTATCTATAAAACAAAGAACATTCTTATTTTAAAAGTCAATAATAGGCAACCATTGGACGTAAAAATAATAAGTCAACCACACACACATACATACACGACAGCCCAAAGTTCTTATTAAGAGATGCATTTAAAAACAGTCTTCCTTTTTATATTTAATCATAATTTGTTCATATTTTAATATATATTTTATCAGTTGTGTATTTGCAAAATTATACATAACAAAAATTTTTACTTTAGCATTATAGTTTCACCAAAAATCAAAAATTTAATTTATAAAGATTTTCATTGCGAAAGATTTGATACAGTGATCATTAATATATACCATAATAGAAGAAAATTATTTGAGAACATATACAATAATGTTATTTCCATAAAATAAACAGATTATAAACATTCTCATTATTCTAAAAAATCTTGTATATGTATTATTGTTTTCTTTTCTTATGTTGACCTTTAGCAAATAGATAACCTGATATTTTTCCAGCAAAATGTGTTTATTCAGGAACACCAAAGAATTGCAATTTGGGACACGTGGTCAAATAGTGAATCACTATGGAAGTCCCAAGAAACAACGAGAGGAATTCCCTTTTTATGGAGTTGGGAAGGGCTATTGTAAAGAAAGAGTCCATTGGAGGAAATTGCAAGTTGGAAGTAAGGTGGATTTTCATTGGTTGAATTATGGCAGTTTCACTGAGCAAGGCGGAATCTTTTCTTCCCCGACTGAAGTATATAGTAATCTAATATCACTTTTTGCCAAAGATGCCAGGTACCTCCCTTATTATTGGTGTCAGTAATGCGAACTGAGTGACACAAGCATGAGCGTTCTCTCTTCTTGCCTCCCAAGTCTATTTTAAATGAGGTCACTGTTTATTAACGTTTATACCTATTTCGCAAGTATAAAGAGAACATTAAACGCAGAATTTATCTGGTATACAAGCAAGACTACTTTGTTTACTTTGTTTTTAAATAGATTATTTTTAGAACAGTTTTAAGTTTACAGAAGAATTGAGAATATAGGACAGAGGGTTCCATATACCCTAGGCTGAATTTCTGCTATTACATAGTAGTATGGTACATTTGTTACAATTAATGAACCAACATTGGTACAATATCATTAACTAAAGCTAATTGTTTATTCAGAATTGTTTAATTTTACTTAATGTTTGTTTGTTTGTTTGTTTTTGCTGTTGTTGTTGTTGTTCTAGGATGCGACCCAGGTTATCACATTACATTTCACTGCCATGTCTCTCTAGGCTCCTCTTGGTTATGACAGTTTCTCAGATGGTCTCCCACGTGAATGCCTGTATATACACAAATCTACAAGTATTTCTATATATAACCATGTGTATGCATATTATATTAAATATTAGTTCATACAGTTGTCTCTTACTGTGATCCTTTGCCTTATCAATAATTCTACCTTCTCCCCTTCTTTATATCCAAAACTCCTCCACTCATAGGGAGAAATGTGGCTCCCACCATCTGCCATACATTTACTTCCAGTTCACTTGGAGTATACAGACATACCAATATCAGAATTGTTAATTCATATCCTCATCAAAAGCAACTTTATTAACTACAGTAGAGTGCCCATGTGTAGTTCTTTTTGCCTTTAAATTTATAAGATTCCACTCTTTTTCAACATTATTTAGGTCAGCACCTATTCTCTCTACAGCTTCAGTGAAGTTATTTGAATTTTTTATAGTACGGTTCGATTTTTTTGTCGTAGTCTGAATCCATTCTGAGATCTCACATAGTCCTGAAAAACATTTTATTTTTATTTGCATACATTATGCTTCACTATTTGTTCTAGAAAGTTATGTATGTTTGGACAAACACATAAGGTCATATATCCACCATTAAAGTATCATTCAGAATATTTTCTGCACCCTAACAAATTCTGTACTCCTCACCTTTTAACCCTCCTTTCTTTCCCTAGAAAGACTGTCAATGGCTGTCTTTTTATAATCAAAATCATTTAACCTTTTCCAGAATGTCATATAATTTGAATTGTACAATGCAGTGTTTTCGCCGGCTTGTTGTTTTCTTTCTTTCTTTTTTCTTTTTTTTACATAGCAGTATGTCTTTATGATTTATTTAGTCTTTTTGTGATATGAAAGCTAATTTTTAAAAAAATTGCTGAATAATATTTCATTGTAGGGGTGTACCTGTTTGTTTATCTATTCATTCATTGAAGGCTATCTTGGTTACTTCCAATTTAAGGGGAATTACAAATAAACGTGCTATAAACACTTGCATGCAAGTTTTTATGAGGACATAAGTCTTTAAATCAGTTATGTAAATAACTAGGGGTGCAATTGCTAGATTATGTAGCAAGACTATATTTAGCTTTGTAAAAAAAACTGGTAACTTGTCTTCCCAAGTGGCTGTACCATTTTACATTCCCAGGAGCAATGAATTTGGGTTCCTTTACCTTTGAATTTTCACCTGCATTTCTACGGTCAGGTTTTTTGGATTTTAGTTATTCTAATAGGCATGGGGTGGTATACATTTTAGCTTCAATTAATATTTACATAATGACAAATGATGTTGAATATCCTTTCATATGCTTTTATATCATCTGCATTTCTTCTTTTATGAGAAGAATATCTGTTCAGAGAAAATATCTGTTCAGACATTTTCCCATTCATCATTGAATCCTCTGTTTCCTTATTGTTGAGTTTTAAAGGTTTTTTGTATACTTTGGGTATAAATACTTTACGAGTAATGTTTTGAATAAAGAAATGACATTTTTTCAATTGCTAGCTTATCAAACTTCATTTGGTTACATTTCAAAAACTGGTCTAAGTTACATTTTAAATGTCAGTATTTCAATAAGCAAGAAATTACCTTTTTTGCACGATTTTAACTGAATAATTTAAAGAAATTAAATAGTTTTATATATCAACTTACAAACTAAAACAACTTAACGTGAATAGGTACATGATTTTCAAAATTATTTTAGAGGATAAGTGAGGAAATATTTTTGAAAAACACTGACCAATAATTGGAAAAACAAAGGAGTGACTACCCCACCTGAAAGCTCTTCCAAATGCTCATGTTTCAAAATGCTAGAAGTACTGTTATTCAAAAAGCAGGAATTAGTACCCTTCTCCCCTCTCTTGCTTCTAGATCAAAATTACAATCCACATTATAATGCATACTAAACCTCTACCTGGAATTAATATTTAATTATGAATAAATACATTTTCATATTGTTTCACAAGCTACTAGTACCTTGTGAGGAAATGAGACATATTTATTGTTTCTTATTCGAGGGTTGGTGAGTAAATGGATGGGGGAATTGTTTTGGAACAATATGTCAAAGGGAAGAGTTTGATCTTGAGAATTAAGGGCCTAGGGTCAGAACAATGTGATACTGAGAGATGACAGGTGAGATTTTATGTACAAGTGAGGTACTATTGTAGATTAATGTATGAGGGCCTCCAAGATGGAATTTGCATCTTTAATATAAATGTGATACTTAGTATAGCTAAAATTTATTTCCACCACTTATATATTGTATTGCCAACATATTTAGGTTGGTTATTTCTTATTATTATAAGTTAATAATAATAGGGACTATTTATTTAATTTTCTGCAGTGTGTGCATCATAGGAAATGAAAAGTTTATTTTTAAACGTACCATTATTATCACTCATCTTTTTCCTATGTGAAAGCATTGTACTTCACTCTTGGAATTCAATGCCATACATTTTCCTAAAAAAAAAACCATATATTATAAATAGAGCATTATTATAAAATAGAGTTTAGAAATTTGAATTTATTTATCCTATCATAAGGCAATTATTGTGTACCAACCAAGTGCCAGTAACTATGCTAAGATTGAAAGCTACAAATGAAATTAAAATATAATCACATATATCAAGGAGATATTAGTCCAGTAGAGAAAACAAAATTTAAATCAACTCAACACTATCAGGGAGAGAGACAAAGGAATAAGTCTATCCCGTTTAAATTTTGATACCTATGAGCTTTACTCAAAAGTTCACATGACATTACTTCTGGGTATCTTTAATAATATACATCAAGATACAAATAGATATTTCTAACTACTCATTGATATATGATCAAGAGTCACATAGTACAACATGAAAATATCCTGTCTTTAAAATGTGACAGTTTTTAGATTGCTTCAAATGAATTTATGTTATATAAAAATAAATGAGTTTAGTGGCAAGAAAATGTGGTGATTGGCATATTATGAAACATTATTGGAATCATTAGGACTTTACAGATTGTTTATTTCTTTATATATATATATGCCAATAGGTTTATAAATATCAATTACATTGCTTTCCAAAACTCAGAGTATAATATCTGGAAACATATATACATCAATTTTCCTCAGATTTAAAACTTCCATTTTTCATTTTATTATAATAGCATTTCCATAGGTCTTAATAATAAAAGAGTACAATTATAATTGTAAGCTATGTCTTAAGCTATATCTTATCTCATTAAGCCTAACTTTCCATCCATTGTATATTAATAAGAAAGAAAAACAGCTGATGATTAAATTTTGACATACCATTGATTGTAGGGGACCATCCCCGTGTCAGAAATGTTAATATATGTAAGAATGTACACCTTAGCAATAATGAAATCTGGTATCTCTTTTCTTTTTCTTTCTTCCTGAAAATCAATTATAAAATTTATGTCTGTTAGAGTCCAGGAAGTATGACTGTGTTAAGCCTTATATTAGTAATCCTGCGACGTCAAGTAAATTATTTAACTTCTCTGAAGCTTAGTTTTTTTAATTAATTGAGCAATAAATAAAATAGGTAAAAATTAATACCTATTTCACAGATAATTAAATATGAATGATAAATTAATGCACATTGATGTTTCTCTCCCAGAAGGTAAACATCAAAGAAATTAGGGAAAGAGAATGAATAAAAAACGGGTGATGAAGGCCTGTTCTGGACTGATGGGTGTGGTTTTAGTGACTGGGGTAGGAAGGCCTTTGAGACTTCTCCTTGCCTTTATCTGCTCTACTTGCCTTCGGGAAATAAGTACCTGTCTTCGTACTGAAAAACACCATGGTTAATGTCAAGGCCATAGACACTGTTTTTTACAGGAGTGATTTTGGGCAGCACAAAAGCCCAAATTTCTGAGGAGATGTGGAAACAACTAGGCATGACTACCCTCAAGGATCCTCCACTATTATACCCAGAGGGCTAGTGTATTACAATGCAAAGAGAACCTCAGATTTTTGCCTTTTCTAAAGGTAAGAAGGTAAAGAATTACAACATATTGATATGGAACGATTGAGTTTCCCAGGGCTCTCCAAACAGGGCACCATTCTTTTTTCAGTGATTTATCCAAGCAGGCCAAGACTAGTATATAGCCTACATACACCTTATGAGACAGAGAAGCTGAGATCCCTTAAGAAATATGAGCTCAAGAAGAGTGTAAGGATAGTTTTTAAAATATTGTATAAGATTAAAAACAAGAGACATTAGCACTTTAAAATACAGATAAAAAGGAGAATAAGAATATCAAGGAATATATAAGTAACATTTAATGACAACATAACAGTGAATTATTAAGTATAAAACATAACCATTGAAATAAAAAAAAAGAGATAAATTGTACATTAAACAAGGCTGAAGATAAATACTTGAATTGAAAATTCAGATTGAGTACTTCCCCTGAACAAAGTATAAGAGGTTAAAAAGAAAGTATAGATATAAAAGTTATGGAAAATGAAAGAAAATTTGTCGTTATATAGATAACAGGAATGCTTAAAAAGAACAAAAATAAAATGGAGACAAAATATTTGGAGACAGGGTGGAGATTAGTTTCTTAGAATTAAAGAAAACATCATCAAGTTGACATGGAGTATGAAATGCTAAACCTTAGTGATAATAACAAAACTTTAAAGAGTTACAAAAGCTTTAGAGAGACAGAATAGACCATCTAAAAAGCAAAAAGAAAATAGTTTTATAGCACTCTACAACAGCAATAATGGATTATAGAACGTGATAGAGTAATAACTTTTAGTACAGGAGAAAAATATCCTTGAACCAAGAACCCATTTAGCCAAATTATTCAAAAGAATATAATGGAACTATATCTCAGGCATATAAATCCTTAGAATATTTGCTACTCAAATCTGCACTATGAACATAAGTTTTGAGGCAATGTTTAAAAAATAAAAGAAAAAGCTAGTACAGGAGATGAGGAGATGCAGCAAGATATATAAGAATTTAGAATAATCACATATCTTCCTTCAGGAAGTTATATACTTAAAATTTGACAGAAATCAAATAGAAACAAAATTATAAATTCTATTTAGAGTTACTAATAATTAAAATTCTATCCAGTCCTTACAAATATGATGGGAGTTAGGGTGGGAAAAACAAATCATAAGAAACTGGGCTAAAGTGAAAACATAGATATCAATTTTTAACAGTGAGATAAGATAATAAAGGAAAAGACAAACTCTTGGTAATTGAAATTAGGAAGCAAGATGGAAAAATACTGTCTAAGCATATCAACGTACAATAAACATAAAAGGGCAAAACTTGCTGGTTAAATGTTGGAGTTGGATTGGATTTTAAAAAGAAGAAAATAATAAAATACACCTATATGATAAAAGAAGTCATTCCTAAACAAAAGAAATAGAATGATACAAAGCAAAACAATAGAACAAAAATATCAAGATGCTACTAGTAAAGAAAGCTGGTAACACTATATCAGGTAAAATAGATTTAAAGAAAAAGGCATCAGTATATAATGAAGTTTCATTATATTGTGCCATTAGAATTAGATTACCAAGAATATATAAAATTAAGTACATGAATGCACCTTATAAAATAGTCTCAAATATATAAGGCAAATTAAACACAACTCCATTGGCAAATTTACTATCATAGTGGGAGATCGTAATATGCTTTGTCAATCTTTTTATATGAAATATGGAAACTGTGAACAACACAGCAAACTTGAGCAACTATAAATGAGGGAAAAAGAGAGTAGTAGAGAGAGGAAGAGAACAGGAGGGAGAGAGATTGAGAGAGAGAGAGAGAGAGAGAGAGAGAGAGAGAGAGAGAGAGAGATTGAGAGAGAGAGAGAGAGAGAGATTGAGAGAGAGAAAGACAGAGAGAAGAGAGAGATGGATGAGGAAAATGCTATGCATACATAATGCAATGAATACAGTAATCAAAAATTAAAAAAAAAAATTGTTCCCAAGCCCAAATGTAATAACACAAAATGGGCATGTACTGTGTCATGCAATTAACAACAGATCTCAAAGAATAATTACCATAGAGACAATTTTATAATTCTGACTTCAACAGTATTAGATTAGAACTTATTAATAAAAAGATAAATCCCCACGTACTTGGAGGATGGTAATTACACTTCTAAATTACCGATGGGTAAAAGAAGAAATTATGTTAAAAACATTAAAATATATAATAAATAATGTAAATTAAAATATATGTGAAAAAAGTAAAAATCCTTCTCCAGGGACTATTTATAGTCTTAAGCACATAAATTATAAAAGAAGAAATACTTATATCAATAAACCAGCTGCCAACTTTAGAAAACAGAAAAAGATAAAAAGCAACCTAACAAAAAATACAAGGCAGGAAAGCATTCTCAAAAGAGTAAAAATGTATAAAATACAAAACAAAGATACACTAAACAAGATTAAAGAAGAATAAAAAACTACAGATTGTTATTTGAAGAGAAACAAAATAGATAAACCTCCAAAAAGACTGATCACAAAAATAAAGTACAAATAAAAGTTATTAAAAAGAAACTTTTGGGCATCATGACAAATTGACCTAGATGTTTATATTCAGCCAAATTGTTGTACAGATGTATAATCAAAAAGTGTCATGTATACAATTACAGATGAGGCAAAGATGAAAAAGGGACATAATTATACCAGCAAATATTAAAATATAGTGAGTATTCTATATAATCTTTAATCCCAACAATTTTGAAGTTATATGAAATGTTGAAATAAAAATCTTAGAAAAATATAACTTACCAAAAATGACTGAAAAATCGGAAGTATCAGTAGTATTGTATTTTAAAAATTGAAGCTGTAATGAATAATTTCCCCACAATGAATGCATCCCTCCAAAGGTTTCATAAGAGAGTTCTAATATAGTTCAAAAGCTAAAAAGACATACAGTGCCCATGCATAGAAAGAGCTAATGAAATTAATTTAGTAAAGAATACACTGAACAAACATATCAAGTTTCTCCAAATTGATCTTAAAGTTTAACATAATTTCAATATAAATCTCAAAGGCATGGAGTTTTCAAAATTTGATTTAAAATTTACATGAAAGTCTCACTTTCTTTTTTGGGGAAATTTTTTTTAAAGAATAAGAAAAAGTATTTGCCCTATCTCTAGTGTGATTTATTACTAAGCAATTCCTGGTACAGGGATAGCCAAAGTTATGAATGTAATAAAATTAAGATCCCAGAAACAAACTTATATGGAACATTGATTTATGGAGGAAAGGAAGAGACATGTCAGATCAGTGGGGAAAGGAAAGTATATTCTAAAATTTGAGCGAACTAAACAGTTACTCATATGAAAAGCCAAACAAACAAAATAGAATTCATATCTCACAGCATACACAAGTATCAGCTATACACATATTCCTACTTAAATGTCAAAAGCAAAATTATTTAACATTTAGGAAAACGTAGATAAACACCTTTCTAGCTTTGGGATAAGGAAAGCTATCTTAACATAAAAGTATTAAATACAAAGGTACAGATAAACTTGACTATATTAAAGCATAAAATGTGTGTCCACCAAAAGGCACTTAAAATAACTAAAAGTGTAGGTTATAAACTGAGAGGAAATATTGTAACATATATAACTAACAAAAGGTAAACATCAGAGATATATATCCAGCAAACTATTGAAGAAAAGTTAATGCAACAGGAAAAAACATGGGAAAAGTATAAACATAGGTCTCACAGAGGAGGAAAGATAAGTGGCCAATATGACTATGAGGAGATGTTCAATCTTAATAATAATTAGGAAAATAAAAATCAGAACTTAAGTAAAATGTTATTTTATAATCATTCAAGTGGAATTGGCAAATATTAAGTCTAACATTATAAGAGTTGGAGAAAATGTGAATTGACTAACTCTCTTAATATGGCAGGTTAATGAGTACAAACACTTTGGGAAATTATCTGACATTATCATATAAAATTCTATGATCACATGCTTCATAAACCAGCATCTCCACTCTTGAGAAAAACTTGCAAGAGACATACCAGGAAACTTGTTCAAGAAGGTTACAAGAGTAGTAGAAAATATGGGAATAGCACACATGCACATTGGTAACAGAATGAATAAATAGATAGTAATATGTTAAACGAGAGGTTTTCAACCTCTGGTGACCAATTTTGCTTCCCACGGAACATTTGGCAATGTCTGGCGACATTATCGGTTGTCATAACTGGGGGAACGCTACTTACATCTAGTGAGTAGAGGCTAAGGATGTTACTAAGCATCCTACAATGCACAGGACAGCCCCCCACAGCAAAGACTTGTCTAATCCAAAATATCAGTTGTTCTGCCACAGGGGGAGACACCTGGTGTGAAAACAATGGAGTATACAGAAAAGAAAATGAATGAACTCAATGAACTGTAACAACATACCGCAGTACGATGGATTATGACAATGTAATATAGAGTGACAGAACTATGGACCCAAAATTTATTTACAGTATGCTATCTTTTTTGATAAATTTAAAAATATCAAAAACTATATAACATATCTGTATATACATACATACATACATATGTGTGTGTGTAACATTGTATAAAAACTATATTAAACAAAATCAAAATAATTATAAATATAATAAAGAGATACATCATTTGGAAAGAGTAGAGAGATGTGATGGAAACAGAGGTGGATGTAAGCAATTATGAGAGTTCTAGTTCTCTGTTTTTGGTGATGGATTCACAGGTGTTTATGAAAGAGAGAGAACCACTCTGAACCTGTTATGAAAGTATGTTATAAACTAAGGACTATGCCTAATTCTGATTTTAATTGCTACCATGGCATTAATATACTTCCACTTTCACAATAAATTCATGTATTCTTTCACTCTCTGCTTAATATCAAAACACAAAACCACTGACATCACAAGCATTTTCATAGCTTAGAAACAAAAACATTAGTGACCTGTTAGATCCTTTCAGCCTCAAATGCTATACCAAATTGCTTTTCTAATACTTGTCCACTATGTAGTCTATTTATTATATGTATATTATTTTTAGAAATATATACTAGCTAGTAAGCTGACTAGCTTGTGTTTAGAGATATTCTGAGTATGAGTTTCCTTGAATAATATTTCTACAAACTAATAATCAGTTAAAGATAAAGATATTAAAATTATGTTGATGTTCTTATTTTCTACCAAACTGAACTTGTGCTTTGTCAGGTGAATTAGTGCACTAGAATTTATAAAGAACAATTTCTGCCTAAAGTGCAGTCATGCAATTCATAAAATACACATAGCAGTTTTGGGTGAACGGACTGAGGAGCACAAAACTCGGCCTGTGTTATACAGGTTGTTTGATTATTGTCTGTGAGAGGGGTCAGTTGTCCATTGGTACCACCCTTGGGATGATTCAGAATTGAATTGGATTTGGTTAATGACACCCAAAGGATTAGTATGTATTTATTCTTTACAAATAACTAAAAGTGATAAAATTCTCAACTTGAGACTAGAATTGTGACATTTTGCACTAGCTTTATTAAATTTGTGGGGCTTTTTTTCGTTGTTTGTTTGTTTGTTTATTTGTTTTTTAATAGGGGAGGTGTATGATAAAAGGTAGGAACAGTTACTAAATACTTTAATGAAACAGATGAGAAGTGCCATGTAAATTTGTGTATGTTTTCCATGCAGAAACAACCAAATAATGATAGAAATATTTCAGGAATGAGGGTTTTCTTTTTGCCATAAAAAAAGAAATCTCTAATGCTTGTGTACTTTCAGAGGCAACCTCTTCCAGTTCCCTTTTATTATAGAAGTGGAAAAAGAGGGTTACATACATCAGAGTATTTCATGAAGTTCACTCAATGACAATAGAGACAGAGGCTGGGTCAGAAAAGGGTGATGCCTATCCCTTGTATTTATAGGTCAACCCCTAAAATATCCCATGGATTGTGGGCTTGCTTTTTTCTCTCCATGTTAAGCATCACACAATAAACTTATTTTTATCTTAATATTTGTAGGTTGTGATTTTTGTTGTTTCCTAATGAAAGATAAAACATACTTTTAACCAAACCCCCTATGAAAATTATTCAAAATATACTTTAATGGGAAATAAATATTACTTCCTGCTAAGCAATTTTTCACAGTGCCTTGTAGAAATATAACAATTTGGGAATATTGTGGACATGGAGTCATGTCTTCATAAATGGTACTTATGCTCGAAATAAGATTCTGTCATTTAATTTGTTTACTACATTCTTAGATTCCCTCCCCCCATAAACAATATAAAGGCAACAAATAACTGCATTTTTCATACATGACCTCAACTTGGATTACAATTAAAAAAAAAATGCATCCAACGCTGGGATGGGAAGACTGCTATGGGGAGTTATGTGCTGGTACTTACTGTCAGCACAGGGGATTTTGACATTTGGGAATTCCTGTGGCCATGTAGCCCAGTACAGCATCTATAATGAGGTAATCATATGTGGTGGGTTATAGGAAGGAAGGTTTCAGCTCTAACAAGGAACTTGCTGACTTTCCATCCAAGGAAGAGCTGTCTATGGATACATCTTCAGATGTTCCAGCAGCAGCTGGAAAAATCGCGTACTTGCCAGAATTGTTGTCGAGGGAAATCAAGTAGTCCAAGGAAAATTCTGAGACCCTTGGACTTCTTGCAATTTATTTTCCTTTCTCATAAGAAACAGAGGAGATTGAGAAAGTATTCTCTTTTAAAGAGAAACTATTGCCACTTAAGAAAAGCCGTCTTTGTATCCCTACCTAGGAAAAACAAAAGCCTATCTACTTAAGCAACATCTGCAAACTTACTGTTGATTGGCTGTGTTTGGATGGAACTCAAACTTGAATTTTGCTGTTGTTTTTTTCTGTTACTGTCAATCAATAACAGAAATGTAACAGAAATGGGGGGAAATGGTCCTCCGTGTGCAGAATCAAGTAAGAGAATTTGGACTGGATGTGACTGTAGTTCTACAATTTCTTCCCTAATGGGATATAATACATAGTTGAGTGGTCTCCACACAAACCCAAAATGACACTCCCCACAGGATTTTGGTCCAGGCTTCTGGTAAAATCTCCAATGTCCACTTTATCCAGACTTAAATTATCTCTCGGATTCAGAGCTGTTCAAACTGTTAAAGAAACTTGTTTTTGGCAGAGAGCAGCAGGCTTTAAATTTTGGTGACAGGATAGGGTGCATTCTCAATATGGGCTGTGCTATCTCATGAATAATAGGCTTTAATTCCACAAAAGAAAACGGTATTAGCTCTATAGAAAGACAGAAGTATAAATCTCCTTCACAAGAGAAATATTTGGTCACATTGGGTTTCTCAGACTGTGGAAGTCCGTAAGATCCTTTTGTTTCTAAACCTTCTAAGCTAATTTTTCGTATCCCTTTATAAGTCGTATTAGTTTCCTATTGATACTGTAACAAATTGTCCCAAATTCAGTAGCTTAAACAACACATATTTATTATCTTATGGTGCTGGAAGTCTAAAGTCTAAAATGTGTCCATAGGGCTGTGTCTTTTTTAAAGGCTCTAAAGAAGAATCTTTTTCCTTGTTTTTCGCAGCTTCTAAAGGATGTCTACATTCTTTGGTTTATGCCTCCTGCTCCTTTATCTTTAAAGACAGCAGTGTGGCATCTTCTCTCCTTTCTGACCTCTGCTTCCATCTTCTGTCTCTAACTCTGACTTGCGTGTTTTCTTCTTATAAATACCCTGTGATAAGATACCAAAGCCCCAGAAAATCCAGGATCATCACCTCATCTCAAGATTTTTAACTTAATCACACCCGCAAAGTCCCTTTTACAATGAAAGGTAACATATTCACAGGATCCAGAGATTAGGAAGTAGATATCTTTGGCAGAGAGGTGGGGGTAAGGAGGGGGCATTATTCAGCCTACCACACAACCATATTTAAATGTTTTCCTTTCCCATATTGAGTGTTGAACAATGCAAGATACAAAATGCCAACAACATTATTAGATTACCTCTGGCTAAAATGTTAAGGTATAAAGTGTGTCCCCATTGAAACCGATATGAATTTCTGAGTGAGAAAATAAAATATTAGTGACTCTAAATATACTACTTCCTATTCTTTCTAAACCCCGGAAAACCCATTAGGGAAATACAAATAATTCACTATGGAGGGAGCACAGCATGGAGGAAAAGGATCCTAAGAAAAGAGAACTAGATTTAACTTACTGAATGCTAAGAACTGTAGAATACGTGGAAAACAAGAATTTCATGGTAAGGACACCATATCGCAACTGCCTTCAGGTGTTGTTCGGCTGCTAATCTGTAAAGGTCTGATGAGAAAGGGAGAAAACAGGCTAGAAAAAAAAAAGCATTTTTTAAAAAGTTTAAATAAAACTTGTTGAGAAAAATTGTGCATGTCAGTATGTGCCCCTTCGGCACTGTATGCAAACTTTCTTTGTGCTTCTTGCACAATCTTTTGCAGAAAGAGTTTATATTAATGTGTTGATTTAAACCATTACAAACACATAGACATAAAAAATAGTTCAGCTCCTTATAAAGGGAATTTGTGCATAATACTTATGCGGTACTTTTAATTTTTTTTCCCCCTCGGGCAAACATTACAAAATAGGTCCATTATCTGTCCCTGGTTATTAGGCAGATATGGATATAGTGAATGTGAGCAGGAAAAGGAACACTTTTGTAACATCTCACATATGTTCTTGTGTGTACAGTAGTAAAGTGTCTTCCCTTGGTCGTTACTAATACTTCATACAGCCTGTATGTCTGAGTATATCACATAAAAGCAACATTAACTATTCACTGTTTGCTAGTCTCAAGAAAATTGTAGGATGTTTTGTATCACGATAGTGGTCTGGAACTAGGGAGTAAGATGTTTATTAGTTGTCCATGCTGCATAACAAATTACCATAACCTTAGAAGTTTACAATGATACACATTTATCATCTCACAGTTTCTGTGAGTCAGGAGCACAGACACAGGTTAAATGAGTTCTCTGTTTAGAGTATTGTGATTTATTTAAAAAATATATTTGCTCATTCAGATAATCAAAATATATTTCTCACATATACTTGGTCTTTGTCCACAGTTCCTGATGTATAGCTCCCAGAAAGCTTGGAATTTCCAAAATGTTGAACGTGATAAAGATGTCTTTCTTTATGTTAATGAGGTGACTTTTAGAAAGCATCTGAGGATGGGGGCTGGTTGTCAATGGAGCCCAAAAAGTGTTTAGAGCTTTGGAACTTTCAGTCCCACCCTTGACATCCAGGGAGGGGAGATGAACTGGAGATCGTGTTCCTTCTACAATGACCAATTATTTAATAAATCATGTCTATGTGATGAAGCCTCCATAAAAGCCTCAGAGGAAGGGGTTTGGAGAGCTTCTGGGTTGGTGAACCTGTGGAGATTTGAGGAGAGGAATTTGCCTGGAGAGGGCATGGAAGTTCATACCCTCTCCCCTTGCCTTGGCCTGTGCATCTCTTCCCTCTGGATATTTTAAGGGATATCTATTTATAATGAACCAGTGATCTACTAAGTAAAAGTTTTCTCTGAGTTCTGTGAACCACACTATTAAATTAATTGAACCCAAGGCAAGGATCATGGGAATTTCTGATTTATATCTGGTAGGTCAGAAGTACAGGTAACAAGTTTGTGACTCACATCTGGAGGGAGAGGGAGCTGCAGCTTTGTAGGACTGAACCCTTAACTATGGAATCGGATGTTATCCCCAGGTAGACAAGTGTCAGAGTTGGGATGAATTCTTGGACACCAACCTGGTCCTGAGAATTGCTTGCTGCTGAGTGGGAAGCCCCCGCATCCACATACACATGCACACATATACCACACCTTGAGATTGGCCTCAGAACAATATTCAGGTGTCACCAGGCTGCAGTCAAGGTGGCAGTCAACGCTGAGTTCTTATCAGACCCTGGACTCAGTAAGGGCCTGCTACTAATTTCCTCCAGGTTGTTCGCAGATCTCATTTTCTTTTTGGCAGTAGGATTGATGGCAGCTTGTTTCTTCAAAGCCTATGAGGGAAAGAAAGAGAGAGACTAAAGTAAGCCTGCTAGCAAGACAGAGTCTGCTCTAATATAATGTAATCACTGGAGTGATGTCCCATCACCTTTAACATGTTTCATTAGTTGACAATAAGTCACAATCCTACCCACACTCAAGGCAAGGGAATTATATAAGGACATCAAGAGGTGGAATCATGGAGTCACCCAAAATCTGACCTCTACAGGTAGGAAAACTTAGACATAATGGAAAACTTAAAATCCCAGCACCATGGCTCACATATTCAATTGAAAAGTACACAGTTTCTATAATTTGAAAAATATATCATTAATAATGCAAGTGGTGGTTGCTTTTTGTGACTAACTCCGTACTGGGATCGTACTTTTCATGAGTCTGCCCTCATGTATTAGGAAGTGTAAGCAAATGCCAAGAAGATTTGATTAACAGGTTCCAGTAGACAGAAACAGTAAGGGAGCATGAGGCCATGAGAAAGAGGGCTAGAGGGGAAAAACATGAGTGTAAAAGTATCAGGATTTTGTTGTGTTTTCCTTATTGTCAGACAGTAGATCATGATGTGTGAACAGTGATTTCTCATTATCTCTAAGCAAAATTCCAGGCCACATAAGCTATGATTATCAGTCAATAACATATGCATTAATTTACACAAAAAGTAAATTGAATGGTGGGTAGGAAATGTAGCATATAAGTGTATTAACAAAAACTGTAATTTAAGCACAATGAGGTAAATTTATCTCCACTAGAATGGGAACAATGGGGTCAAAAAGGCAGGGTGTGGGGATCATGGAGACAGATTCAATAGTCTTCTAGTGGCAGAATGAGGGTAAACTTTTCAATGCATCAGGCAATGGAAACCTTTATCTAGAGGCAGGATCCTGGAATAAAAGGAATCCTCAGACTGGAACTCCACTGCACAGCTCTGCTTATATCGGTCCATTCCCTGGCTTCTTAAATATTAATACTTTCCAGTAGGGTCAGAGAAGCATGTACAATATTTTTGACCTGTCAACATAATGTGAACACTGTTCATTTCAATAATATAAAATTATTTCTAACATGATTATGCATGTTAGTTATCATACCCCCCAGGATTAGTTTACAGTGGAACTACTTCCAATATAGCCACCTCTGGAGTTTGTTCCCCAAATAATATAATAGTCATAAAGGAAGTAGGGGTCTTTGTTTTATGGTGTTGCATTTGATGTCAGAATTAAAAGACTTGGATTTCATAACTTTATAGAAAACATTTCTTGTTTAATACAATGATATAGATGCTCAATGAAAGGCAAAGTTTAAATGATAATCCTTAATAGTTCCTATCCTGGAAATGGTTATTTTCCGTGATGCGATTTTGCAGAAACAAAGAATCTTGAAAATATTAAAACATTTGTGTCAACGAATATGATGTAAATTCACAACAGTTTTCCAAGGGCTAACTGAGTTATTCAGCACTAAAAACTAAAACGAACTGAGCACAGGTAATGTGCACATTATACATTTAAAAAATATAGAAACTCCAGCTTAAAAGCATTAATTTTGGTTTATCCAACTCAATATACTATTATTAGCATAAGCTTTAAAAATTCTGAAAAAAAAGATGTATTCCCCTTTAAGGCTTTTGGGCAGACAATGCACATCTCCTGATGCTGGCCCATGATCGTTTTGTTTACTGAATTGGTGAAGTGTGGGAACGTACGATTTTCTCATTGCATTAGATAAGCTAATGCCATCAGAGGTGGGGAGGGTAGTTTTCCACTTTCAAAAGTTTAGCTGTGGCATCTTACTGTTTAATCATGAACTTGTTCACCTTAATTGTATCCATAAAGTGTTTTTAAGAAAACCTCAAAGGCAGCAAAGAGGAATCAGTTTATTTCCTGTTTTATTTTCCGTATCCTACACCATACTTACCAACATTATCATTGCTGACATAGTTCTTCTTGGAATTCAGCCATATAGGGAGTAATAAATCTATGACTTGAACAGATTCTTTGGAAGGAAACATGAAAAAAAAAATTGTAAATTTATTGGGACAGGCATAAAGTGAATATCATCTTAAAATACTTGGGAAACGACCAAGTTATATTACTAACGTGGAAATAGAGAACAAGAGTGAGCCACGGGCAAGCAGAAAACATCATAAATCATATAAGATAGCTCTGTGCGTTTATCCTTGAGTCCATATTGTTACCGTAGGCAGGAAGACAATATGTTGTTCTCAAACAAAAACAATGTGTAACAGTTTAGCATTATTTTGCATAGCTCAAGGAGGACCTAGAAGTTTCCAATAATAGCTATGTGACACCATTTCTAAACTTTATATCAATACACTTGGGTTTGGGGTTGTCTTTTCTAAGTTTTGTTCAATTCTATTCAAAAGCTTAAATATACTTTATATTTTTTCAAGAAATATTCTGATCTTGTGGATGAGGAGCAAAGGATATTAAAATGCCTTGTCCATCACAAATCAATTATTTTAGTGTATTTTTTGTTTGCTTGTTTTGGTTGGTTTGGTTTGATTTTAATATGCTTCTTCAATAAACTTTTTTGTGAAAAAAAGTAAAATTTGCATTTTGCTGTATTTCTGTACCTGTTATCTTGCATATATAATATACATATATAATGATTCATATAATTGGTAAATATAATTAATTATTGCTATACTTGTATATGTACATATATATGTATCACATACATGCATTTTTAAGAATATTGATAACATTTTTTTAATATCATCTGCTACATGTTAATCAGCTCAAGCCATCAGATCCAATGGGTATTTTTTCATGCTTATCATTAATATTTCTGTTTTTCCTCCTTCTGCACACAGGGTACAATTAGACTTTCCTACTCTATTCAAATGGCCGTGTGCCTTGCTTTGATCAGTGATGTGAAAACAGAAGTACTGTGTCATCACTTCAGGACAGAAATGATTGAGCCAGTATGTGATTCTCCATGTGCCTTTTCTACAGCAACTGACAGCATTGCAAGCAATGACATGGGGGAGGCTTCATCAGCTAGTCTTCAGTTAAGGAAGACATTGGTCAGCATCCCTTACTAACCTGACGTGAGTATGCAGTACGACTGAGAACCTTCGACCCCTTTTCACTTGAAGACTCTGAACGTTTGGCTTTGTTATTGCAGCACACCCTGAACCACCTTGCCTAATATGGTCAATGATCAAATAAAAGCAAAGAACTGACTAACAACCTAGCTTGAACTATATTAACGTAGTGTCATTGAGTTCTACAATTATGACTTGGTGGACCGTTTTGAGCATTGTATTTCTCTCCAAAGTCTGTTAAGGCTAAACAGAAAGGCATAATTGAGGTTAACTGAAAGAAATGTTTGCCGTATATTTACCAATAGCCAGAAACGTTTTCTGGGAAACTCACCACATATGGCTAGTATTCATTGTTCAGTAATTGTTTATTCAGTATCTCTTTTGCACCAGACATTCTCCACAGCACTTGAGATACCTCAGTGAGCAAACTATATAGACCATTCTGCTTTCACGGGTCTGTCGCTACCACAGGGAGGCAGATTATAAAGAACAAATAATAAATTAATAAATAAAACTATAAAAGATGATAGGTTCTAGGAAAAACTTGTAGAGCAAGGTAAAGGGGATTGAGGACTTTGGGGATAAGAGAGGATAAGAGGTTACAAGCATTTAAAAGGTCACATGGTAAGTTTATTATACAAAATCTGGTCACGAAAAAGCAGATGCACTCAAATAGGCTTTTAAAGAGAATTTGACAAAAGAGCTACTTGCAGAGGTGTTAGCTTGGGTAAGGAATGTTAGTGCACTGACTGTCTAGTAAGGGCAGGAAGCTGTCACTCTGCCAAAACCTGAAGGAGGAAAGGGGAAATGTTTTCAGAGCCTGAGTAGAGCTGCAGCCATGTCAGAGGGGACAAGCTATAGGAGCTGTAATCAGAGGTACTCACAGGTACTCACTTTCGGAACTGCAAGCCCAAAAACAAGGAGGGAAGAATGGCAGGAATACCCCAACATCTCTTTCCTTTCACCCTCTGATCTCTTGCTTTACTGGTTGACTGAACCCAATGGGAAGCATCTGGCGAGGGAGCCCTGGTGATGGAACCCATTGCTGCCAAGCCCCACGACACAGAACATGCAGAGAATAGCAAAGGGTGGATCAAAAAGGTGGGGAGGCATTGGAGAATAACGGCATAGTTGGTCTCAGGTGATATTGGAGCAAAGTTTGAAGGAAATTAAATAAGTAGTCATGCTTATATCTGGGAGACAGAGTATGCTAGGAAGTGGAATTAGCTATGTAAAGGATCTAAAATAGAAATAGTCTTGATAAGTTTGAAGAACAACAAAATGTGGCTGCTACAGAGCACATGGAGAGGAGAGAATTAAGAAGCAAATTGAAAGAAGTAGCAGGAGTACACATCATTTAGGGGACCTGAAGTTCTAGTCTGAATGACATGGGATCGGTATTGAGTTTTGCCTGGCCTGGAGCTGGGGACAGGCTTGTCAGAGTGTTGGACAATCTGTCAATGAAGGACTCTATCACTTGCTTGAGTAATGCACTGATGCCTAAAAATAAACATTGTATTAAACCATTAGAAACTCAGTCAACATGTAAATGGCAACAGATGAAGTCCAATATAATTTCCCACCATCTGCCTTATAGCTCAACACCACATTCTCTTATCAGAAACTATTTTTTCATAATATGGTCCTTTGTTCAGAGGTGTTGGTCCCTTGAAGTCAATTGTAAGTTTTCTCCTTTAGTTGTCATCAATATCCTCACCCTGGAGGTTATGTTGATTGGGTGTGAATGCCTAATTAATTGATTTATCCTAGTTATCTAGGCCTAGTAAAACACTGAAACTAACATAATGAAAATGTGATCTAATCCCTGAATTTATGTATTCATTTGTTTCTATTAAGCATTTATTATATCCATTGTACTCCCTTTAATTGGAGAACCAGAAGGATGGATTCTGCTTGTAGTTGTAGCAATAAATACTTTCCCTAAGTCCCTCCCTCTCTTCCTTGCTCTCCCTTCCTTGTTCATTACCTCCTTTCCTTCCTTCCTTCTTTTTTTATTTCTTTCTTTCCTTCTTTCCTTCCTTTCTTTCTTCCTTCTTCCCTTCTTTCCTTCCTACCTTCCTTCCTTCCTTCCTTCCTTCCTTCCTTCCTTCCTTCCTTCCTTCCTTCCTCCTCTTTTCTGCCTAAATGCCTTTGATAATTTTCAATGTGCCCAGCATAGTGTTAACCACTGATGCATTCTACACCGCAACTGAACAACTAGTCCATTCAGGAAAATGGGAAATGACAGTGTGTTTTAGAATGATCACTCTCTTACTCTCCTATCGATATTTTATGTGTAATCCCCAAGAACGTACCTAATGTTTCTCTCAGTGAGCAATCCAGGTAAATGACTCCAAAATAGCTCCTATTAGGCATGAGGTAGACCACACACATTTTCTGGAGGGGTCACAGACAGGTGTTATCTCTGCCTGCCACTCCGACTGAAGTCGTGTCCTCAGACATAAGGACTGCGTTACTCAAGAAGCTGCCTTTTATACAATTAAGCATAAAGAGGAGACAGGAGTTAGATTTCTGATCTTCACTGGAGTGTATTAGGATGTTTAGTTTTCCATTACATAATTACCACAAATTGGGTGACTTACACAACAGTAATTACTTTTCTTGTACTTCTGGAGGATGGAAATCCAAGGTCAGGGTTCCAGAATGGTGTGTTCTGGTGAGTCTATCTTCCTGGCTTGGAGATGACCATTTTTTGCTGTGTCTTCACATGGTAGAGAGAAATCTCTGGTGGCCCTTCCTCTTTTTGGAAGAGTTCCAGCCCTATCAGAGTAGTGTCCCCCCATGACCTTATTTAGCCTTTATCATTCTGTTCACGGGCCCTATTTCCAAATACAGTCATATTTGGGTTTAGGGTTTCAAAATAGTCATCTCAGGAGTGGGAGTGGGACACAATTCAATCCATAACACGGAGCAACAGGATATTCTTTCACTTCATTTTCTCATGTCTACTGTTTTAACATTAATATAGTTTGAGGCTCATGTAGGTGAGTTAGTTGTGAACCCCCAATTCATGGCATTTAGCTGAGACTTACCAGATTGGGTGGTGAAATTGAGGTAAGTATGACACACTCCTCATATTCCCAGCTCCAATTACTGGCTTACTCACCTCACACTGATTTTACAGCTTTTGGACCATTTTCTAGTCTCAATTTCCAGTGTATTTTCTTCTCCTTTGGAACACTGACAAGGACTCATTTAAACTGCTAAACCACACACACAATGGAGATTTAGAAATGTCACCTCCAGAAAGTTCTCTGTATTACTCTGTATTACTCAGTATTATTCTGAACTGATCCTACATTTTTTCCTTGTGTTTGACTATTTGTAAAATCATAGAAGCTTTAAAATTCACCTCACCCCCATTGTTTTTATTATTATTTCCTTTAACTGCTATCTTTTTACTGTCTCACTTCTGTACTTTGTCCTTTTGTACTTGTGAGATATTTTGCCGTTAATCTGTTTTTAATTTATTAAAACTTTCTGAAACCTTTTATAATCCTCTATGCCTGTTCCTTTATCCTGCTTATAATTATACAGAAATGCAAAGCAGTATCTCATTTTATAAGGTCAAAAGGTTAATAATGGTAGACAATGGTAACATATACTGATTATAAGAGGGAGTAAACTCTGGTGTCAAAATGAATCTTACTGTAATCACGCAAAGATTAGGGGGACTAACCCAAGAATACAGCAAAGAAATTCAAGTATGCAGAAATTGGTTCAATTTCATGAAATTTCTGAAATTTTGCCTAAACTAACTCAATGTTCATTGGTAACTTACTATCTCTGTTGTCATCAAACATGAAACATAAGGATTCTACAATGGTGAGACCAAGCTGGAAGACCAAAAGAGCTTGCAAGTTGCCAGATTTAAACTGTCAAAGAGTAAAGTGAGGAAATCTACTATAGTAATGGCCAATATATCAAGCTAGAAGATGTGGGTGTTTGGTTCAGGAGATCAGAGAACTTGGTGGAAATGTGATGAAGAAATTTTGGTCTCCAAAGATGGTTGAACTTATCAGAGGTATGGAAGCAGAGAGAAAATCTTCTGTTATCTTCATTTAAATATAATAGCCAAACTCAAGGTTAGTAGTTCCATTTCTGATAATAGGTCCAAGATGCTCTAAGAAATAATAGCCACAGGGTGGGGGGTGAGTTTATTTGTAATTTTCCTAAATAAAGGTTATGCAAGATGATTAGTTTACTGGAATTTGCAAGGCAAGATATTCAAGGTTTTAGGTTCCTTAAACTACCTCTACTATGCTCATCAGAAAAAAAAATGAGCAAACAAACAAGTACACTTCAGTTTGGAGATAAGTTTCTGAAGTTTCTTTCATACACTATTAAAAAATGTATTTTATTCATTCATGCTCACTCCCACTAATAACCAACATTTGGTGTGAAATAGTCTCTCAGATAAGGAGGTCCAACCATTTTACATACATAAATCAACTCCACACAGAGCATTAAAAATAGCCATTAAACATGAAATGACCTGGAGTAGTTGAAAACAACATCGCACAGTCAATATTTTTGTGATTTGATGTGACGTGATGTGTGTGTGCGTGTGTGTTTGTGTTTGTGTGTGTGTTTATAGGAGAACATTGTGGCCTCCAAGTACAGTTCTGATCTTTAGGTAATCAACTTTAAGATGAATAGATTTCTCCTACAAGCTATCAGTATAAAAGAATAATTTGTAATATCTCTCTCATTAATCCCACCCATTTCCTACGCCTGAATGTGTTCCATTATGCTTTCATAACTCTCTTTCAGCCATCAGAACTTCTTCTTCTTCACTACCTTTTCCACCAAACTGTCTCAATGCCTTACTTATAAATTTGTAATGTCTGCAGTATTTTGCCATTCTATACAACAGCCCTTGAAATCTAGGTCCATCCTACATCATCAGTTCTTCAAAACCAGGGTGCAAAATCACTCCCAACCAAACCACTAATTCTTTCTTATTTGTACGTAATTAGATGGTATCATCAATAGGCCCAAGGTGTCTGGCCATTTAAATGTAACATCTTCAATTTATCACAATGTGCTGCTGTATTTGTATCTTCTGCAGTAACGGATGGTAATTCCAGTGTATTTTCATTTCAACAGTTACAAGCCTTTGTTTAAAAATCATACATAAGGGATTTCCAGGTGCATTCTAATTGAAAATTAACCCTAGGGATCCTTTCTACTTCAAAGCTATAGAAACTCCATTCAGGTAAAGAAGATAGTTATATTTTAATGGCATATTTAATAAAAAAACATGATAAAAAAATACATAAGTGTTTAGGTAAGTAGAAAGATAGAAAACCATATTTTGTGAACTAGTTTAACTAAGACTTTGAGAACTGTCCAGTCTAATGTGAAGTATTACCAACAGAGCTGGCTTCGTAGACTGACAGGTTCCAATGTGGATGCATATATTGAAAGTTAGAAATATAAATAGCTGAATAGATCAAGTGGCATATTTATAGACATCAAACAGCGTCTGACTATTTAGGGATATAGTAATGCATTAGACCGTGGGAGTACTGGTAGATGTTCTTGTCTACGGTGTGTTTTTTTAATTGCTCTAATAAATATCACTTGATATCAACCTATCTTAATGATGAGGCTGACATATATGAAATAAGAATGCCTAAAACGTGTATAGAATTTTATAAACTGCTTTCATTTATGTATCTTATTTTGTTCTCATAAACCAACTTTTCCTCCAAATAGATACAGATTTGTCAAATCATCCCAGTACTGAAACAGTTCTTCCTTGGCTCCCCATGATTTGGAGGATGATGTCCCAACTTCTTTCTCTAACTTAAAAAAACATTCATGAGTACCATATGGCTGCATTACCACATTCATGTCTCCCACTTTGTTATCATTCTTCTGTTCTAGCCACTGGAACTACCGTGTTTCCCCGAAAATAAAACCTAACTGGAAAATAAGCCCTACCATGATTTTTCAGGATGATATCTCCTGAACATAAGCCCTAATGTGTCTTTTGGAGCAAAAATTAATAGAAGACCCAGTCTTATTTCCGGGCAAACACGGTACTTGTCTCCTGCATATGCCATGCTTAAGGCATTCATACACGCTCTAGGTTTGTTTTCCAACCTCAGCACTACTGACGTTTTGGATCAGATAATTGTTTGTTGTGAAGGTTGTCCTATGCACAGTAAAATGTATAGCAGCACACCTGATCCCTATTCACTAGGTGCTAATAGCAACCCCACCTAGTTGAGACAAGCAAAAATGTCTCCAGACGTTACCAAACACCCCTCAAGGGCAGAATAATCTCCCCTTGGAGATTTTTCTAGGTGTTTTCTAGTTATTCCTACATTCTGTTTTCTTGGTCTGGAAAATTCTACTTTGTTTCCTACTATCGACTGACTCTTTAGAAGTTACCTTCATTGCTACAGCCACTACGGAAAACAGTAAAAATGTTCCTTAGAAAATTAAAAAGAGAACTATCGTATGACCCAACAATCCCACTTCTGGATATATATCCAAAGGAAATAAAACAGGATATCAAAGAGATACCTGAACTTCCATGTTCATTGCAGCATTAGTCACAATAAGCAAGATATGAAAACTGCGTAAGTATCTGTCAACAAATGACTGGACAAAAAAGATGTAGTGTATATACACAATGGAAAATTGTTAAAACATAAATATTTATTCATGAGAAAGAATAAATTTTTTCCATTTGCAACAACAAAGATGAGACTTATGGGCATTATGCTAAGTGAAGTAAGACAGATAGAGAAAGATGAACACTGCATGTCACTTATATGCAAGTTTACCAAAAAAGAAAAAAAGGAAAACAAAAGAAAAAATAAAAGGTCAAAAACATAGAAACAGCGAATAGGAAAATTGTTGCCAAGAACTGGGGGGTGAGGGAACAGGGAAAGGTTGGTCTAAGGCATATACTTTCAGCGATAAGATGACTATGATCTGAAGATCTCATATATATATATATATATATATATATATATATATATATATATATATACACACACATAAATGATATATGCTGCAAAACTTGGCTCATATGGATAAAACACCCTATTGGAACACAAATTTCATTTTATTTCATTTCTCTATTCATCATCCAATATTGTGAGAGTTCAATATGGGCTTCTTGAAAACAAAATGTTTACATAAAGCAGCAAAAAGAAAACAAATGTTAGAACAAACATGAAAAATATCCATAAATTGGCATGCTGTGAGCACATTAGAAATATTAGTGAAAATACGTGCCGAGAGCACCAAAACTGTTTAAGTGTTTCACACAGACAAATTGCTGAAAAAATACGAGGAACTTGTAAAATATATTCTGTTTTAAATGAAGTTTAAAGATACAGATAACTTTTCTTTATAGAGAATGGAGAACTAAAGAATGGTGACCCTTAGGAATAAGCAGTCTGATATTTACTTTAAAAGGCACCAAAAAAAATGGATGAGGAAGGATGGACAGAGGCTAGATGGTTCGGTAGATAGAAAAATGTGAAGCTGTGCATGTTACCTTACGTGACAATGATGTTTTTGCAGATGTCATTAACTGATGGATCTAAGAGTAGCAAAAGATGGAAGAATGAGATAAGAGAGTCAGAGGAGGAGCTATGACAAGGCAAGCAGGGATCAGAGTCAGAAAGAGATGCTATGTTATTGGATATGAAAATGGCGGAAGGAACACTAACCAAAGAATGCAGGTGGCCTCTAGAAACTGGAAAAGGCAAGGACACAGATTCTCCCCAGCACCTCCAGGAAGGTGTTCGGTTGGTGAGAACACAATCCAGTCACACCTTGAATTTAGCTCAGTTAAACCCATTTCTGTCTTCTCACCTCCAGAAGTGTAAAATAATAAATGTGTGGTGTTTTATGCCACTAAATCCGTAGTAATTTATGATAACACTAATAGGGAGCTAATAGATTTATGTGATAGAGCAAATATAGTGAAATGTTAATTGTAGAATATAGATCATGAGTACATGGGTATGTACTGTATATTACTTCCAGCTTAGCTGTATATTAGAAAACGTTTTATTAAAAATGCATGGACAAATAAATATGGGATTTTAAACACAAAACAGATAGTACATTGTGGAAAAATGCTATTAATAACTGGGTTGATCAATCATAATTGATAAAAAATTGTTATATGAATAAATTTCTACATAGGTAACTTCTTCATGTACAGAGATTAACATTTTCTTCTCAAATTAATTTCCCTAAGTAGATAAGGAAAACAAAATCATATTCACATTTCAGATTGTTAGCACTTAATAAATGTTAATAGAATATAATGCAATAAAATAGTACACTCCAACTATAATTAAATTGCGTGACTGGTCTGAGTTCAGGGGAACTAACCTGTGACTATGGACAATAATCACAAGTTAGCTATCATCAGAAGCATAACATAGGAGTGATGTTTTCAGCTGTCAAACACTAAATTAAAATTATGAAATGCTACTCATGTATTATTTTCAGAAGTGTTCTTATAGTATTGTTAGTATAGTACATGACTAGTCACTCTTGAAAATGGAGAGAAAGCATGAACACTGTTACCTTTTGTGATCTTCATATAGATTTGGGGATTAAGGACACAAATCAAAATAGATTCATTCGATGCGTTATTCCAATTTTAATAGGCATTAGCATATATTGCATGCCAATGAGCCCAGCAGACTCCTTTGTACTCTTGAAATAACCACATAAAACCCTTGCCCTGGTTTTTACGTGTAAAAAATAGAAATATTCATAGACCACTGTAGCAGACACAT
This sequence comes from Rhinolophus hipposideros, assembly GCF_964194185.1. Classification (NCBI taxonomy): domain Eukaryota; kingdom Metazoa; phylum Chordata; class Mammalia; order Chiroptera; family Rhinolophidae; genus Rhinolophus; species Rhinolophus hipposideros. Next base: position 86,269,780 of record NC_138051.1, read on the forward strand.
TCGGTGTCCTGCTTATACAGCCGTGGCATGCTGATGTGATTTCCAACTATCAAACTACAGTTTTTATGCCTGAGGGCTTTCTCTGGCCACCAGAGCTGGCCTTGCCCAGGGCAGAGCTGACTGGAAAGTGCTGGTAATTAGAACCCTCAGGATATCACGAACCAGTGACCCCAAGTTGGTGGATAATAACCTCCTCTCCATTCCTCAGGGGGGATAAGTCCACAGCTCAGTTGACTCTGATTCTCCCCTGGGATTAAGTGTCAGTTTTCTGCAGTGGTAACATGCTTGATAACTGCCTTCATCTCATTCTCTGCGTCACCTTCCTCACCTCCTATTGGTGATTCCTTTGGATTACTTACAAAGCAGAATTCCCTGATTTGAGAGAATTAAAATCACAACAGTCTCCCTTATCCAGGCTTTCTGCAGTTTCAGTTACTAGTGGTCAACCGCAGTCCAAAAATTTTAAATGGACAATTCCAGAAATCAGCAATTCATAAGTGTTAAATTGTGCACCAAGCTGAGTAGCGTGATGAATCTCCCGGCGTCCTGCTCTGTCCTGCCCAGGATATGCCTCATCCCTTGTCTAGTTCCAGCATCTCCACACTGTATACATTCCCTGCCCTGGGGTCGTTTCATAGCCACCTCCGAGACTGTCGGGGTAGCTATCGCCGTGCTTATGTTCAAGTACCCCTTATTTCACTTAATATGCCACATTCAGATCACTTTTATTGCAGTACATTGCTATAATTTTTCTATTTCATTACGAGTTATTGCTGTTAATCTCTTACTGTGCCTAATTAATAAATTAGTCATAGGTATGCATGTGTATGAAGAAACATAGCACATAGAGAGTCTGATAATATTTGCAGTTTCAGGTATTCACTGGGGGTCTTGGAATACATCCCCTGAATATAAGGGGGGGGGCTACTATAGTTTTCCATCCTCACAAAGGGGATAAAAAATACAAAAATTTGTAAAATAAAATTCTAAAAAGCTTCATAATATACTACACTTTGTTTGAAAGTTCTGCTAATTACCTAAGCATTTACTCTCATTAAAACTAAGTATTACACAATATGGTTCAGCTAACAGAATCCAGTGGAGAGTTCACTGATGACCTCTGCATCTGACCTTAGTGATTTCAGAAAGCAGTGCTAGAAACTTTCCAACCCATCTGGGACTATGGCAGTGAGCTTTTCCCCTTCTGCATTTTGGTTTGTCACACATGACAACAGTAAGTGGGACTGAAATGTTTGGTCCTCCTGAGACAGATTCTACAAAGTATTGTTTGATGCCATGCAAATGGGAATACCCATGTTTCTGTGTTTCAGCTGCATGGCCTGTTTCATGTAGATGAACCATGAAGAATCAGAATAATTGAATTTCATGGCTGTTTTCAGCTTCTGTCATATAGAAAGTACAGGGAAAAAAGCCAGAGAAATCACACTTTCGAAGAGATTTACCAAAGAGATTTCAATAGTGGTATGTAAAATCTGAAAAAAATATTGAAGTTTAACAATGATGAAGATGAGCCCAGGGGTAGTTGTTATTCCTGGTGTCAAAAGTACTAGGTTACTGAGGCCAATGAATGAAGAATGGCTCTGTCCTTTATTACAAGTTGGCGGAACACTGATGTTGTGCTCTGTCAGAAAACCGCTGCAGTGGATAGACACAGGTCACATAGCTAGTTCTTAAAATCCTAGGTTCAGTCACAAGCCCTGTAGAATATCACCTCATTTACACTTCACAGTTCTTCAGATATATCTTTGACTCACTTTCTGGCTTTACATTTATGAGCATGTGACAATAACAGGCTTTGGAGCCACAGTCAACATTTATAATTTTTGCCTTGCTAGACATTCCTCCTTCCTCTGGTAATAGGAACCCAGCTTTCCTTTGAGAGATTTTCCTGTATATACCTTATTGTACAAACCTGATGAAGTTGGCAATTCATATATATATATATATCCCCATTCCCCTCTCCTAATCAACTTTCTGACTCAAACAATGAGTCAAACAATGAGATTCTGCTGGAATAATGCTGGAAAGCAAAAATTGGAACTGAGTGAGATGAGGGCATTTTAATGGTATTTCTCACCAGTCTTCACTATATAAAAGCCAAGACCACACTGGACCTGGTTTCTATCCTTTCTGAGTCTGGTTTACCTCAATTTTACAAGTTAATCCATATCTTTCTCACACATTCATCAGATCATAAGAAGCCATTTCCTTTGCTTGGAAAAAAAATCCTATTTCTCATCAAGTCATTTATTTTTCTAATATATCAACTGATGTTTCCTTTAACTTGGTCCAGTAATTTGGTTTTGCATCGTTTCTTGTGTTTTAATTTCTATTTATTAGGTAACAATATCCTAATTTTTCTTTGTATTTTGGAAACAAAAGTTAAAAGTCAATGAATACTTCTTTGCCAGGCACGGTGATTAGCCATTTTCATGCATTATTTTCTCTGGTCTTTAAAAAACCTAAATCGATGTATAACTTGGTTTTCAAAGCATCTCATTATTTGATTTTTATTCCTTTTCTAGGGAAAGAGAATAGAGCATTAACTAGAGAAACAGTTAAAGAAACATAAGATACATATCATATATAAGAAGTACAGTTACATATAAATGTAAATATATGTATATACTTATTTTAGTACTTCCTATATTCTATACATTCCAGATACTGTTTAAAAAATAAAGATATTTGCATGCATTATTAAAATTATTATTACTTTACTCTCTAGAGCAATAAACTGAGACTCCAAAATGGTATGTAGTTTTTCTATATATGTCATTTATATCACATAGACAGGAAGTGGCAGAGTGAGGATTTGAACCTAGGTCGTATGACTACAAAGCCTACGACACGTCTCTCCAGTTTTTACAAAAGGGCCTTCTGTGTGCAGGGCTGTATTCTCTAGATATTTATTATCTTTGGATTTGCTCATGAGACTTATATTAATTTTGGGAAGGGGGAACTACAGGACTATTAAGCTTAAGAAAAACAGGAAAGAAGTAACTGTTTATAAATTCTCAATGACCTTTAAATCAGAAACAGCTGTTGGGTTACATTGATCTTGAGTGAATACAGACAGATCTTTCAAGTAGATGGGCTTTAGATTTCACATGCACTGTCATCTTACTCTTTGAAAAAAAATAACTTGGTGAAAGCTGTGGGAAATAATTTATTGCATTCTTAATAAAAATAAATGCCATAATGTAATATAAAGTGACAGTCCTTGATTGTAGTCACTGATGAAGCTGGTTCCTGAATTTCTATTAATTGTGATAAATAATCCCAAGGGAAGTTAGCCCAGGTCCTCACCTATGAACAGCTTATGAAAGGTGAGTAATGTATGGATCCATTTGGGGGAAATTTACTCATAACCCTCAGTGTGGACTTAAACTATTTTAATATAGTGTTATATAAACAAATGCAGATATTGACCTAATTTTAAATTTTGTACGTGTCTATTATGCAACCAAAAAAAGTGATAAATATAAACATTAAGCAGAAGCTGAACTACAGAGCCAATATATTTCAAGTTAATAACATTATTTTAATTCAAGGGAGGATCTTGTCTTGTGGAATTTAAATTTCTACCTGAACATGACTCTGGTACTAACTGCTGTAGTTAGAGGGATTCTTGAACTTGTTTTGTGTTTACTACTCAGCACTGGGGATGATGCAATGTTCTCATCACGTTTTTATTCAAACTCCAGGAATATTTAAATCAAATATACTGTGAAGTCATACTTTCTTTGAGTTTTTAGGTTTTATCATAGATATCATGTCTGCATTTTAAATTATTTTATTATTTAAATTTTCACCCCTCTGTCCTTTTTCAGAATCATTTAGAACCAAGAATATTTTAAATAAAAAGGAGATTCAATATTTTCATATGGATTTTTCTAAAGCAGACTCTAAAACAAAGGTTAATATGTGAGTGGTTTATTTGGAAATGTGATTTTAGAAAGCCAGAATAAAGGACCTTGGAGCAGAAAGAATAAGAGGGAGAGTTCATCCAAAAATATGTTATTGAACTAGCCACCTCAAGGGAAGATTGTTTTGCTTGATCCAAGGGAGTTCCAAGAAGTCCTCTGGTATGTTTCAGAACCACCCAGCAAAGAAGTAAAAACAGAAATCATTTTTCTATTGGTTCACCCTCCAAGATATAAGTCTAGTGCATGTGTGATTGCCAATCCCTTCATAGGGCACACACATTCAGCATCAGAGGAGCTCCAGGCAGAAAGTCAGAAGACCTGCTGTGCATTGTCAAGGCTCTGTCAGATGATACTTGTGCCAAGCTGCTCAAAGCCTGTGTGAAACTGTTCACAGCAGCAGTGGCTGGAATAAGATTTGAGGCCAAGAAGATATGAAGCCATATAGAAGAGGGTTTCCCATTCACTCAGACACAAAAATCTTAGATAATTTGAAATATTATATCTTTATATAATGAAAATAATCAGAAGATCATTTTAACATTTTTCGTAGAGGATGTTACATGGGATCCCTGTTGAGAAACATTCTTAGCGAATCTCATTCATGGATGTTTCAGACCATCACTCTATGAACTTAACTATAATACTGGAAATATCTGTACACCAATTGCTTTGCAGATATTTTATTAATGTAGGCTCTCAGAAAAAAAGGTAGAGTTGTTTATCCTAAGTAGTTGATTCTTTAAATTCAATTCAACATATTTTTTTTTCAAATCCTTCTTTTGTGTATTCTGCTGTATTCTGAGAATTCAAATATATTCTAGCCACAAACACTAGAAGGTCTCACCTCTTGTTGAGAAGGAAGGCACGTAAACCCCAAATCTAATAGGATTCTATTATTGACACATGTTCAAAGTGGCTGTGAGACTATAAAATGTGTTTTCTACATGTGAAGAGCATATTTCAGCCACACAATTGGTGTTCAAAATGGATAGGTTAACTTCAAATATACTACAACAAAAACTCAAATATGTCACCAAAGGGAAAATCAGGAATTTGCATGGCCAATCTGGGTTGGAATTTCTTTTTATGGCCCCTGCAGTAGTGAGAGGGAGAAATTGTTTCCTTGATCTAATTAGCATAATAAATCCAAGGATGTAATAAAAAGCTAGGATTGAAAACCACTTCTTAGCTCAAGTCAAGTTAAATTAGATTAAGAGAAATGACATGGTAAAGTTTTCGATTCATTCTGAATCCATATTTTCCATATAAAATAAACTGAACTTGCAAAAAACTGTTTTAATTTTTGCCATGAACATCTTTCTGAAATTTGTATTCAGACAAATGTGTATCATTCTTTTTAGTATTAAATAAGTCAATAATGTTACTTTTCTACCAAAAAAAAATGAATGTTTTATATTGCAGCTGTGTTGGTTTTGCTAAGATGCAAACAAATGCATAAACATACAAACACACATGCACACACATGCATACAAGTGTGTAAGAAAAATGAATACATATGTACGTGGGGCTGTATTTCCAAGCAGTAATAGACACTAATAGTAAAAGTGCTCTTTTAGGTATAATAATCTTGCACATAATTTCAAAAAAAATACTTAATAAAACCAGCCGGCCTTCTGGCAATACTAAAGACTAAATCAAAAGCTTAATGAAGCATAGGAATAATGAATAAATTAATTCTGTTTGTGTGTTTTTGTTTTTTTAATATGCCTCTGACAGCCAACTGCTTTCAAATATAGCCATTTGTTCTCACTATGCTATTTTACACAAATAATATGGTGTTATTGTTCTCACTCTTATGCTTCTTTGGTGGCATTTTTCATGCATGTAAAATAATCTAGATCTGAACGAACTTCTATGGCATTATCTCATAATAATATAAGTATGACACACATTAAAATTGCACAATTTTTCATGCTTTCTGAGGGGGAAATGTTAGACCCATTGAAATGCAGCTTATAATACAAATGTCAATGCTGTGTAAATCTGTTTCAAGAATCTAAAGCCTGTATGATATTCCTTACTATTTTTAGGCAATGTGACTTATTTATACATTAACTTCTTTCTATATATGTGTGAGCTAAAAAATAAAACCAAAACACCAAATAAGAAAAGGTAGCCCTTAATGCTTCCTGTCTTGCTCTGATTGGGCTGCCATAGGAGACACCCTAGACTGGGTTATTTCAACAACAAACATTTGTCTCACAGTCTGAGAGGTGGGTTGTTCAAGATCTAGATACCGGTCAATGGGATTCCTGGTGAAGTCTTTCTTCGTGGCTTGCACATAGCAACCTTTCTGTTACACAGATACCTTCTTTCTGTGTTCTTACAAGACAGAGAGCTTGGTGTCTCTTCCTCTTCTCTTAGGGCACCAGCTTTATAGATTAGAGTCCCACCTTTATGACCTCATTTAATCTTTATCACCTCCTCACAGACCTGTCTCCAATGATGATTACATTAATGGTTAGGGTTTTGACATATGAATTTGGGGGGAGCACATTTCAGCCCATAGCACCTTTTTAAATCTAAAATGTATTTCCTAATAACTCTATAATGCTTACCTCTTGGGTCACCTACTTCATAGTCATGGTGGTCTTTTTTCTCTTCGCTAGAGATCCTTATTTTAGATACTCCATATCCATTGACTCATTCAATCTTCTCGACTGCTTGATGACGTATTTGTGATTCTGTACATTTTTCAAATGAAAAACCTGAGGCTTATAGAGCTTAATTGACTTTTACATAGTCTGAATCATAACATATTAAAAACTCCCCTCTTAGAGCTCTTTCCTCAATAATTCTGCCAACTCCTAGCATGTTTCAAACAAGAAGAGGTCTAGGAAAATTGTTTAGAACTCTCATTGAGGGAAAGTTGATCTGGTATATTGCTACACTTTTTTTTTTTAAATCTTCAAACAGATTCTGTCTATCTGACCACGGTCCATGTTAAAGATGCAGATATCTTCTATAGTATATAATGGGTATTTAATGGGAGTATTATGAATCCCTGGTTTGCATCCCACGATGATTTATATGTATAAAGGGGGGAGAGCGAGATTTGACTGAGTCTGCAATGTCTTATATTAAAATGCATGATCTATGTCTAATGTTTGAAATCTTTGACCTTGAACTTTCTCCCAAGGAATATGGTTCTCCCAGTATGCGCTTTTGATGGTTCTCCCTCTGATGTGGTAAAGTTGAATCATTTTCAACAACAATATGTGCCTGTGATAGACTGCCTTCCTTTGTTTTGAGGCAGTAAAACATGGCTTGTGGATTATTTCCGTGGTGAGAGTTTTCTTTCCTTTCTGCTGGAATTTTTCCAATGCTTCATTCTTAAAAAAAAGAAAAAGAAAAAGAAGAAAATTGCCGGCTCTTTTTTCATCCCTATATTGACTACTTCCCCTCCCAACTATAACAGTTGACAACTAACATTATACATCCATAGGAGACTGAAATGTGGAACCAAACCCTTTGACGGGAGATCAAGTAAAAACTTTCAAATGTAGGTGGGATTATGCACAAATGATAATTCACACATGGTTTGAAATGAGCCATTATGATATTTAGACCCATTTTGATATAAAATGAGATTAAAATGAGAATGTAATCATTTTAGTACCAAATATGGAAAGTAGATGCTAACTACTCATTTGTAAGACGTAACTATTTTCCTCATTTTCCAAAATTCAATCCTGTCAAAACTTCTAGACCTCTATGTCCTCCCAACTTTAATATTGCGATACGCTATAAAATTCCAGTATTGAGCTAAAATAGGATTTTCTAAAAATAAGGATGCCTGAAATGACATTATTTCTGGTGCAAGAGTTAGATGTGGTTCCTTGTAATGGAGTGACCTTGCCTGTTGGCTTTGATCTACATACCCAGAACAAAATAACAACAAAAAAAAGAAACCTGTGTTTCTTAACAGCTGTATTAGTCTGCTCAATGTGCCATAACAAAATATCATAGACTAGGTGGCTTATCCAGCAGATATTTATTTTCTCTCAGTTATGGAAACTGGAAGTCCAAGATCAAGTTGCCAGCAGGGTTGGTGTCTGGTGAGGTTTCCTTCCTTGGTTTGCAGATGGCCACCATCTTGCTGTGCATTCATGTGAGCTTCTAGAGCATTCATGTGAGCCTCACAGTAATGGAAACCACATGAAAAATATACATATACATTCATATCACTTTGAGGTTCACCAGGTAACTGTCTATGCTAGCTATGAAGCTTTCTAATTACATGATAATGGTAACGGTGATAATGGAAATGACTCACATTTGGATAGCTCTCTGGTGTGGACAGTAGTTAGCTCTACTAGAATGGGGGTCTCCTTATTGCCTCACTTAACCTTAATTATTTCTTTAGAGGCCTTATCTGCAAATATAGCTACACAATGGGTTAGGGCTTCAAAATACTGATGGGGGAGGGTAAGATTATTATACCTAATGAATCTATAACAACAGCTAAGGAGAGAATGCACATCTAGTTCATTTAAACCATTTATTTGGTCTATTCTTCCCCGTATAAGGTTCTGTACTAGGTATGTGTACGCAGATACACACATGCAGTTCATTCGTCTTCCCATAGGACATGAGCATGGTTAAAAATAATTTCATGACATGTGCACAGCCACATGGTAATTTATACACAGAACTACTTCTGTAATCCTAGCCTCTGTGTGGACCCTTATGAATCCTAAACAGCTGTCTTTGTTTCTGTAACCTTGCGGAGGTGTGGACAACTACATTTGTCCTTTTAAGCAAGAAAGAAAAAAATCACCACTTTTTTTTTTCAAAAGGTGTTTACAGCACAGATACTTCTAATGAAGAACTTTATGTTTACACTTGGCCTGATGGCACCGGACAAATATTTGGTTTGTTCAAGAAACAAAGGTGGCTCAAATGCTGAGCATGGAATTTAGTATAGTGATACAAGGCATCTTTGCTAAGTAAGTAGAGTTGGGTTTTAATCCTTGCTTTGGTTCTAATGAATTTGGAAACACAAGCTTCGTTTCCTGATTCCTCTTGTTAGTGCACAAGCTATTCTTCACACTAGCATCTGGAGCGATTGTTTAACATGTAACTCAGACCACACCAACTACTTGCTCAGAGGCCTCCTGTGTCTTCCCAGCACTCTGCCTAAAGCACTCATCATGCCCTTGGATCCCACTACAATCTGGCTTTTGCCTGTTCCCCAACTGCCTCTTACCCCTCTGACCCTTAACTTTGTTTTAACCATGTGGTGGTCCTGCTGTTTCTTGAATGCTTAAAGCTCCTTCCCACCTCAGTCTTTTCTGTCTCCCTCACTGGGACGTACTACATACCTCACTTACTATTTATTTTATCATTTACTATTTACACTGTGCCTACAACATTGCTTAATGCCTATGGATATTCAGCTAACATTGGTTGACTAAATGATGAAATAGCATCATTTTTAAAGAAACATATTAAAACTGATGAAGGTATCCAAATGTGAGTTATTTCCATTATCACCATTACCATTATCATGTAATTAGAGAGTTTCATGGCTAGCATAGACAGTTACCTGGTTAACCTCAAAGTGATATGAATATATATGTATATTTTTCATATGGTTTCCGTTACTGTGAAACTCTCTATGTAGAACATGAACAGGAAAATGCATAGAGTGAATCAATACCTTTACATATTGTACTCTGCTCTTATAAAAATACACAATAATACCTCAAGAATGATTGGATTTTCTTTAAATGGGGTTCTATGTTTACTCCAAAGAATCTGCTGAGAAGAGGAAGCTGCCTCATAATAAATGAGAAGTCCAGGTAAGAATTAATCGTGAGTGAATCAGTTCACCCTATCTTGTAGAAGCCATGCACAGAACACTTCACTCACATTGACATTCAGCTTGGCTTGCCATGAGACTCCAGTCCACTGCATCTAGGTAATTTCCAGCACACGTTTGAGCCTGCTTTGGAGAAATGCAGTCTAAGCCTTCCTTTCCACTTGGGAAGGGTGCAGTTTCCAGACCTTTTGGTGTTTTAGCTATGTTTCTAGGGCCTCTTTGAATCCAACTGACTTCTTCTCCAACTCACTAACACCAGAATAGCTTCTTATGGCCAAGTTACCTTCCCGTGCGGAACATTGCTTGCCCCCTCCATGTTCTTCTCTCTGCCCTCATCCAACATTCTGCACATCCCAGGAGGCTCTCCTGTGTGTATGGCACCAGTGGGTTCTCTTGCCCTCTTGTTCTCCATTGGATTCAAATCATGCAGAGAAGCACGTGTGGAAGACTGAAGGAAGAGAAGAGAGTAAGGGCTTCATGTGTACTTCCCTCAGACTTTCCCTGCAAGTCACTGTTCCCAGTGCTTTCCCCCGCCAGAGGCTACAGTTGTGGTCAGAACGCCCTCTATACACATCTTTCTTCACTTCTGTAGGCCAATAACCCCTGACCTATAGAACTTCTCTAGCCCTGGCGATAGAAATAGGCCTGCTATTACCAGCTGTGGTATTACACTGTCTCTGGCTGCTTCCCTAGAACAGACATTCAATTATCCTCAAATTACTCAATTGCCAAATGTGTTGTAATAGAGTTATGATCATACATTTATTCATTACCAAAAAGAAATAGATAACCCTTATGTGTCTGTTCCAAAAGGGCATATGGATTTTAGAAACAACATCATGGCCTCATAAAGTAAGATATCATACCAATTGATAGCATACTTGAAATCTTTGTTCTGTCTTGCACCAGCCATTTAAAATTAAGCACAATGTTTTTTTCTCTGACTCCGGTTTCCTCACCCATAAAAGATGGGCAGTAATAACATATAGCTTGCAGAATTATTCAGAAGGATCATCTATGTAAAATATTTATTAAAATGTCTGGCAAATTCTAATTGTAAAAGATAATTTTATTTTTATATATTTTCCTGACTGTGAGAGTAATTTTTTGTGTCAACTTGACCGTACCATGGAGTGCCCAGATATTTCGATGAGCATTATTCTGGGTGTCTCTCTGAGAATGTTCTAGATGAGATTAATTCAAATCAGTAGACTGAATAAAACCTATTGCCCTTCCTCACGTCAGGGGGCCTCATCTAATCAGTTGATGACCTAAATAGAACACAAAGTTTAAGTAAGAGGCAACTCCTCTTGCTTGGCTGCTGAGCTGGACGTTGGTCTTTTCCTATCTTCCAATTCTAACTAAAGAGTCAGCTCTTTTGGTGTTTTAAGCTTGCCAACTCTTGGACTGGAATAGAGTGGCGGTCAGAAGTCTAGGCCTCCCTAGTTGGACTTCACTTGCTAGGGTGGAACTGGGGCTGCCATTTCTCTTTGTAGTTTTGGCTGGCATGGAGAAGTTTTTGTCTAAAACTGCCTGCCTTGCTAAACTCCCCTTTTCCTGGTCCTTTGGCTAGAGAGAGCAGACTTTGACTACAGAGATGACATTTTGGGGGCTTTTTTTTTGTCAGCACTTGCTGGTATTTGGAATGTTGTCTCCTTCAGCACAAAGTCTGGGATGTATAGAGATCTAAAGAAAACCTTAACTCAGAAAACTGTTAACTTACTGCCATTCTGCACACTCGCCAGTTTTATTCTTAACTGAAAGCATTTTTGCCATTCTGGGCGATATTAATCTAGGTGGTGTTTAGTAAGGTGTGTAAGTTGTCCAAAGGACTGGGCTGATGGGAAACTCTGTCTTCGAGAGCTGACCTCAAAGAGTCTTTCTCAGAGTTCAGCCATGATGAACCACCTTGTCATTTTTTTTTAGCTTCTCATCTCACATTTCTTTCGACCCACACTGTTTTGGTCTTAGGCTAATTTGAAAGTCATGATTGTAATTTATCAAGCCCTCTTCTTACAGTTGGAGTGCATTATTAAGCTATCTATGGTAGGAGTATCTCTGTGTTTTATTTCACAATGTGTGGGCTGAAAGTCAAGTGTTTCCAAATCCTCATGAACTATGTCATTATGGATTTGCAAGTCATGGGCTGTGTTATTTCTCCAAAAAACTTGTTTGGGGCCTCTGTTAATGTTAGAATTTGGAACTAAAGTGTATCCCAGAGCCCATAGTTTACTGAGACTCTGTCAAATCTGCATATTTGGGGCTGAGATCACCCAGTCAGATGCTTTCCTGTCACCATTATGATAGAAACATACATCAGTTAAAAAACCACAATCTTCATCAATCTACATCTCGACGTCTTCATTGTTACTTCCTATTTTCTGGAGTCTGTTAAATGCATTTTTTTTCACACTCATCACATTGGTGACTTTGGAAGGTGATTATGTCTAGCTGCTTTGCTTAACAGTGTCAGCCAAATTCTTAATAAGAAAATCTGCCACGTCTTGATAAATCATCTCCGTCTACCAAACCGAGTTTCACAGAGCAGCTGGACAACACTTTCGCAGCTGCTACTTCCCATCGCAGAATCCAATGTTGAATGAAATGATTCCTATGGGCAGTGTCCTTTGGGTATCTTTCAGGAGGAAAATACCTTCATTATCCTTACCATTAAAGTAATTCTATGTGGAAACTGAGTGAAATTCATAGAAATCACAGCTGGCTTGAGAGCATCAGTGACACTATTTTTATTAGTAAATATTTTTTGCAAATTATGCACATATTGCAGTGAATTGTTTCCAAATTTGGCAAGGCTTATAAAAATCTGTTTGATCTTACATCTATCTGTGTTGAAGTAAGTGAAAGATATTATATCCTCAATGTTAAATCCCATTTATTTTTCCTTTTCTCTATCCAGGTCAACGTGATCAAGACTTATACGTGAATATCAGGAAGGGAAAGCCTTGACAAGTTCTTAGAGCCAATTATTCTCATCCTTTTAGTCTCTCTGGGTTCCCCTTCTTTCTCCGAGTTGTTTGATGACTGATGAAATTTTTTAGAAAGGCAGTCCTCTGGCGATAAGTTACCCTTGGGTGCTGATGCCACCAAGTCAAATCCAGCAAGATAATTTTGAAAATGTGGTTTTCTATGAGTTTGGTTTTAATAGCAAAATAGGTTACTTTTGGAAAAGGAAACAACTCATCAGTTATTGTATTACCAAGGCCATACCAATGTTTCAATGGTATTGCTTGTGGCATGGCCATTTTGCCCCATGTGGAGAACAATTATAAGAGTTGTGGTAGACTATACGCCTATGACTACCATACTAAACTGCAGAAGGAGCTTAAAATAGTATACTGCCTGTGCAGGGAAAATGTCTTAGGACAGCTACCCTCTTCCCATTTTAGTTATCAATATTTGATTCGATAATGTGCCACTTAATATTATGTCATTATTATTTTGTATAAACTTATTATCTAACATGCACAGAATTGTGATCGTGTGCACTAATGAACAGAGAAAAGTGTTATAGGGATAGAGTCAGGACTTAACCACTCATTCAAGTAAAATATCAGCACTTATTTGCTCAAAAGACTCCATATAACTTACTTGAAAAGAAAAACCAATTAAAGAAGTCCGGAGACCACTTACAGAATTTCTCAGGTTGTACAAAAATATCTATAACCCTAACAACTGTTCTAAGAAAATACACAATTCATATGTAGACTGTTTAGTCACGTACTTTAGGCTTCAATCCAAAGCGATGTGCTAGGTACTCTCTGGGTGGCCTTGGGTAAGTTACTTGATTTGGAGATAATCATTAAATTTCAGTGAGATGAAGTGTATAAATGTCTAGCACAGTCCCTGGCAAAAACTACATACTCAAAATGGGTATTTTTCCTGTCTTCTTTCTAAGTTAAGACAAAAATAAGCAGAACTAATGCTAAAATTTATTCTCTGAGAGCTGTCAAGTGAATCAGTTACCAGAGATATGAGAGAGTATTTTCAAGCACCATCATCCATGTAAAAAGGGATAACTTCTCCATTGCTCTGGGTCTTCTAATAGAGACAAAGCCCTTTCAATATTAACATGTCAGGCAGCAGGTCCTTTGACATTGTGGATTGTACAGAAATGTATAAATGACAACAAGAATTGCCAAAATGTGAGTCTATCTCAGAACTGCTAGACTAACTTTGAACCTCAGTAAAATTTTATCTTTTGACCCAAAGCTACTTAGAAAATATATGCACACACACACACACACACACACACACTCATACACACACATGTATATGTATATGTATATATACATATATATGTATATATATGTGTATATATGTATATATATGTGTATATATATATATATATTTGTGTGTGGTGGTGGTAGGGAAAAAGGAGGTGGGTGTTTGTTTTTAGTGAAGAAAAAAACAACTGAGTTGAAGAATATTCTAAATTCAAGACTAGAAGAATGATATTTTGTATGTGAGCATAGGTAGTTCCTTGGTGGTCTCCAATCTTGGAAAAAAAGTATTTTTGTAAACCAAGATAATCTGAAACAGATTACAGGGAAATCCATCAGAAAAATAAATACAGAGTGTCTAGGATGATGTGAGGATGTCCATTAGTGGAACTGCCCTGGAAATATGGTGAGAGAATTGTTTGTTTTTTTGTAATTTTCCACAGTTGTGTTTTTGTCTAGCTTGATCAATGCTAGTCTTGTGTCCTAAGTCTCCGTTTCTGCCTTCTCAGTGAGTCATTGACCATATGGCTCCAGGCCCCAGTCTGGCTGCTGAGGAAGAGGGAAAAAAAAAAAGAAAAAACTAGTCTTGATAAACATGCGAACCATTTTGAATATGAGATTGACATAGCTGATCCCTCCAGCACAGTCTCAAGAGAACTGGCACATCAAATTTCTTTCATAAAAGCCAAGTGTACCCTCTCTTGACATATGCACTGAGTTCATCTGAGGAGTCCTTCAGAGTCAAATTCAAATTGCTTGCTATTTTATTTACATCACATGTGTAAGCACTGCTATGATTTGTTATGTTGGGAGAAGACATTTCTGTGTTTAGGGAATCTATGCCTTTGTCTTACTTCTGGCCAATAATTTTCCTGAACCTTAAATATTTTTGTAAATATTTCTATAATTCTTTACCTGGTGATTTTGAGAGGCAAGTTTTATATATATTGCATAATTTAGTCTCTCTACCTGAAATGTTAACCTGCTTTATTACAGTTTTATCTCAATGATTAATTTTTTTATATATAAATGTTGGAAATATTAAAATTCTTTCTGTTTTTTTTCTTATTAATGAGTAAAATATAGAATTAGTGCTGTGTAAACTACTGTACTTCTACATGAGGTTTCTTTTCACACCTTTGTTGTTCTTTGTAATTCACTACATTTAAGTAAGACAATTTGTATTCAAATTATTTTCAGGTTGGTCATTTTTATTTGATTACAATTATAAAAATGGACCAAATAGGAGGGCAATCTTTGTTCAGGAAAACTATCCTTTGAATTGTCAGCTGATAAAATTTTTAAAAAACAATGCTTTTATTTACTCTTTCATTGAACTTGCATAGACTTTAAAACAACCAAGGAAGACCAGTCACTTTTTAAAGACTAAAAAAAAAAAAAAAAAAAAAAAATTAGCTCTCTGAATCAAAATTTTTCTCTGTGTGTTTTTTTCTACCAGAAAATACCTTGCATAGTGCAAGTTTTTGAGTGCAGTTGCTTTTTTTACTTTCCTTAGTAAATTGCCCCATGCAAATGTTTTCTTTTTATCTCTGTAAAGTAAGATGTGTCTAAATTTTCAGTTGTCTTTTTGTTTTGAGTCACGATTTGGGAACTCCTCACTTCTAGGTCATAAAAGAATACATTCATTTTTTTTTCAGCATTTATTTTGTTTGAGTTTGTTTCTTAATTTTAGATATCTGATACAATTGGAATTTATCTTGGTAGATGGTATAATATTTGAACCCAGTTTTATCATTTTCCAAGTGAATCTTGTTGCAGCACCATTTATTTAAAAAACGTTGAGATTCTATCTTTAGAATATATTAAATTGTCATATATCCTTGAATTTATTTCAGTACTTGCTATTCTGTACTGCAGGGGAGGTGAAATTTTCCTGTACCCTCCTAGGATCTCTGGCTAGGACTGCCATATGACAGGTTAAGAGGAGAAAAGTATACAAATTTCATTTATGTGTACATAGGAGTCCTCATAAGAAAAATGAAGACCCACAGAAGTAACTAGGCCTAAGTGATTTTACACTGGTTTGAACAGAAAGTATGGTAATTTTGGGAAAGTAAGTAAAATACAGGGGAGGCTCATGGAATGTATGAGTTATTTTAACTAGGTTTGTTTGCACAGATGTTTCTCAGTCTCAATTTCCTGTCTCTGGTGATAATAATGTTTCTTTATCCTGGTACAAGGAAGGCACCTTTCACATGGGAATTTTATCTTCTGCTTTGAGGAAGAAAAAGGAAAGTCAGAGTGCCCTTCATGCATCTGCTGTGTTTCAAGAGACTAACTCAAAATAATCAATATGCCAAAGTGGTATATTTGCAGATGGCATACCTGAATTCCTTCAATATCCTTGGTCTATTCATGAGCCAATCAAATGCCTACAGAGCCAAGAAGTCCCCCTACATTCCACTGCTACCCTCACGAAATTTTTAGTACTAATAAATCATAAATTAGAACTTTGATGAATGCTAGAATTATAGAAAAAGATAATCTAAATAATATTCTATATCCTAGGAGTTACAGAGATGACTATACGAGTCATAGAGCAGAAGTATGAATATTTATTGCCACAAGAATGTCCTAATTGATTTAAATTATAAAAAGTAAATACTTAATCTACAAGCTTGTTTCTCTCACTCAATTGTTTTTCAAAATTAAGTAATTGGGAAAATATGCATAATGTGTCTACATTGTATTGTATCCATAGGTATCCAACTAATGAGTAAATCCTACAATATAGTTATTTTAAAAATAATTTAACATATTTTTTCAATAGTTAATATTCCTATATTTAAATAATATTATATGTATTCAATGAGTTTTGTGGGATGACTTCAAAAAATAGCAAGTCTGATTTTTTGTGTGTATGTCTTCTGGAATCCATCTCATTGCCCGTTCTTTACCTGTTGATTCAATATTACCATTGTTTCCCAGTCAATATTCCAACAATATAAAAATATCAAACATTTATATTATATATTAGATTCCAGTTGATTTACCTACATTACCTCTAGTCCTTACAACAACAATGAAAGCCGTTTTTCACCATCACAATTTTTTTGCAAATGAAATTCAGGACGGTTAACTGACTGATTCTAGGCCACAATGGGTACTAAAAACCAGAATCAGTATTTAAACAAGAACACATGGGTCCATCATCCATGCACACTGTATCATGCCATCCTGTCTTCACAGATCAGTACTTATCACCTATAAAATGCTCAATAGATATGATTTTTACCATTCTTATTAAGATAATATAGATTTTATACTCATAGCATAAATTAAATTAAATCCTTGCAACACTAACTAGAGTATGAATTTTTTGAGACTAGGAATCTTGATTTATTCATAGTTATTTCTCCCAGAAAATGCAATATAATGTTTTCCATGTAATTGGAAATCCAAAAGAATGCTTTAGCAAGAAAAAATATATCTTAAAAAAATTAAAGTCATGATAACCTGGATACGTTTAATCTGTGGACCGATGTATAGTTATTTATAGGAGGTCTTGGCAATACAACCAAAATGTAATTGAATTCAGGTTCAACAACATTGTTAAGTTAAAATGTAAAATAAATATAAAATTTATACCACCCATGGTTAGAGTCAGTGCTTTTTATTAACTTTCACTAGTAGTTCACTTGATTGAATAGTAGGGATACTGTGAAGGGAAAAACCGCTCTTCAAGTTGATTTTAATAGCATTCCTATCCATTTAGAAGAAGATAACCTCCGACATGGCTCCACTTCCATGGTAAATGTTAGTCAAAACAATGGCAGCCCATGAGCCAGAATTCCAATCACAGCCAAATTTGTGTACATGTTGGATTATGCAGCCAGTGCGTGTTGGGAGTAGTCAGCAAATGACTTCATGGATAGGTCAGTCTTATTAAAGAAGTTATTTCTTTACCAAATGCTATCCATTCACAGTGGGCTGAAGGTGATGACTATCAATCATCTCAGTGAGATGTTTTCACAAAAGATAATTCTCATTCAAATAGTGACGCATAGATATTCCTCAGATTAAAACAATCATGACCCTTTGCCCAGTTACTGTGGAGATGAATTGAGGACACATTTAAATGCATACCCCTTAAAAACAGCACCAGTTCTCAAAGAAATAAGGTCCCTGCTGTGTATTTGCACAATCTTGAAAGACAGTAAGAAGATGGTGGCTTCAGTTTCTATCCCTTTAAGAAATGCACATGGTAATTATTTATGTGCATGTTTTGTGAAGATATCTGCATTAACTAGAACAGCAACATCAAGTGTTTAATTAGTCTGATTAAACCAAAGAATCTACCAAACCAGTCTCTTAGGTGGAATGGGTTGATTGATGGAATCTTTAGTATAAGATTTGTGAAAAGATAACACTCAAAAAATAGAAAATGAAAAATAAAATGTTTTTGATTTATATAGCCCTCTTCGACCATAAAAAGCATCTTGTAGTCAGTAAATCTATCCACAAATATTTATGGAGACAGTACATACGATGCTCAAGGCAGTGTGCTAGATGCTGCAAAGAATATAAATAATTTGCTTTGTGTTACTCTATTTGATGTGGTCACTGACTTTAGGAGAATATAATATAATTTGTACATGGTTAGACAGTAAGTGATACTGGAGAAGGGGCAACTGACCCTTTGAACACTTTCTGCATGTGAGGCACTTTAGGAACTATACTTTATTTCTTTCTCACAGTGAATCTTGCCCAACAAACATCATCTCTGGATTTCGAGACGAGGAAACTCAGACATAGCAAATGTAAAATGCTTTGTCTAAGGCTGCATAACTAGTCACAGATGGAATCAATACTGCAACCCTGACCTCTCAATTTAAAGCCCATACTCTTTATAATGGTAAGCAATTGGATATCATTGTATCGTATATCATTCTGTGGTTGTAAAACCCAAGGGATGGAAGTGATAGAATATGAAAAAGTAAATGTACTGGGATATGTAATGTTCAGGAGGAGGAAAAATTGGGAAATGTATTTTTCCTTGCTAAAATGGAGTCTGGGTGAATCATAATATTCACTGAAGTATTAACTGATCTCAATTATTTTCCTCTTTGCTTAGCTGAAATTCTAACTGAAATCTCAGAGGGAGACCTGCTTAGTATTTCACATCTTTGATCTCAAAACATGAGCTACTGTTTTGTGAAATCTTCCAACCAACTGTAAATAGTGACAATAGAGTGATAACACTGAGACCACTTAGCTGCTTGTGTTAAGGTGGAAACAAACAAAAAACACCCCAAACTTTTTTTTTTTCTGAAGAGTAATATTGTCCTGAATAAAATGTTCTACTATCTAAAAATCTAACTAAATTATGAATACCTAGGTAATACTTTTCTAATTGATTGTAATAAGTTAAACTGTTAACTCTTGGATTCTAGAGATAATATTTGCAAAGACTCTAAAAAGCAACTCATGTTTTATTATAAATATATATTTCAACTTAGAATAGTATTCACCAAATTAAATGAATTATTAGGTTGGTGCAAAAGTAATTGCAGTTTAAAAGGTTAAAAATAATTGAAAAAATCATGATTATTTTTGCACCAACCTAATAGAAAAGAAACACAAGGAGTTTACCCACAGTCTTTTCATTCTTCTTCATACAATTGCTTTTCTCATTAGTTATTAAATAATAATGTATTTTAATTTTTATAGAACTAGAACAGTCTAATATTCTGCCATATTTATGAACCATAAGTTGGTTAGCCTGCAATTTAATTTTTTCACATCTTCTATTATAAATGATGTTGTCAGAAATATATCCATTCATAAACCTCTCATTTCAACATAGTCCCATATATTTGGTCACTCCTGAGAGAAGTTCCAGAAAAGTGTTCACTGAAGTAAAAGTTATATGAATTTAAAAAGACCTTGAAACTTATTAGCCACATGCTTATTCAAAAGAATTATATGATTCCATCAACAACTTATGAAGGAATTAATTTTATCATAACATCACTTGAAAATAATAAATTCTGTTTTATAAGCACTGTTCTTCTGATAAAAAACTGAGGGATAATTAGAAGTGATATTAAAAAGGTTTAGTTTGTTTTAATTTTTTCACCTTAAAGTTTTACAAGTATAGCAAGCTTGTTTTTTAATTTCATGCCTCGCACTCCATATTAAATACATTTTAACTTCCATAATTTGTCCCTTTCATCCAAGGAACTGAGTGCTTCATAAGTCTTATTATATGTTGGTATAAGGCTGCCCCACCCATTCACTTCACTTTCATTAAAAAATACTTATTAATTACCTACTATCGTCCATGCATTATTTTAAGCAATGAGGATATTGAGTCAGGGTCATGTCTTAAAGGGATCTGAAATTCCAGTGGGGAGTGTTCTATGTGGGTGGAGAAAAAAAGAAAGCATGAAAAAAAAATCAACAACTACAATGTTAATTTGAGACTGGAAAAATACTGAAAGAAAATGTCAGGTAATGGGAACAGAGAAAGAGTGAGGGACATTGCTTTAGATTGTGTGGGTAAGAAATCTCTTACAAAGCTGGGACATTTGAGCTATGATCCAAATGACCAAAAGCATCCACCATCTACAGAGCCCTTCTGATAGCACGAATAGTAGGATCACTGTCCCAAAGCTGGAACTACCTTGGGACATTTGAGGAACAGAAAGAAGGCCAGTTAGACTCATCGAAAGGAAGTGTGGTGGCAGATGACCCCAGAGATGTTCTCAACTGAAGCGAGAGTGTTGGAGATAGCCTTATCAGGGTTAGGTTTTTCATTGGATGCAACCCTTTCTCGTTGTGCTGAGCTGGTAAGCTGGGTCTCTAAACAAACAAATGCTGATCTGTGGTGCTGCTTTTTGTGATGTAAATGTTCCTACTAAAGCTGGGTTCAAACTATCGATGGATATCACTGAACATGTCCTTTGGAAGAGATGCGCAGAATCAGCTCTTGAGAGCCATTATGAGCTTATTCCAGCACACTGCTACCTGCACACCTTCTCTATTTCCCTCAAGTGCCATTTCTGTCTCTTGTTTGGTACCCGACTCATATCACATCACGGCTCTATTCTTGACTCCAGTGGAATATCACTTCATGGTGTAAGAGATCTGTGCTCCTAGAGCTCGAACGATAATTCCCATAGAAAACCTTGAACAATGGGAAATATGAAGCAAGATAAGGCTTGTAAGATAAACCTCATCTCCTTTCTCTCATGATCTGATGCTAGATGTGGCTTTACTGTGCTGAGGAAATATACTTATAAAACAATTGCTCTGACTCTCAGCGGCCAGTATTGTAACACATCAGATTGGATGGTTTCACCTCTTTGCTTGCACCATTTACAGGTTTTGTTATTTCCTCTCCTTCCCGTTCTTGGGCTGGCATCTCACACACAAAGTGTCAGCTCTTTAATGCTTACTTACAACTCTTCTTTCTAGAAGATATAGAGTGAGACATACTCGTATATGTTTGGAAATGGGCATGAGCTATATAGTTGGAAACAGATATGACTATCCTTGCTAACAATAGATGTGGGGGATGATTGAGAAAAGAAGATTGCCTAAACTTTTTAAAATGTGCCTTTTTTTATTTTAGAACAGTTTAAATTTACAAAAAGGCTGTGAAGATAGGACAGAGTTGCCATATACTTTCTACCTAGTTTCCTTTTTTATTATCATCTTATATGGTACATGTGTCACATGAACCCATCAAAAGAATGAACCGATATTGAAACATTGTTATTAATAGTCCAAGCCTCATTTAGATTTCCTTAGTTTGTATTGGATGTCCTTTTTCTCTTCCACGATAGGATCCAGGATACGTCACTGTATTTGATGGTCCTAACCCCTTAAACATTGTTTCGGCTGTGACAATTACTCAGACTTTACTTCTGATGCCCTGGAGAGTTTAGAGGAGTCCTACAGAGCTATTTTGTAAAACATTCCTCATTGGGATTTTTCTGATGTTTTTCATGATTATGAAAAACATAACCAGCGTTAGACCAGCGTTATTTGTTTTGGGGAGGAAGATCATAGAGGTAAATTGCTATTTTCGTTTTATATCAAGTATACATACTATCAACATGGTGTACCTTAATCACTTGGCTGAAATAGTATTTGTCAGGTTTTTGTGCTGTAAAGTTACTCCTTTCCACTTTTCCAAATTGCACTCTCTGGAAGGAAGTCACTATGTGAAATTTATACTTCAGGAGTGAGGAGTTATATTACCCCTGAGAGTAAAGTAGCTACATAAATTATTTGGAATTCTATTGTACAGGAGATTTGTCTCCTCTTGACCAATTATTTAAATATCTAATCATTTATTTATATCAGTAAGGACTCATAGATATTTATTTTATCCTTTGAGTTATAATACAATACTGTGTTGTCTGTTTTGTTGCTCAAATTGTTCCAGCTTTGGCCATTGGGAGCTCTTGGAATTGGCTCCCGTCCCACGTTAACGGCTTTTTGTTTATTTGAGTACTTCCTTACTTTCAGGCACTACAAGATGCTTCACACTCATCTTGTATGTTTCCTGCCCCCATCCTTGGAAGAGCCATCCTAGTTCCTTTGGAAGAGCGCTAGTTCCTTTTATTGAAGAATAATATTTTAAATCAAGATCTGGGATCTTGGTGTGCCAGTTGCTGCTGGGATGTCTTTACTAGAAAGCCTAGATGCTCTCTCAGTTGAGGAAGCAAGGAAATAGATGTGTGTCCACTAAAATATAAGTATATGTAACATCTCTATCCTATAATACTTACATAAGCGTATACATTTAAATGTTTATATATAACTGTTTAGGTGCATTTAAGCAAAGTATTTGTATAAATATAAATATCCGTAGTGAGTCTTTACTGGTATTTCCAATTCTAATAAATTACCTCCTGAAACATTTTAGCCTGCTCTTCTTTCTTTTCTGTAAATTCCCACTCTGACAGTGAGACCCTGGCTTTTACCATATGCCATTGTTCACTAAATAGTTCAATTTCAATATGCATTTGTACACTTGTATCAGTATCCACATTGCTCATCCATAACCCCGTGAAGGAAAAGTATCAAACTCTCACATCCAGTTTCACGAGCTTTTAGTCTTACAGACTCATTTCATTTCCAAAGTTACTTAAGTCAAGGCCTTGCTTCTCCACCTCCTTCATTAAGGTTGTCTTATGTATTTGTAATAAAATTTAGATGCTTTTGTAACACTTTGAAACACATACTGACATTTCCCGACCTCAATTTTTATTTTGCATGTTTTCTATGGGTTTTGACAAATGTATTCACCATTACAGTATTATACAGAATACTTTCATCACCTCAGATGTGTTTTCTATCCCATTATCCTCCCATCGCTCTACTTGCCTTGCAACCATTGATCTTTTTACCCTCTCAATAGTTTTGCTTTTTCTAGAAGTTCATATAATTAGAGTTCATACAGTATGTAGCCTTCCAGGTCACCTTCTTTCATGTAGCAATATGAATTTAAGATTTATCCATGGCTTTCCTTGGCTTAATAGCTCATTCCTTTTTATCAGTGAATACTATTACATTTTATCGGTGTCGCAATCCACATATACGTTCACCGATTGAAGGCCATATTGGCTGCTTCCAGTTTCTTTGGATTATAAATCAAGCTTCTATAAACATTCATGTGAAGGCTATTGTGTAGACACAAGTTCTCAAATCAGTTGAGTAAGTATCAAGTAGAAGTAATTCTTCATTCTATAGTAAGAATATGTTTAGCTTTGTGACAAACTGTCAAAATGACTTTTAAAGTAGCTGTAACTTTTGGCATTCCCACCAGCAATAAACAAGAAATCCTGTTCCACATCGTTGCCAGCTATATACCGGTATTATCAGATTCGGGGATTTTAGCCTTTCTAATAATAGCGTAGTAATATCTAATAGAATTTGCAATTTGTTAATGAAAATTTATTTTGAGTGTCTTTTTTTATGTTATGTGCCATGTATAAATCTTTGTTGAGGTAGCTATCAGATAATTGGCCCATTGTTTAAAAGATTTTTTTTTTTTATTGTTGATTCTTAAGAGTTAATTACACATTTTGGAAACGTATATTTTTTTGTTTTGTTTTGTTTTGTTTGTTGTTGTTGTTTTTTATCGGATAGGTGCTTTACAAATATTTTCTCCCAGTCTGTAGCTTGTATTTTCATTTTTTAACATTAATAAATTCTAACTTATCAATTATTCTTTTTTTTAATTAAAGTTTATTTGGGGTGACAATTGTTAGTAAAGATACATAGATTTCAGGTGTACAATTCTGTATTACATCATCTATAAATCCCATTGTGCGTTAACCACCCAGAGTCAGTTCTCCTTCCATCACCATATATTTGATCCCCTTTACCCATATCTACCACCCCCCGACCCCCTTACCCTCTGGTAACCACTAAACTATTGTCTATGTCTATGAGTTTTTGTTTCTCATTTGTTTGTCTTGTTGTTTTGTTGTTTTTGGTTCCTATACCACATATCAGTGAAATCATATGGTTCTCTGCTTTTTCTATCTGACTTATTTCGCTTAGCATTATAATCTCAAGATCCATCCATGTTGTCACAAACGGTCCTATTTCATCTTTTCTTACAGCCGAATAGTATTTATTCCATTGTGTATATATACCACAACTTCTTTATCCATTCATCTATCAAAGGACATTTTGGTTGTTTCCATGTCTTGGCTACCACAAATAAAGCTGCAATGAACATTGGAGCACACGTGTCTTTATGTATAAATGTTTTCAGACATTTTGGGTAGATACCTAGGAGAGGAATTGCTGGGTCATATGGTAATTCTATTTGTAATATTTTGAGGAATCTCCACACTGCCTTCCATAGCCGCTGCACTAATCTGCATTCCCACCAAAAGTATGAGGGTTCCTTTTTCTCCACAGCCTCTCCAACACTTGTTGCTATTTGTCTTGTTGATGATAGCCATTCTGACTGGGGTGAGGTGATATCGCATTGTGGTTTTTATTTGCATTTCTCTGATGATTAGTGATGTTGAGCATTTTTTCATATGTCTATTTGCCATTTGTAAGTCCTCTTTGGAGAAATGTCTCTTCAGGTCCTCTGCCCATTTTTCAACTGGGTTGTTTGTTTTTTGTTGTTGAGTTTCATGAGTTCCTTGTATATTTTGGAGATTAGTCTCTTATCAGAGGCACCGTTTGCAAAAATCTTCTCCCATTTAGATGGCTGCCTCTTTATTTTGTCGATGGTTTCTTCTGCACTGCAGAAGCTTTTATGTTTGATATAGTCCCATTCATTTATTTTAGCTTTTACTTCCATTGCCTTTGGAGTCAAATTTATAAAATGCTCTTTGAACCCAAGGTCCCTAAGTTTAGTACCTATGTTTTCTTCTATGCAGTTTATTGTGTCAGGTCTTATGCTTAAGTCTTTGATCCATTTTGAGTTAAATTTGGGGTTCATGATGACAGTTAGCAGTCCAGTTTCATTCTTTTGCATGTGGCTTTCTAATTCTGCCAGCACCATTTATTGAAGAGGTTGTCTTTTCTCTGTTGTATGTTTTTTGCTTCTTAGAAAAAATTATCTGTCCATATTTATGTGGTTTTATTTTTGGGTTCTCAATTCTATTCCATTGGTCAATATGTCTGTTTTTCTGCCAATACCATGCTGTTTTGATTATCGTTGCCCTGTAGTACAAGCTAAAGTCAGGAAGTGTGTGATACCTCCAGCATTGTTCTTTTTTCTGAAGATTGCTTTGGTTTTTAGGGGTCTTTTGTGGTTCCAAACAAATCTGATGATTTTTTGTTCTATTTCTTTAAAAAATGCCATTGGGATTTTGATGGGGATTGCATTAAATATGTATATTGCTTTGGGTAATATGGCCATTTTAACTATGTTTATTCTTCCAATTCATGAGCATGAAATATCTTTCCATTTCTTTTTGTCTTCTTCAATTTCTTTTAAAATGTCTTATACTTTTCATCATATAAGTCTTTCACAATGTTGGTTAACTTCATTCCTAGGTATCTTATTCTTTTTGCTAAAATTGCAAAATAATTTTTTTTTATTTACTTTTCTGAGATTTCATTGTTAGTATATAAAAATGCAATGGACTTTTGTACGTTGATTTTGTGGCCAGCAACTTTACTGTATTTGTTGATTGTTTCTAATAGCTTTTTGGTGGATTCTTAATGGTTTTCTATATATAGCATTGTGTCATCTGCAAAGAGTGACAATATAACTTCTTCATTCCCAATTTGGATGCCTTTTATTTCATTCTCTTGCCTGATTGCTCTGATGTTTTATATGTTTTATATAGGACTTGCAACATTATGTTGAAAAGCAGAGGTGATAGGGGACAGCCCTGTCATGTTCCTGAACATAGAGCAAAGGGCTTCAGTTTTGCACTGTTAATTATGAGATTAGCTGAGGGTTTGTCGTATATGGCCTTTATTATGTTAAGGTATTTTCCTTCTATACCTATTTTATTAAGTGTTTTAATCATAAATGGATGTTGTATCTTGTCAAATGGTATAATCTGCATCCATTGATATAATCATATGATTTTTGTCCTTTCTTTTTTTTATGCGATGTATATCACATTGATGGATATGCTGAACCATCCTTGTGCCTTTGGATTGAACCCAACTTGGTCGTGATGAATAATCTTTTTAATGCATTGTTGCATTCAATTTGCTAGAATTTTGTTTAGGATTTTTGCATCAGTATTCATCAGAGATATTGGTCTGTAGTTTTCTTTTTTTGTGTTGCCCTTACCAGGTTTTGATATCAGGGTAATGTTGGCCTCATAAAATGAGTAAGGGAGTACTGTCTCTTCTTCAATTTTTTGGAAGATTTTGAGCAGGATTGGTATTAGATCCTATTTGAAAGTTTGGTAGAATTCACTGGTGAAGCCATCTGGTCCTGGACTTTTGCTTTTGGGAAGGTTTTGGATGACTGATACAATTTGATTACTGGTTATCAGTCTGTTTAGATTTTCCAATTCTTCATGATTCAGCCTACATATTTCTAAGAACTTGTCCATTTCTTCTAGGTTATTGAATTTGCTGGCTTATGGTCCTTCATAGTATTCTGGGATGATCCTTTGTATTTCTGTGTCATTCGTGATAACTTCCCCGTTTCATTTCTGATTTTGTTTATTGGTGTCTTCTCTCTTTTTATTTTAGTGAGTCTAGCCAAGGGTTTGTCAATTTTGTTAATCTATTCAAAGAACCGGCTTTTTGTCACATTAATTTTTTCTATTCTCTTTTTGTTCTCTATTTCATTTAGTTGTGCTATGATTTTCGTTATTTCTTTTCTTCTGCTGAACTTGGGTTTCATTTGAACTCTTCTTTTTCTAGAAAAAGAACTCTTCTTTTTCTAGTTCGTTAGGGTGTAACACAAGGTTATTTATTTGGGATTTTTCTTGTTTCTTGAGATAGGCCTGTAATGATATAAATTTCCCTCTTAAAACTGTTTTCGCTGCATCCCCAAAATTTTGGTAAGATGTGTTTTCATTCTCATTTGTTTCTATGTATCTTGATCTCTCCTCTAATTTCTTCTGTGACCCAGTCATTCTTTACAAGTATGTTGTTTAATCTCCATGTATTTGTGGTTTTCCCTGCTTTTATTTGCAGTTGATATCCAATTTCAAAGACTTGTGATCAGAGAATATGCTCGGTATGATTTCAATCTTCTTAAATTTGCAGAGGCTAGTTTTATGTCCCAATATATGGTCTATCCTTGGGAACGTTCCATGTACACTAGAAAAAAAAAATGTGTAGTCTGATGTTTTAGGGTGAAGTGCTCTATAAATGTCACTTATGTCCATTTCATCTAATGTGTCATTTAGGGATGCTATCTTGTTATTTATTTTCTGTTTCGATGACCTATCCATAGCTGTCAATGATGTATTTAGGTCCCCTAGTATACTTGTGTTTGGGTCAATTTCTCTCTTTAGTTCTGTTAGTAGTTGCTTGGTAAATTTTGGTGCTTCCTGATTGGGGGCATAAATATTGATGACTGTTATGTTTTCTTATTGTATAGTTCCCTTTACCATTATGAAATGTCCATCTTTGTCTCTTGTTACCTTTTTCACCCTTAAGTCTGTTTCATCTGATATCATTATGACTACACCTGATTTTCTCTAGATACCATTTGCTTGGAGTGTCAGTTTCCACCCTTTCACTTTGAATCTATGCTTGTCCTTGTAGCTGAGATGTGTCTCTTGGAGACAACATTTGGTTGGGTTTAGTTTTTTGATCCAATCTGCTACTCTGTGTCTTTTTATTGGTGAGTTCAGTCCACTTACATTTAGGGTGATTATTGACATGTGAAGATTTCCTGTCATTCTATCTTTAGTTATCTGGTAAGACTGTGTCTCCATTGTTTCTTTGCCTTTTTGTTGTTGTCTATTATTTCCGTGTGGTTGTATTCTATGATTTTTTCCCTTGTTCTTCTTTTATTACAGTATATATTTCAGTTCTGGATTTTTTTGAGCAATTACCTTTAAGTTTATGTAAAGGAAAGTTTGATCTTTAGAGTATTCCAATTTCTTCAGCATGCTTACTTTCTCCATTCCCATATTCTTGTTAAGGCCGTTACTCTCCTCCTTTTTATATTTTGGTTGACATAAATTGTCCCTGTTGATGGTGGTCATATAGCCTCCTTTAGTATTTCTTGTAGTGCAGGTCGTGTATTAGAAAATTCCCTCAGCTTCTGGATGTCTGGAAAGGTCTTTATCCCTCCTTCATATCTATAGGATATCTTTGCTGGGTATATTATTATTGGCTCATAGTTTCTCTCAACAATTTGAATATTTGGTTCCACTCCCTCCTGGCTTTCATAGTTTCTGTTGAACAATCTAATGATAATCTAATGGGCTTTCCTTTCTAGGTTACTGTCTTCTTTTCCCTGGCTGCCTTGAGGATTCTTTCTTTGTTGTTGATTTTTGACAGCTTCAATACAATATGCCTTGGCGAATGCCTGTTGGGTTGAGATAATTAGGTGTTCTATTATCTTCTTGGATTTAAGGATCCATTTCTTTCCACAAGTTTGGGAAGTTCTCATCGACTGTTTGTTTGAATATACTCTCTATTCCCTTCTCCCTTTCTTCTCCTTCTGGTATGCCCATTATTCTTATATTGCTCTTTCTGATGTAGTCAGAAAGTTCTTGTAGAGTTCTTTCACTTCTTTTAAGTCTCAAGTCTCTTTCTTCTTCCATCCGTGTCATTTCCAGGTTTCTAACTTCGATGTCACTGATTCTTTCCTTCATCTGGTCAACTCTACTACCTAAGCTGGCTATTTTATTCTTCAATTCTTCTGTTGAGTACTTAATCTCCAGAAATTCCATTTGTTTCTTTTTAAAATTGCATTCTCTTTTGTAAAATGTTTATGTTGTTCTTTGATTGTGTTTCTGAGTTCATTAAACTGCCTGTCTGTGTTTTCTTGCATCTTGTTGAGTTTTTTAGAACTGAAATCTTGAATGCTCTGTCATTTCAGTCACATATTTCCATATCTTTAAGTTCCATTTCTGGAAACTTTTCATTTTCTTTCTGAGCTGTCTTGTTACCTTAGTTATTCATGGCAATTAATGATTTATTATTTATCTCCAAGACGTCTACAGGAGTGGGTTTAGCAACAGGTTGATAGGAAGATGTCTTTCTTTTGTTTTCTAGTACGTGTTGGCAGAATGTTTTATATTATCTCTGACTGCAGCCTTTTTTTCTCTCTCACACTGTAGTGTTATGTTTCCTCTGCACTATTCCAGCTTCTCACACAATGGGGGGATTTCCTGGAAGGCGAGCTTCTCCTCTGTTAACAGTTCACTTCAGTCATAGGGTGCCGAGTCGGTGTGGGGATGCGGACAGCATTTCGTGTTCCATAGCTCTTCCTGAACCAGATTCAGAGACAGTGTGTTTCAGCAGTTCTGTTTACTCCTGCAGGTATCTGCCCAGATAGGTGGGGACAGGGTCGTGGTGGGTTGTGAGAGTTGGCCCAGAGCAATGGTGGCGACCACCACCACAGCCAGTCCTGCTTCCACAGCTCCTTCCCCTTTGCCGGAACTAGTTGGGCTGCAAATCTGTGTCTGTGGAGGACAGTTCTCAGAAGAGCAAATATCCTGTCCTTTTGATCGGACCCTGCTACTGTTTCACTACTAGCACTGGGCAGGCGGGGGCTAGGCGAGCTCTGGGAGGGTAAGGAGGGGGCGGCTAGTCTCAGTGCCTAATGCTTCTGTTCTCTGCAGCAGTGAGGGCTTAAACCACCATTCTCAGACTTCTTCCCTCAGTCTTTGCTCCAAAGACTGGGTTCAGCCATGTTATATGCTGTCCCCTCATCCCTGTGAGCTATAAACGGAGCCCTAGCATTCCGAGTTCTTTCCTCTCCCGCAGCTGCAGTAGTTCCGGGATAAAGCAAACTCAGAGCACTGAGTTAGGTCTGCATCCTGCACAAGCGTGGCCTTGTCTCTGCCCTTCTCCTTTCCCCTCCTCCACTGCTCACCCAATTTTCCCACCTTTAGGTGAATTCAGTAGTGAGACTGTTCCTCTTGCTTGTCTGCTGTGCAGGGAGTCTTTTGTGAAGTTATTAGTTGTTCAAGTTGTTGTAAATTCCAGGAAAGATTTCTAGAGGCTCACCTCACGCAGCCATTTTTATGACGTCTGCCCAATTATTCTTTCAATTATTCACGGGCTATGATTTGCTGTTGTGTCTGAAAACTCATTTCAGATAGATTTTCTCCTATGTTTTCCATACATGTTTTAAAATTGTTGTGATTTATACTTAGATCTATGATCCACTTTGAGCTAAATTTTTAAAACAGTGTAAGGTCTGTATCTAGGTTCATTTTATTTTTCCCTATGGACATCTGTGTCAGAACCACTTGCTGAATGTCTATCACTTGTCCATTGAACTGCCTTTGCTTCTTTGTCAAACATCGGTTGACTATATTTATATGAGTCTATTTCTGGCCTCTCTATTCTGTTACATTAATCTATGTGTTTATTTGTTTACCAATACTACATAGTCTGGATTGCTATAGCTCTACAGTACATCTTAAAGTTGAGTAGTAAGTGTCCTCCAACTTTGTTCTTAAGTATTGTGTTGGCTATTCTTGGTCTTTTGCTTTCTCATAAAAATTGTAGAATCTATTTGTTAATACCTGTAAAATAACTTACTGTGATTTTGACTACAATTTAGATTGAAATTTGATTAAACTTGTAAAGAAATTAGGCAGAATTTGTGTCTTAAAATACTGAATTTTCCAATCCATGAACACAGAGTATTTCCAATTTTAGATCTTCTTGGATGTGTTTCATTAGAATTGTATAGTTTTCCACAAATGGAACCTATGCATATTTTGTTAGATATATCTTTTTTTGGAGTGGGGCGGGGGTCTTCTATTGTAAATGGTACTCTCTGCCATCAAATCCCAATTCCTTTAGTGTCTCTGTTTTCTCTCTTCTGTTGACTTTGAGCTTCCCAGACAACTCCTCCTCAGAATCATGCTAGTTTTTTTGTTTTTTTTAATCTACAATCAACTAATATTATATTAGAGCCTTTTAACTATGGTGGCAGGTATTATGATCAAATCTCAGTCGTTTAGTAGGCCTGTGTCTCTGGCTGTGGTGTTACTTTTTTTTTTTTTTTAGCTCCCCTTGCTTGCACCTTTTGTGAGACAAGATAGCTAGAGTATCTTCATTAGATGAATTAATATGAGAAAAAAATTGCAACAAGCAGATGTATAACAGAGTTAAACAAAACAAAAAAGTCCTTGTTCTTAAGGACTTTCCATAATGTATTAGTATATTTACATATATTAGTACATTTGTTCACACTGGAGTGATTAGCTGTTTGATGATGAGCAAGAGTCATCAGGTAGATGACTTTAATGACATTCATTTGAAGAATAAATAAAGTACTTTATTTTTGGTTGGTAAGAAGCAGTTGTTCCTTCTTTATACCCTTTCCTTGGGTTTAAGTTTCCAAAGTTTTAGTTATAAATAAGAGCTATGTGATGAAATGAGGTTGGGTCATAAATTATGTGGAAGTTCCACTCACCGAGAAGAATCACTTCATTGGACCGTTACATGAGGAATAATTACACTTAAAACATTGAATCTAAGGGATGTGATTGTTGCAGCAGCTGATGTTACCTTAAAATATGCAATGTGCTAAACAAACTGCTATTATTGGCTTTTAATTGCATTTTACATTGGTACATTTTTCCGAATTTTCAAGTTTTCTATGTCAGTATCTCTAGTGCTATGGTAGTCACTTTTTCAGTCTTAGGTAATAATATTCACTATTTTAATGGAGTATTCACAGTGTAAATTTTCATCTGGCTATCTCCCTTTAAGGCAATCTTTCTCATCTTCTCACTAAGTACTATGAAGATATGGAAAATGAAAATTTAAAGTAGTATCGATAATTAGAACTATCAATCAACTTATTAGGTTGGTGCTAAAGTAACAGCGGTTTTTGCAATTGTTTATAACCTTTTAAATTGCAATTACTTTTGCACCAACTTAATATTATCAGAATTTAGGAAGTATTTTCATAAGCTACAAAGTTATAAACTAAGCATTAAAAATAATGAAAAACAAGTGATATTGGCCATATAGAAAAGTTTATTCTATCTCTGAAAAGAGGAAAACTATCCACCTGAAAAGAGATAAAAATGAGTCTTTCCTCCATCTCTCATCACCTGCCCCATCAATTCATTAAAAAATGTTCACTGAGTCCCAACAAGATTTGAAGAGCTGAAATTTAGAATGTCAACATGTATTAACCAAAGTACTGTATAATCATTCCTCTAATGAGTACGTGCTGAATTTGAAAACCTTACTAGTGCCACCACTCTCCCTCTGTAAATACTTGCCTTGGTCTGTGCAGAGGCTAAATTTTTGATAAAATAAACAGACACAATTTATAGAAGGCTGATAAAAAATGTTTTGTATGTTTATTATAATTATGGATGGTGTTAGTTACTTTATCACTTTAAAGTAATACATAATTTTTGTACAGATATAAAAGATATAATTATGTAATCAGAGAAACTTTATTTAAAAAAATTAGCTCAGTAGTTCAATGTACAAATATTCACCAAAAGATTTTGGGGGAAAAGTATGTGAGAATTATAGATTCTAGCTACTTATATGTATAACATCACCAACAATGGAACTTTTAATCTGGTTACTGGGAAGAAGCCTAATGCGATTATCTGACAGGTTGATCAGCTTGCCCTGAATCCTGGACTCAGCATATTGTACCACCAGTGAAGGTGAGGCTGTCATTTTGAAAGATGATGGCCCGGCTCCTGAAATGGGAGGCCTTATATATGGCTTGACTGTGTGATGTTTCCTCTCTGTACTCTCCTTTGCCAAAGAGGCCAAGTTGTTTGTCTGAAAAGGATGCTCCCTTCCATCGTGTGCTACCTAAAGTCATTTTCAAAATATTTCCCTAGACCCATGCTTTACAATTTTCTTTCTCTCATAAATTCTTCAGATTGTAAGTTCAAGTTCTGTGGAGAAAGATCATAAATTCATGGAACTGTCTAGTAATCCACTGTATATATGCCTGAATCTCCAAGGAGGAATTTGAGCAAGAGATAAAATTCTGTTAATCTTTCGAGTATAAAGGAGATTTTGCCAGGAGGGTATCAAGTGAGAGGAGGAGGGTTTGGGGATTGTTCCTAAAAGAATATCAATATTTAAGAATGTGATAGAGGGGGTGGAACCCCCAAAGGACACTGAGAAAGAGAAGTCAACGGGGGAAAATGAACATATGGAAGGAGAGTGTGATGTTCTGGTAAGGAAAGGAAGAGAAACTTCCAAAATGGCAGGCAGGGTTGAACAGTTATAGTTGTTAAGAGTTCCAGTAAAATAAATACTGGGGGGAAAAATTGCATTTCATTTGGAGATGTGGAGGTATTCCAATTAAGTAAGTCAATTCTCATTATTCATAGATTCCAAGTTTGTGAATTCAATTATTGACTAAAATTTATTTGTAAATCCCTCTTCACCTCCAGATCAATATTTGTAATTCTTTCACAGTCACTTATAGATATGTACAAGTGAAAAAAAAAAAAGAAAGAAAAAGAAAGATTTGCCTGTCACACATATTTCCATCTGAGATTGAACAAGGCAAGATTTTATTTTCCTTGTTTCATCTCTTGTATCACAAACGTATCCTCTTTTCTCAGTCTGTTTAGTATAGTGTTTTTCTCAGGTTTGTGGTGGTAGCTTTATTTTATTTTATTTTATTTTATTTTATTTTATTTTATTTTATTTTATTTTATTTTATTTTTTGTTTGTGGTGGTGGTGATTTCACGGTTTAAAATATCACCCAAGCATACTGCCACAGTGTTGTCTGGTGTTACTTACTAAGCTTGAGAAGGCTGTAATGTGCCTTATGAAGAAAACATGTTAGACAAAAGTCATTCACAAATGATTTATAGCATTGTTGGCTTTCAGTTCAATGTTAAAGAATCAACAGTGATGCTAAATAAGGTGTCTTTAAACAGAAACATTTGATTCATTGATGAAAATATAATGACCAAAGGCTCACAGGAACCTAATCCAGTATTTCTCCTAGGAGCAAATAGTTCAGTTTTCATGGTGATAGTATAGAATGCAATAAGCAAGAATAATGAGAATCACATATATGCATTGTTTCTGGTACAGCAATTTCTATCAAATAAAAACATTATGGTGTGTCCTCATCCACCCTACTCACTGGATCTGGCACTGTGTGATTTCTGGCTCTTCCCCAAAATCAAAATGATCATGAAAGGTAAATGTTTTGAATCAATTCAGGACATCAAGGCAGCCATGACACTGCAACTAAAGACACTCATGAAAGAGGACTTCCTGAACTGCTTCAGAAAGTGGCAAGAACAATGGGATAAGTGTGTTTGAAGTGAGAGTATTTTGAGGGAGATTAATGGAAATGTGTTTTATACTGTAATAAGTTTTTTAAATTTAAAAATCACTGTATATTTTGATCACACCTCATATGAAATCAAATCGGAGGCCTGTCTGAAGGACCTATAGCACATTTATTTAATCATCCATTAGTCAGTCTTTCTCGCACTTAAACTTAAATTTACATTTAGTACTTAAGTAACTACGGCAATAATCTGGGGGAAGTAAGGATCGAATGGCATGGCTTTGTTTTCAAACTTCCTTTCAAAATAAAATCTAATGGGAAATCTGAATATGTAAAAGAGATCCAAATGGGCTTTTTTGGCTTGCAATAGTTTGTACATTCCAGTGGATGACCTTACCTAGGCTCTATGATGACATCTGAGGTATTGACTCAATTCTTTTAGGATTCCACAGCCCCATGAAATATTTGGGGACACTATATTGAATCAAGAGATATGCTATTTACCCTCTGTATGACATAGATCACTCATTTATGTCACTGGATTTAGTATTCTGAATTACGAAATGAGAATTCTGATGTCCAAAGTTATATCTGTGAAATAATTTTTAGATACTATAGAAACTTTAAAAGGTATTCTTGGGACATGACTAGGTATATGAGTATAGGCATAATCTAGAATTCTTTGTTTCCTAAATATTCAGTCTAATATTCAGAAATATGACCTAACAAACTACATATTACAGGAAACAGATGTATTAATAAAATGGGGGTAAAGATCTGACGTTTTTTTTTTTCCTTCACTTTTTGGGCTCTGTCTGTTTCCCTGTCTATTTAGGTCACTCTGATGGCCAGGTCATTCAAGGAATATTTGGATTTAATTTATCGTGCGATAGTTACTCAGATTTGAAGGCAGAGCTCTTCGAAAGAAATTTTGTGTAGTTCAAAAGGCAATAAAATTCTGATAAAAAGCCAAAACTATTTTGTAGGGAATACATATTTAACAATGATGACTTATTACTATTTCAGCTGCAAATATTTTAAATAATCAGGTGAGGGGCAGTAGCCAAGCTGGACGTTAGGACAATGGGACCATGAATGAGTTTGTTTTATAGTCCATGGCTGAAAGATAAAAATGTCAGGTCACCAAAACTTACGCCCTTTTACTCTTATTGTTTTCTCACCTCAATATAGTAGAAGGTAACATTCTGTGTATTTCTGTTTCCTTTTAAATCTCCAGTGACGAATTTTTTTTGCCATTATGCCATTCTCCTCTGTGAATACTCTTTCTCATTTGGTTGGCTGCACTGATCAACTATTACTCTTCTATCCAAGCGTTAAAATAATCATTTCTCTCTGCAAGTAGCATCTTTATGGTGTTTCTGAGTTTGACATCACATGTACCTTTCTTCTCTTACTACCCTTCCATTACAGACTTAAATTCACATATGTTTCAGTTTCTAAGAAATGCAACCACCAAGTGTAAAAAATAGGTAATGCTTTTTCAAACTACATTTCATGGATGAAGGCATCTCTGATTGTCTATTGTTAGGACAAATTTACAGTTTATTTACTATAAGGAGATAGCAAGTAAGTGTTAAATGTATATGTGTGTGTGTGTGTGTGTGTGTATATATAAATAACTTTTCAAAAGGCAAAGAGTAATTTTTCCCCTTTTAAATCATTGTTTTTGTATCCCTTTCCTGTAAGCATGAGCTCAGGAAGTGATAAAGTTGACACAGTTGCTGATGGATTTTTCAGGGGTTCATGCCAAGTTGTTTCCTGGTGCCAAACACAATGGATCAGGAAATATGGCACGTGACCAGAAAACTCTTATTGTTTGAAATAAGTTTTCTCTCTCTGTCAGGCTCTAAGCAGAAATTTCCCAGAATATTTAAATATTTCTTCAGTATGATGGATGAGCCTACACATGTTCAGATAGTTATCTTCATGCATAGTTTTCTTATTAGCTTAACACTTAGAAGCCCCAAATTATGAAATAGTTCAAAAAATTCAAGATAACACTTCAGAACAGATTAAATAAAACACATTTTTGGAGGAGAGGAGTTGATCAAATAGGAAAGCAAAAATGTCTCAAAATAATTCTCATGAATTTGATTTAATTTAAAGTAATACTCAATCCATTTACTAATGTATTACAATTAATGTTATATATGACATACAATATTAATACAATAAGTAATGTATAATGTGATAAACCACAGATCTTCACTGTGAAGGCTTATAGATCTAATGGATCCCCTGGGTTTTAGTTCTAAGAAATACTTTGCAGAATGCTAAATTATCTGTCCTTTTTATAGGTCCAGTTGGTGCCAAACATTGAATTTTCTCCCCATCTTTATCCCTAAATGTTTATTAATTTTTAAAGTGTTTTTCTTCCCAAAGATCCCTAACTTCTATGAGGTTTTGGATGTTCTTTTGTAGTTAGCATCAATTTGGCTTGAATAGCCACTCATATTTTTTCTCAAAGGCTGGGATCAAGGTTTTCGTGGGAACACTGCAATCAACTAAGTCAGCAGCCAAATGCAAACTTTAAAAATATTATTCGTGTTCCATAAGGTCTTTTCAAGTACAAAGACCACATCACCATTTAATGTGCGAGCTGTATAAGTGAACATTCTAAAACGCAAGCCTGTTGAGTGAAATTATTCTACTCTATTCTTAACTGCCAGTACATAACTTGATTATAAGCTAAGAGTTAGGATATCTTTGGCCTCTCCTGGAAGAAACGTAAACATGTCTTATCTTTTTCAAGCAAACATGTTCACTCAAAAAGCACTTTGTAAATGTTTAGGTCTACCAACTGCTCAGCTCCTGGGTACAGACAGCTTTGAGAAAATCACCCAAAACAAACAAACACATTAATGGACCGACCATGGTTCTGTTGATAAAGGTGAACTGTGGTTCAGATTTACAAACTTTAATAGCATCCAAATATTGTTCCTTTTAACAAAATGGAATGAAAAACAAGTAAGTAAAGAAACAACATTAAAATCTTCTTTAAAAAATGAGAATTTGAGGGAGAATATGATATACTACAATGGTGAAATATTACATATT
Source organism: Rhinolophus hipposideros (assembly GCF_964194185.1). NCBI lineage: Eukaryota > Metazoa > Chordata > Mammalia > Chiroptera > Rhinolophidae > Rhinolophus > Rhinolophus hipposideros. Next base: position 86,307,761 of record NC_138051.1, read on the forward strand.
AAGCTGACTTACAAGAAAAATTTAACTTTCTGTTCCTCTACTTTCAACTCTAAACTTACTATGAAATATCCTTTATGGTAAAAGTCTTCAAGTACAAAAGAAAGAAACAGAAGAAGAAAGGATGATGCACCAACAAAGAGAATAAAAGAAGGAAAGAAGATAAGAAAAGAGATAACAAACAAAAAAAAATAGGACAGTGAAAGAGAGGGAAGGAGACAGATAAACACACGCACACACACAAACCTTTGTATCCTCTCCTTGTCCTCATATTATTTCTGTGGCTCAGGTAAGGTCCTCCTTTTGTTCAAACAGCAGTGTTGACCAAGTAGCTGATTATGGTGCCACAGAAACAATGAACTCCTAGATGGATACAAATTATTGTCCAAAATAATTATGAGATGAGCAATCTAAGCAGATACGCATCTTTTATTTATTTTTACCAAATACACTCCCAATTTTAAACTTTAACAAGTAAAAGGAAAACTGGAAAATTTTTTTAAGGCAAGAAAGGGTGAAAAATACAAAACTAATGTTTTAGTTGGTATTGCTGGGGAGGCAAGAGATGTACGGATAAGGGCAAGAAAGAACCAAAAGGGAAACACTGATTAAGGAGCATAGTTATTGGACAACCCTCCTCACTGCCCCCCAACTCCCAAAAATGGAGACAAGTTTTTTTGTGTTTGTTTGTTTACCTCATTTTAACCCAGAAATTCACCTTTAAAAAATTGTTATAGGTCACATTTTTTCCCCCAGTTCAATAGACTAGATACTCTATTACCCTAACTTGATGCTTCCAGTTCTGTTTCTGCATCTCCGTTGGCTCCAACACACGAAAAATGTGGAGATGATATTCCATTACTTGTAGCTAGCAAGGAGTCTAGTTACAGTGCTTAAAGCCAAGCTAGATTTGCAAAGAAAAAAAATGAAATCATCTCATAAGTCATATAAAAAATTTTTACCGTCTTACAACACAAAAACATATTTTTAATCATAGCTCTAAATTAATTTTAAAATAATTTTAATCCTAAAACATCTAAATAGTAATCTTTTAACAAAACGTTTTCTAGTTCACTACAATGTGAACATTTTTATATATAGCTTAGGATTTCTGCATTTCCTCAAACTTAATACTTATAATTCTTTACGTTTTAATGTTTTGCAAGTTGAGAAAAAAATCTTACAAAAGAATTATACATTGAATATATCTTTCTTTAAATAGAAAAAAAGGTTATCCATCCCCCAACCCAAAAAAAAACTCTTGTTAACCTGTGTGTTCTTAGAATCAAGAAAATATTAATGTGTAGGTGAAAGAGCAATTTGCAAAATAAAATATGTGTAAGAAACAAGTATATTAAATTTATTATTAATATTTACTTGTATTATTGCTTCATAGCCTTGTACTTTTACTAAAAACATAAAAATAAAAGAAACTTTTAGCATTTATTTAGGTGATTTCAGAACATTTTGCAACGTTTTTCATTTAAGCAAAATAATTCTTTATCTCACAGTGGAAATTTGGACATTTTTTCTTTGTCCTAGTCAAAAGATTATTTAGAATTATTGAATACAACTGAACTACTTATTATTCAGATTTAAAACCATGGCGATAATTTCTATGGGGTGGGGTGGGGGCGGAGGTTGTGTCCAGGAGATGTTGCGCAGTATTTATCTTGAGGGGAATTTCTGAAAGTACTGAACAGGGTAAATGTAAGACAACAGCCAGCAGCTGGATTCTCACTAAGGAGAAAGTTGCCATTGCTTTAAATGGCAACAGATATCACCCCTTACTGTAAAACAACCCACCCACGGACAAAGGGATCAGACTGTGGAAGCTGCATCTGGTTGCCTGGTATTTTAACTTTATTTTTGTGGGCTGACATTTGGAGTGGCTCTGATTGGTCTGGAATTTGCCTTCTTATCATGTGAAACATCTGTACTGTATTGTTCCAAAGGATTAGCCACCCACTGGGGATTCTGTGAAGTCAGGACAATGGAGGTCATTAAAGGTGCAAACATTTATTTTCCGGTCTAGTTCAGCAGGGGAAAGCCAGGCAGCTGATGGGTGTTTCTTTTTTCTTTTTTAATCCGATGCTCAGCATTCTTGCAAATACAGCCAAACGACTTGATCCATGCTACAGTTGTTACTCTGGAATTGATGGCATTAGGAATTTAGGATTATTTACTGGCCAAAGAAGAGAAGAGAGGGAAACTTGAGAGTCTGTGTCAAAATTAGGAGTTGAAAGCAAACTGGAGTGCTCGCTTCGGCAGCACATATACTGAAAGCAAACTGGAGCATGCCTTTCAAGAGTGGCATTTGAGATGATTCTGAATGGGATTGCAGAAACACGGTGGTATTGCCAATTAAAGTACATTTTTCCTGCAGCTTTTGTGAATTGCAATCAAGATTTTTTTTTCTTTTCATTTGGTACCCCTAATGCAATCAATTATCCTCTCTCGAAATCTCCTGGTAATGTAGTTATAACTTATAACACTGTGATATTTGATAGGTAAAATCTGAGCCACAACAGAGTGTGGAGAAATGAGTTTCCTAGTGTGATGGGTTGAATTATGTCCCCTCCAAAATTATGTGTTGAAGTTGTAAACCCCAGTACCTTAGAAGGTGACCTTATTTTAATGTAGAGTCTTTACAGATGTATTTAATTAAGATGAGGTCATACTGGAGAAAGGTGAGCTGCTAATCTAATATGACTGGTGTCCTTATAAGAAGACAATCATGTGAAGACAGAGACACACAGGAGGAATACCATGTGGTGATGAATGCGGAGATTGAAGTTATGCAGCTGCAAGCCCAGAAATGCCAGAGTTTGCCAGCCAGCCACTAGAAGCCAGGAAGAGACAAGGGAGGATTCCTCTACAAATTCGAGAAGGAGCATGGCAGTGCTACACCTAGCCTCCAGAACTGTAAGACAATAAATTTCTGTTTTAATAAAGCCACCCCTTATGTGGTACTTTGTTATGGCAGCCCTAGGAAACTAATATGCCTAGTATCCTACATTTAATAAATGAGGTTTGGATTTCAATTTAGATTTTCCTGAATGCAAAAACTATATATACATGTACACGTGGATACATATTCTTTTACCTTCTAAGCTGTATTAGGGACAATGTTTAGATAACATAGGTATTGTATGTAAATGGTGGTCGTGTTAACACATCACTCAAGCAAATGTGTCACCTCCCAAATGTTCCTGCCTATTTAAGGCACTCTTACTTTTGAGCTCTGTGAGGTACATGATTTAAATGCCAATTATTTTAACAAAAACTGTATTCTTTTTTTCAAATTGTGGGTTTTGACCTATTAGTGGGTGATGAAATAATTTAATGGGTAACTCCCACTCCCACACCCCAAATGAAACCAAATTGAATGAAATAGAATAGCAAATATAAAGTGCACTGTACATTCTTCAAATACTGGTTGGGAAACATTTATATGTCTATGATTGTGTGGCGGGGGGAAAGTGTGTGTGTGTGTGTGTATGTGTGTGTGTGTGTGAACATGTGCTAAGTTGTGACATAAAATGCATTTCTTATTATGAGTCACAGAGAAAAATATTTAAAGACTCGGGATTAGTCTATGTCCCATAAGTGACTATTTCTTTATTACATTAAGAAATCTAGACTAAATAAAGTTAAATAAATTTAATATGTTTTATTTTACAGAAAGCATTGGTAATGATCTCACAATTCCAAAAATGTTTATTATTTTTACAAATGATAAAAACTTGTGGATTTGTGATGAGGAAAAAAAAAAGGGTTTTGTGACTGCCAAACTGCTTTTTCTTCAATCACAGACTTGCCAAAAAGTTTTAAATGTCATGAAATTTCATATTTGATTTTCAAATGAGTTTCCTTAGTTTTCCAGGCCTCCTGCCCTAGGAACAATAAATAGTTCAAGGAAACATATTGCATTAAGTATTTTCAAAGCTTGAATATACAGTATCAACAAATAGAATACAAAACAAAACATCTGTGAAAAAATAACACAAACAATATAACAACTTTCAAAATAAATCATCCAGAAGTGAACAACTAAATTATTATTGTTCAACTGGACATTCGCCTGTTCCTAATGTGAAAGAATCTCTTTATTTTTGGTCCCTCCAATGTTATCTGGTTACTTCCTTTTAAGGCAATAAGATGTTTAGTTGCCCAGATATAGAAAATGGTTTATCAACATTATCAGAGGAAAAGCTAGAACTGACCTTGATGTCATAATTCCCAGATTTGTTCTTTTTAAACCATATGTTGCTTTCTCATACAACAAAGCCAAATCAATCAACTTTTTTTGAAAGATACAGATTTCCAAAACTGACAAGAGATGAAATAGAAATTCTGAGTAAAATAATACAATTTAATTAGTAATTAAAATTCTTCCCACAAAGAACAGGTCAGTTCCAGATGACTTCATTGAATATTGATATCAAATCCTAACAAAAACTTTCAGAACATGGTGGAGGAGGAAATATTCCACATTTATTCTATGAGACCACTATTTAATGATACCAAAGTCAGACTAAGACATCACAAGAAAATTATTACAAGAAAATTAGACAGACAAAAATACTCATGAACATAGATGCAAAATTCCTTAAATTAATTTTAGCAACTTGAATCTTATAATATATAAAAGTATTATACAACATGACCAAATGGAATTTACATCAGGAATGCAAGATTGGTTTAAAATTCAGAAATCACTTAATATAATACACGATATTAAAATAAAAAAACAAGCATCACACAATAATTTCTACAAATATATAAAAAAACACATGAAAAATCCCACACCCATCCCTGATAAAAACCCTCAATTAACTAAAAATTGAAGAAAACATTCTCTGCTGATAACAGCACCTGGAAAACTTACAGTAAATGTCGAATTAATGGTTCAAAACAGAATGTTTCTTCCCTAAGATCAGGAACAGAACAAAAATGTCTCCTCTTGACATTTTTATTCAACATTGTACTGAAAGTTCTTTCTAGCCAGTAAAATCTGGCAAGAAAAAGAAATAAAAGGCACACAGTTTGGAAAGAAGGAAATAAGACTGATTTTATTCTTACATAATATGATCCTAAATGTGAAAAATCCTAAATAATCCACATCATTCCTGCTAGAAGAAAGCATTGAGTTCAGCAAGATCACACTGTACAAGATGAACCTACAAAATCAATAGTATATCCATCTAATAGCAATAAAAGTATTTAGATTAAAAAATTAAATTTTATTCATAATAGCAACAAAAAAGAATAAAATACTTAAGAATAAAATTAATAAAAATAAAGGACATGTACACTAAATATTATAAATATTGTTGAGATAAATTAAATCTAAGAAAAAATAAAGACTTTATGTTTATGGATTGGAAACTAAATTGTTATTATGACAGTTCTTCCCAAACTTTTCTATAGATTGAAGTAAATCCTTATTAAAATTCCAGCATGTTTAAATTTACAAGCTTATCAAAAAAATTGATATAGAAATGAGAAGGAGCCTGAATAGGTCAAACAAGTTTGAAAAGAAGAATAAAGTGAAGGACTTATACGACATGATTTCACAACTTACTATCAAGCTCCTGTGATCAAGACAGTAAGGAAACTGTTATAAAGACAGACATACAGATCAATGGAACAGAATTAACATCCAGAAATAAACTCTTACATTTATGGCCAACTAATTTTCAACAAAGATGACAAAGGATTCAATGGGAGGATTTTCAAAAATGATGCTGGAACAATAGGAATGCCTTATATAAAGGGATTAATTTAGTCTCTAACCTTATTCCACACATAAAAATTGACCAGAGACCTAAGTTTACAGGCTTTACAACCTATAGGAAAAAAAAAATAGGAGAAAATCTTTATGACCTTGGGTCAGGCAAATAATTTTTAATATTACACCAAAAGCAGGAACCACCACCACCACAAAAAGGCCTTCACCAAATAAACACCTTTGTACTTCAAAAAACACTATTACAAAATAAAGGATGGGGATGAGGGAGAGATGAGTAGACAGAGCACAGATAATTTTTAAGGCAATGAATATATTCTGCATGATATCATAATGATGAATAGATGTCTTTATGCATTTGTCCCAACCCATAGAATGTCCAATACCAAGGGTGAATTCTAAAGCAAACCATGGACTTTAGGTGATAATATGTGTCTATGTAGGTTCTTCAATTGTAATAAATATATCGGTCTGATGGGGACTTGAATAATGAATGAGACTGTGCATGTGGTGGGGAGGGGTAGAGGGTATATGGGAAATCTCTGTATCTGCCTCTCAATGTTCTGTAAACCTAAAACTATTCTACAAAAATAAAGAAAAAAGTGAAAAGTCAATCCACAGACTAGAAGAAAATGTGTACAAATTGCATATCTGATAAAGCACTCAGATCCAGCCCATGTAAAGAACTCTTAGCACTCACTGTAAGAATATAAACAATTCAATTAAAAATTGGCAAAAAGTGTTATGTCAGTGTCCTAGGGCTGCTGCAACAAAGCACCACAAACTAGGTAGCTGAAAACAAAAATGTATCATATCCTTACTCTATAGGTTCTAAAATCAAAAGTGCACGCTCCCTCTGAAACTTGGGGTAGAATCCTTCTTTGCTTCTTCCTAGCTTCTGGTGTTTGCTGGCAGTCTGGCATACCTCAGCTGGCAGAGCCATCGCTTCCATCTCTGCCTCTGCCTTCACAAAGCGGCCTTCCGCTCTGTGTCTTTATGTGGTTTTCTCCCTGTGTGCATCTCCTTTTCTTATAAAGATGCCAGTCCCATCGGACTAAGATACCTACCCTATTCCAGTATGACTTCATCTTACCTTGATTACATCAGTAAAACCCCATTTCCAAATAAGGTCACGTGCACAGGTACCAGGGGTAGGACTTCAACATCTCTTTTAGGGGAACACAATTAAGCTCACAAACATATGTAAATGGATATTTCACCAAAAAGATATGCAAATTGTCAATAACACATGAAAATATGTTCAACATCAGTAGTCATTGGGGTAATGTACATAAAAACTTCAGTAGAATATCACGTTTACACATTGGATGGCCTATGATAAAATTGATAGGCACTAGTAAGTATTGGCTAAAATGTGGAGAAACTGGAAACTCGGCACATCACTCCAGGTTATAAAACATGGTGGAAGTTTGGCTCTTTAAAAAAAGAGTAAACATAATCTTACTATCTAATCCAGTAATTCCTCTTAGATATCAACAAAATAAAAAATCAAAACATATGTCCTCACAAACGCTTATACATAGATATTACTACAGGATTACATGTGATAGCCAAGCACCTTAAATAATTCGGATGTCCATCAATTGGTGATGGATTAACAAAATGTGATTTACACAGGTAACAGAATACTATTTAGCAATAGTATTTAACATGAATGCATCTTAATAGCATTAAGCTAAGTGAAAGAAATTAGATAGTTAGGTTCAAAATACTATGTGATTCAATTTAAATGAAATTCCAGAAGAGAGGAATCTATAGAAAGAAGACCAATGGTTGCCCATGGCTGAAGGCTTTAACTGCCAAATGGAACGAAGGTTGGGATGACAGAGATGTTCTAAAGCTGGATTGTGCTCATGGTTTCAAACTCTATAAATTTACTAAAAATCACTTTTTGTGCATGTACAATACGTGAATGGCATGCAAATTATACCTCAACAGAACAGTAAAAAAAAAAAAAAAATACCAGCCAGGATGGTACTTGGGCACTATAGATGGAACCAGTTTGAGTAATACATTAATGATCACTGAAGTTGGGTGATATTTAATGGATTCATTCTAGTATTCTCTTTTACTTGAGTGCAAATTTGACATTTTTTATAATATTCTTTTTAATTAAAGAAAAAAAAAACAGTGATATAAGTTTCTACTTTAAGAAACTAGAAAAAGAACAAATTAAAAATAAGTAAATGTAAGGAAGCAAACAATAAAGATTAACCATAAATCAATGAAACTGAAACCAGAGATAAAACAGAGAACAATCAACAAAGCCCAATGAGGGTTCTTTGAAAAGGGCAGTAAAATTGATAAACTCCTAATGACATTAAAAAAAGAAGGGGAAATTATAGTAGAAATCACTATAAACTTATAAACATTAATAACATAATAAGAAATTATGAACAACATTGTATAAGCCTTAGACAGAATAAACAATTCCTTGAAAAATACATGCTATAAAACTGACACAATAAGAAATCAGAAATCTGAATGGTAATATAAGCTATTTAGGAAATTTAACCAATAATTAGAAGCCATCCCATGAAGAAATTACACTTAATTAGCTTCAATTGTGAATTCTGCAAAACATTTAAAGAAGAAACACTATCATTGTATACCAACCCTTTCAGTAGAGAATAAGAGCAAACTCACATGTAAATGTACACACACACACATACATTATATTATTTTAGTTATAAAATTAGTATAAATTTATTGTAGAAAATTAGAATATAAAGATAATTGTAAGATATGATGAAACTAAAATCATTTACCTTTTCACTTCCTACGCATTTCACATGTTAACATGGTTGTTGGTTTTTATTTTGAATTTTTGCAATTTTCCTTCAGGCATGACATTCACATAGGTAAAATCATAAACCTTTTATGCTATTTTTCTTTTTATATCACTAAATGATATCATAATCCTTTTCTTATAATCATAAAAATCATAATAGACTATTCTCAAAACATTCTATGCTATAGATATATTAGTAATAATATATATCACTTACATAGCACTTAATAATAGGATGATACATGAAATTTTTTAAGCATGTAACTAATCACCTCATTTGAGTGTCACAAAACACTATGTAATTGCCCATTTTGTAGGTGTGTAAAATGAGGCAGAGAAGTTAGGTAATATGCCCAAGGCTACCCAGCCAGGAACCTGCAGAGTTAGGTCCGTAACTATTACACACTCTATTACTTCCATGACATTCTAATGCACTAATTTTCTCTCCCATTGTGGACATTTAGTCTTCATTATTTCTTTGTGTAAGACTGTCTGCCATTTGGATTGAGTTCATTTTTCTGAAATCAATTTTTCTTCTAAGTTTTTGTCATTGCTCCTATGGAAAAGATCCACCTTGGGAAATAGAGTGAGTACTTTTGTATCTTTCCATGGGATCTTTTTTCTTCACCGTCTGAGCTGCTGTTTTTTGTTTCCTGTGCTTTCAGGAGCTGATGCCCCTAGAATTATATAGTACATAAAGAATAAGGAAACCACCTCTGCTGAAGGTCAATTTAGCTCCTTCAAAAAAGAATATTGCAGTTAGAAGCAACCTTTTGCTTCGCCTCTTGCCATCTTATTTCAAATTAAATCACCTTGTTTATAGAAATAGCACAATACCTGGCATGATAAATGTTCAACACATGTCCTTTTAGTTTTGAAAGATTTTTTCTAGACTTCCTTTTGTATAATTTATAATGTTTTTATTTCTTCCACTTGAGTGTATATATATATATATATATATATATATATATATATATACACACACATATATATAATGTATATATATATACAAGTATATATATATATACTTGAGTATATATATAATGTATTAATATAATACAGTATAATTAATATAATAGTATATATGCATGTATTAAAATATATATTTATATATTAGTAGTCATAGTGTTTTATCCAATCGTTGATCTAAGTAAGTTTTTCTTGTTGGTAATGTAGTGAAAAGAATAATCATTCACTGACAGTTTATTGTATAATGTAGCAAGTATTACTATTATACCAAATAGTTTATATATTGTCTGTATATCATTTCATTTAATCCTAAAAATAATTCTGTGAGGTCAGTATTATAGATGAGAAAACTGAGGTACCCTTATGTAGCTTGAACATTTTCCAAAGTGCAGATCCAATCTATCCAGAATTCTAAGGCATCCTGTCTGATTTCAAAGTGAATAACTTGAACCACAAGGCCATACTGTCTTGAAGGCATACATTCTCCTTTGGCAGTATACAGTCTAGAACCGTTGCTAGATCAACACAGATACTGGAATAGGTATATAATACAGTAGTTTTCTGAATGCTGTTGTACTTATGAATCATTCAGGAAGCGTTTAAAATACTGGAGCCTGGACCCCAAGTCACATAAATATAAGTAGAATATTAAGATGTTGGGCCCAACATCCGTACTTTTTTAAGCATTTCAGGGTTGTAAACTTCTATAATAAAACATAGTGCATGAACAAACACTTCTTTGAAGTTTGTAGACCCTTGTTACATTTTTTTCTCAACTTCTAATAATAAGATATCAAAGTTTCCATGTTAGAAACAATCATTTTCTGGTATGATATCATTTTGTTAATTTAGATCTGTGAGTAAGTTTATTTGCAAACTCTGGCTAAATCTACTTAGATGAAAATATCATCTTAAAGTTTCTATATTTCTCAATAAATAATAGGCAATTATGGTGTTGTTACTAGAGAATGGATTAATAGCAGGGTTGGGTTATAACCATTGTTAGAGTTTATCAGTTTGAAAACTTTGGAAAGGAGTTATGAGTAATGAACTAATTAACGGAATCATTCAATTAAATTCAACATTTCTGATCACAGAGACCCTTAGATACAACTTTCAGAAACAAGTGGAAGTAAAGTAGTTATAGAAATGAAAACAAAGTAACCGGTCATTTATTATTGAAAACATCAGTGTTTGAAGAAAAAAATAAGTTAGCCAGTACACAAAACTAAAAATGAAACAAAACAAAACAAAAAAAATGTAATTCTATGTGTTGTAAACACCATGCGAAGGACAGCAAAACAATATTTTTAGGTGGAGATGGCATGAGATGACATGAGAGCAACTGACCAATGTGCTTCATCGGTAAGATAATTGATAAGAAAAGGATCTCACATTGGACCAGCCCCTTTAATTTTTGTGAGTTACTCATGTGCAGCCCTTATTTGTTATAAGGTATTAATAATTTCTGAATGATGAAGGGAACTGAATGGCTCAAAGTTTCTAACAGAAGACTAAGAGAACGTAGAAAATTGATCATGGACAAACATGTACATAAGGGAAAGAAAGGGAAAATACGTATATCTCAGAAGGTTGAAATTGTAGAAAGTGTAAAGTGTGATAAGGGGTAGTAATGTAACACTGAAAAAGAGAAAAATTAGGCTAAAAAAAGTTTCTGACAGTGATAATTACTATGTTATAGCACAATCACCCACATGAACAGGTGAAAACTCTATCACTTGTGATAGTGAGGATTAGAAAAGCACTCTAAAATGCATTCTAGGAGAGATCTGTATACACGAGGAGAGGTGACTTGACAGTCTTTAATTCTAATTGTACACCTTAGAATTCATTTTTATCAAAATTGAGATGTACTCTATTTAATTATAGTTATTATTATCACAATGCTGCTATCTCCGTGCATTGTATTTTGATTAGATTTCATATCATGCTCTGTAGAAATATCTTGTGTAAGATAGCTCCAGAATATTCACATTGTAGGGCTTTCAATGACTGGACATGATTGGAATTTGTGGAGAGAGGATAAGCTTCATTTCTTGAAACAGATTTTGAATAGCAAGTTCATGGTTTTCGCATAGACTATAGGTTAATTTGAGATGGTTTTTTAAATCATGCTGCATGGGGTTTGCCTGAAGGAAACCTTGACTATAAAATACATGTTTGTTTGATTTTTAGGTAAAAGGAATTGACTTCAGTGAAGTCATCTTCCTTAGGATGACTAGGGTGGTTTTGACTCAAGGGCCAGTCAAACGTGTTGGTGCCAATGACTCTTTCTATGAATTAGAGCAAAGGTTAAGTTTTCAGGAACAGAAAATGTGTGTGGTGGTGGTGGTGGGGGGGTCAGCATGAGCAGTGTCCTAAGAAAGATGGTGGTTAAAGGTTATTTAATACATTTTGAAAACTCAAATCTGAATCAGAACCAAAAATGAAAGATGGAGGCAGAATCCAAATCTAAAAAGAGGATGGAGTGAACTGGACAAAAGGAATTTAAAATAAGAAGGATCCCAGAAAATATTCAAGAATATCTAGGGTGGCTTAAAACTACAGAGATTATCTGAAACCCTGGCACGCCAACTTCATCGAATGCAATTTGAAAATCAAATTACATAAACACTATATCCAGGGAAATAGTTACCTCTTGGGGAAGGAAAGGGACAGAGAAAGAAAAGAAGCACATATTTAGATGAAACACATTACTAATGCTCTGTTTCTTACAAGGGATGGTGGGTTCATAGTTGATTATTTTATTATTATGCTTCATCACTTACATATATGATATACAGGTTCTATATGTATTAGATAATAATTAAACTTTTAAAAGTGAAAAAAATATTAACTCAAAACTCAGGAAGTATTGTAACCCTTTTATTTCTATAATATCAACAAAAATAACAGATGAGAGGATACTGAGCACTTTTACCATAGGGCAGCTGTTGGCATGTACTTTATATTTGATGGCTAATTGAGTTTTACTTACAGTAGTTGGGAATGAGAAAAAAAGTAAAGGAGAAGCAATATCTTTAATAACAAGCTGGATTTCAAATCTATGGGTAGTAAATTGTAAAATATTAAAGAGATTTACTCAAAAAATGAAAGTTGAAAATAATCTGTTATAGCCCTTTGTGCACAATTGTTTGGAATATCATATTCCTGTTATTAATTCATTATTTATTCAATATCTGTCATAATCTCACTGCATATAGCCATTCAAACAAAATTTGGTCTTCCTGACACTTGGTCTTCCTGATACTTGATTCTATTTTTCTCAGGTTTAACAAAGTATTTATTCCTGTTTAAAAGGATTAAAAAAATCAGCATTTGGAAGGCCCTATGTATACCTGACTGTATCTAAGCAAATTTAATTTACAATATTTAGTTTTCGGCAACATCCAAATCATGCTATGTTAAAGTGATGTGGAAAACACACATACTCAAGCCCGCAAAACAATTTCATCCACACTTACCGATATTACAGGTGAAAAAGAAGAGAACAGCCCAACTTTTCTATCTGATCAGCAATACAGGTGCTATCGCAAGGCTTTCTCCATCTTTGGGGTATGGGAATTCACAAGATGCTGGAGAGAATTGGATAGAATAAATGCAGACAAAATACAGGAGTAATATCCCTGGCTTAACAGAAACATAGTGTCACTTACTACAATACCTACTGTCAAAAGAAGCAGTTAAGAATCAATCTCCTCCCCATCCTTCCAACTAGAACCATTCCTGTTCAAGTTCAAGAATAAGGTGTCTGGCTGGCAGTTGTACTTATTGAGGTGGTTTCATCCATCATGTGATTTGGCTACATGGAAGAGAATGACTCATTTCCATCTTAGCACATTTTCTACAGGGTAGGTAATATTGTGAGCTGCTGCCAGGTCAGACGTATCTTCTAACGGCGACAACTACCAGTTGTTGAGAGCACAGCTTGCAGGTAAAATGCTAATAAAACCTCTCCTTGTTTCCTCTCTCTCTCTCTCTCTCTCTCCCCACTCCCTCCACTCCTCAGCTAAGGGGATAAGAATTTGTAAAACAGAATAAAATATAAAAAGGATGCTCTTACTTGACGTAGGGAACTGGTATTGCTTGAAACATCATCTTAACATTTTCCTTCTCAGATGCCTACAACTGCGGTTCTAAAATCAACTGTGGGTGATTTTAATTGACTTCACCAAGGACCTTTGGTAGTGTCTGGAGATGTTTTTGATTGTTGTGTCTAGAAGAGGGTGCGCTACAGGCCTGTGGTGGGTAGAGGCACACCACTACACATCCTACATTGCACATGACATCACCCGTAAGAAAGAATTCACTGGTCCAAAATATCCATATTGCTGTTACTGAGGAGGTTGGAGCTGTCGACTTCATCATGTCCCTGAAAGTCCCGAAGGAGTTCTCTATCCACGTACCAACTATGGAGAACTATTAACAACAAAAAATGTTATCACACAAATTCAGTTAGTTCTGGATACATCCTAAATTCATCTGTTAATGTCACTTGGGCTTGGGCTCAGACGGTCACTTCTTCAAATTTTGCTTCACAGATTTAGTTTTGGAGGAGCCCAAGGATACTGGTAAAGAAAAAAACTCTTCTTCAATCTCAGGAAGCCAGTAAATTATGAGACAGGATTGTGTGTGTGTGTGTGTGTGTGTGTGTGTGTGTGAAATATATTATTATTGCTATTGTGTTTGATTACCTTTATCTTTTGCAAATCCATTATTTTGAAATAAGATTTTCTCCATTGGAAATCACTCAATAATTGTGTAAGACCAGTGATTCTGTATAGTTTGTGGCTGACAACTTCTAAGTCTATATGTCTCTTTTCTTAGCAGTAGACCCACTTCTCCTATTATGCATATGCTTTTGGGCAGCCCCCTGGCAAACTTTAGCATGTTTGCAATTGCTTATCTTTCTGTTAAGGTCTCCTCTTTTATCCTCTATTTTTTTTTCTAACAATTTGACTGTCATCCTTGATTTTTTTTTTCCTTCTCACAAATTCACCTCTAAAATAGCTCTCCATTTCTCCTGGCTCCCACAACCCCACCTTAGTTTTGGCCACTTTAATCTTTGGTCACAACTATTTTCTCCACCTGTATTCTAATGTACTTCCCATGTAGTAGCCTGAATAATCTGTTTATAGTTCAAGTATTATAAGTAGATCTCCCCTGACAAAACTGTAAGAATTATTCATTCATTAGGTTTAGTCATTGAGTAAAATTTAAACTTCTTAAACTGTTCTCAAGTTATTTTCAGTGCTGCCTAGTTCTCTCTAAGCTTGCCTCTCACTTCCCTTCCTCCTCAGCCTTCTGAAAATGTTTCAGTTCCTGAGAAGCTACATGCTTTCTCTTGCCTCCTAGTTATTTTCAATATTACTCTTTTAACAAAATTTAAATCTGCACGCCAGCCCCAGAATATTTCTCCCCGTACCTGGTATAAAAATAAGTAATAATAAGGTAATAAAATAACTAATAAATATTGGCTTCTTTAGAAGTCTCTATCATCCCACTTTAGGGGACATTCATTAACATAAAATCACAAATAGATTCAACTTCATATTCATATAATTAGGAAATGTTATAGAATCTAGTAATACTTAGCATTGGTGAAACCAAGTAAGGTATCATATACTGCTTATGGAATATAAATGGATTCATCCACTAGGAAGAACAATATGACATTATCCAGTAATATAATGATGCAAATAACAAGCTCCAGCAACTGATCCCCTAGGTATATATACATGAAGGTGTTCTTACAAAGCAGATGCCCTAGGATAGACATGAAACTGGTTCACAATATCATCACATGTAAAATATCTGTGGTTTATTTATACAGTGCAGTGCACTGTAACTCACTTCATCAATAGAATAGGATTTCAATATATAAAGTGGATTTTCAATGTTCAAAATTGAACACTAATTTTCAAAAATAAAATATTGAACAAAATTATTTCCACAGCCTATTACCAACAGTGAGTCAAAATTACACAAGATTTCCTGGTATATCTAATATATTGGTACATTTGTACATGTTGTTTAGGGACTTTCACATATGGAGTGAAATTATAAAGAAAATTATAAAGAAAATTATAAAGAAAATTATAAAGAAATTATAAAGAAATTATAAAGAAATTTATTAATACCCAAGTCAGGATGGTTACCTTTGAGTGTAAAGCTTGATATGACTACAGACGGACACATTGAGGGCTTAAACACATAGGGGGTATTTATTTTATTCTTATTTAAAATAACACATATAAAATTGTATATGCAGTTATACATAAGATGTATTTCCTAATAAAATTCCACACAAAAACTTGAAAGGACTTTATCCATGTCAGGAATAAAGCAGACCTGTATAGACTATGCTTTAATTCAATGAAGACATGCATGGGTCTAGTCTTTGGGCAGATATAGTTAAGGGACCAAAGAGAAAGCTTAAAATGATTGAAAATTATTTTGCTTCTAATTTATTTATTAATAAAGATGAGCTTCATGGAATTGCTATGAGAAAACATAATAGGTCAAGATGTGTAGAAAACACCTCAGTAATTTTCTTGAAATCAAATACCAAGATTCATGAAAATTTGGTATCAAAAAACTGAAAAGTCTTAATCATGATAAGTAATTTTCTTCTTGTTCATGCTTTTATTATAAGTCTTACATAAATGAAACACTGAAAAGCAAGATAATGTTCAGTTTGTCTCATGCATCATTAATTCATTGAGAATAGAGAAACTTGCATTATCACAGTAGAAGTTCAAAAACGTGTGTTGAATGAATGTATGAATTTTCTTAATGTATTAGTGACTTAAAAAATAGGAGAAATTGAAAGAAGTATAACAAAAACTGGGAACAAATAAATAAATGTGTTTCTGATGTTTTTGTTTGTTTTGTTTTGTTTTTTAATTTGGCAAAAACTGATTTCTGAAACTAAAATCCAAGGAACTTGATATTACTTCCTAATAAAATATACATGTAATTAATAATATGATTTATGTTAACTTGAAAAATATCATGATCCCCAGTAATCAACATCTATTGCATAAGGGGAGTTTGTCCTGAATGTCAATTTAGTGGGCTTCAAATGGAAGAATACCCTCAAGAGGTTAGTAATAGTCCTGGAGATAGGCTCTAATCATCTGTGCTCAGTCTTTCTCTGTGCATGATTTTTACTATGTCTTAAAAATACATAACATTTGTATATGTTACAACACTTGCTATGACAATTAGTAATTTTAATAATGGTAATGACAATAGCTAAGTTGTTTATTTCAGAATTTTCATGTGTCAGGCACTGAGCTAACTGTTTTATCAACTTCATCTAATTTATGAGTAGTTACAGTTGTTATTCCTGTTTTGCAGAGAAGCAAATTTAGTGATGCTAATAGCCTTGCCCACAGATACACAGCTAATAAGTGTCAGAATCAGGATTAGAACTCAGGCAGCCGATTGTAGTGCAGCACATGGCATGAACTGATACATACACGTGCATTAGATCAAAAATTACTGGAATAATCAGTTCAAATAAAATAAATGCAAAGTAATAGAAAAAATGAAAAGTTACACAAATCAATTTAAGAGAATCAGTCCTCCATTCTATAATGAAGAGAGCTAATTCTTTACCCAAAGCTTTTGTTACGAGAGAGAGAGAGAGAGAGAGAGAGAGAGAGAGAGAGAGAGAGAGAGAGAGAGAGAGAGCGCGCAGTATGGTATAGATGTCAAAAGAGGTAAACATAATCTTTGGCTGATTTAATTTGAAAAAAAAAGAGTTTTTTCCGCAAGTAAAAGGATAACTTGGCATGATAGTCTGTACAATGTTAAAACACATCTGAAATACTGTGTACAATTTGGTATGATCTCTTTTACAGAAAAAAATTAATACTTGGCTACAGAGATTACGGCATAGACATACCTAAAAAGCATATGCTAAGAACAACAATTGAAATAATTTGAACATCAGGGTAAAAAAGTTTTGATGAGACACATTTTTTTTTTTAAATGTCAGAGGGACATGTGGAATAAGAGAAATTAGACATTCCATGCAATTCTTTGTGCAGAACCACACCCACCATTTAGAAATTCCAGGAAATTAAATTTACTCTTACTATGCTGAAGAACAGTACGTTCATACCTCTTCAAAAGGCGTAAGCCAGCTACAGAGATACTCACTTTCAGAGTTATAGCTCAAGCTGAATCAATACCTACCAAAACTATTACACTGTTCATTTGGGAAATGAGTGGGAGGTTGAACTCTATGAACTCAAAAGCGTCTTCAATTTCTCAGATCAAATCTTATGTCTGCATTTTAATGGAGAAAAAAAGAGGGGGAAAAAAGGTAGTAATCACTATTCCAAATTTATTCTGCACTAGCCAAATAAACGTGTAAAATTCAACTTAAAATCATTGACAACCCTTATAATTTCCAAATCATCTCCATACAGTAAGTGACACATGGGATATGGACAGAACAGCCTGAGTTTTGTTTTCAAGAGATAAATCACTTTAAGGGAATATATATCTATATTCATGTGTATTTTCCACAAACAAGATAGTATTCATAGCCTAAATATTTAGCAATTAGTACCCAATGGTGAATTACTAATTTTACCCATTGGCAGCATAAGAGACTGTAAAACTATCTAACTGGAGGTCTAGAGGGTATTGTACAGAGAAAGAGATGGAGTCTGGATTCAT
The DNA here is from genome assembly GCF_964194185.1 of Rhinolophus hipposideros. NCBI lineage: Eukaryota > Metazoa > Chordata > Mammalia > Chiroptera > Rhinolophidae > Rhinolophus > Rhinolophus hipposideros. The sequence continues at coordinate 86,326,006 of NC_138051.1, forward strand.
AGATTTTCTGCATATTTGCTCATCAGGTTGAGCAATGTAAGGGCTTGTGGGAGATGCTTATCTTCAGGAATTCTCCATAACAATTCATCATTAAAACAAAGATGACATGCTTATCTCTTTCAAAGCCCAGATTGCTCAATGCTTTCCTTCTGCTTAATCATCTTCCTGTAAAAAGAAATAACTAGTAGATTGGGTGTGGGTGGGGGAGAATCCCTTAGGTTAGGAATCCAAAGGACTGAGTTGCTGATCAGCTTTCACCATAACCTAGCTGTGTGACCCTCAGGCATTATAAATAACATATTTGGACTTTGGGTGTATGGCTACCATAAAAATGGCACAGCTACCCTATTTACCACACAAGGATATAGAGCAAGTCAAATCTATTCTATTGAATACTTGTTATTCACTACACATGGAGCTAGGTCCTGGGGGAGGAAAGACAGAAAGCAAAGGCAGTGCCCTGGAAAACTTCACTGATTTGGAAATCAAACCAGAAAACATTTTACAGATGTGAAATATAAACCACTCAAAAGTAAGATTATCACGTATCTTCATTATACAACACCCTGGAATGTGGAAAGTACTTGAGCTCTTTATATAAATCATCTCAAATAATTCCCACTTCACCCTGACAGCAGTACTTGTATTCCCATTTTACACAGGAGGAAAATAAAAACTAGAAAGATACAGTTGACAAAAGTGAGACTAAAACTCAGGTTATCTGAATATCGTTGTAATAAAAAGAGCATTACTAAGGTAAAGCAGATACTACATATACATAGCAAGACTCGATGATCAGTAAATGCTTTGATGGAAGAATAAATGAATAGCTAAATAATTAAATACGGTTAACAATATATAGTAAAAAGGTGTTAATATGATTTTGTTAAGGTTTTAACCACATTATTTCAGTCATTATTTCATGCCTCAGTTCTAATTTCCTTTTAGATTCACACTAGTTAAGAAGCTATGAGTACAATTTATTTGTTTCCTCTTCTTAGTTCAAAGCTAGTCCCAACTGAAAAGTAATTCTGCACCAAGTATCATGAAGCGTCCTGATGCAGAGAGATAATTTCCTCCTTTGGGAAGTTTCAAGGTTTCCTGGGTCTGCTATAATACAGCTGTTTCCTGCTCATCCAGCACTCCCTCTTCAGTTCATGGTTCTTTGCAATTTCTCCTGATTTCTGATCTCTTAATCCCTGCAGTACAAGTGTCTTCTAGGAGAACGTGGCCTTCCCTGTTTCTGATTTACAGTCAGTCTGTGTCAAGCAAAGGCAGATATAATCTACTGCTGGACCAGATACTAGAATCCCATCCCAGCATCCGTGGCTGTCTTCTCTTGAATCTCACTCTCTCATTTCATCTTGTCTTAGCATCCCTAGTTTTGTAGCATTTATTATCCCACACTGACATAACTATTCATGAATTTTCTTTCTTACAAGACATACCAGTAAATAGAACTGAATTGTCCTAATCATAGCTGTCCATTATCTATAGAAGATAACCTTGTAGGTGTTGATGAGTGGCAGTTACCAGAAAGTAAGAATAGATCAGTCTCCTCTGGAATGTCAATCCTGAAAGGGAATATCAAGATAATCACCACAAGGGCAATCTAAACCGAAATCATGCCATGTGCTACTTGCAGACAGATACCTTCGACTAAACCAGCTTCACACGCTGCAGCACAAGTTTTGCAAAAATCTAACTCTGGTTGTTGTTTTTGTTTTGCACATAACCCATAATAGAAGAATGGAATTTGAAGTAAATGTGATATTTAGTATTCCACACTGTATACTGAAATTCCTTGAATTGCATACTCAGAGCAGACCACCGCGACAGGTTCACGCCCTTTGATTTAATAGAAGGAATAATACATCTGAAAATGGTCTACCCTGACTTGCAATGAAGAAATAATCAAATTCACATGCTCTTTCACCAATGATTCAAAGTGTAATCATAAAAATGTTACTTCTTGAAAAATTGTGGAAGATGCTGTCTGCCCCTGAAAATGCTACAACACATTAGGAGGATGGCAGCTGTCTTGGAAGCACAGTTTCTCCTCTTTCTCGCTTTATACTGCACCATCACTAAGACATGCCTTGTAGCCACATAAGGTGTCCAGTAGAAATTAATGTCAAGGGAAACTGTAGTATTGCATTTCACTCAGCATTATGGAGAATTTATGCTAACGTAAAACTGATTATTTTAGTTTTAGTTTACTGTTTTAGTAATGAGACTAGAATTGGAAGGACTTACGTGTAGGATTTGGGCTTGTATTAATTGCTACTACCCTGAAAGTTTCACAATAGAGAAAGTGGTTTGTAAATAGTCAGTTTTGCTTTAAACTCAGAGGACTTTGAATTGTACAGAAGATCAAACTAAACCAAAAATAAATAATAATTAAAATTGTAGAGTTCAAATCTTTAAAATATTCTTAACCTGTAAATTAATTGTATATTGTAATCTGTCATAACACGTTTAGTATTTAATTCTATAATGAAGAGTATTGAGTTTATGGCAAATAGTATGAATTAGTCTTTTACAAAGTTTTAAAACATATGTATTTGAAAAGGCTCACTTAATATAGATAAATATAATATTAAGTTTTTAGGGAAAGAGACACATTGAGAGACTCATTCTAGTACTAGAATTTAGGAAGGTATGTACCATCTAAATTCACTAAGTGAATTATTTTCCAGAGACTACAAAGCATATTTTTGTTAATTCTCTATCAGGATGAAGTTATTTTAAATTTCTTCTTTATCTATTATTTAAAAACACATACAACACCACCAGTCAAAATAGAATGTTCCTACTTAATATGATGTGGAAATATAAGAAATATACCTATATTTTTGGACTTTTGTTATTATCACATCAGAGCTATTATCAAACACACTTTAGTAAATTTAGTCTTTATATATTGTCCTTATTATGAGGAAAATAACACAACTGTTTTCACTATTCTTTATTTTTTTAAATGTGAGTCCCTAATGATTCTGTAAGACTCAAAATTAACAAAGATATAAAAGTTCATTCTCTGTGACCAGTTCAATGGTATAAGCAATCTCTCTCTCTCTCTCTCTCTCTCTCTCTCTCTCTCTCTCTCTCTCTCTCTCTCTCTCTCTCTCTCTCCACACACACACACACAAACATATTTTAAAAATGTTTTCATTTTGACAGTTATTCAAATGCATAATAACTAAGGATTAGTGGTATTTGCCTGACATTTATGATAATTAACCTGATGTTTACTTTACAGTTAATGATAATAAGTTTCTAACTCTCATGCTTAACCTACATAATTATAATGCTCCTTGTGGCTGTTCCTAAAGAGAGTGATGGCTAGGTTTTCAGTTTCATTGCTCCAAAAAAGGAATCTGGGTAAATGGGGAGGGGAAGAGTCTAAAACACTTCCAAAAGCTTCTTCTAAAACTTGATGATAAATTGATACTTGCTCTTCTACCCAGAAATTCTAGAAGGAAAAGAAAAATAGCAAAACTCCCCAGAAACTCTAATTATACCAGCCATCATTCCAATGGGGCTATGAGATACACACCGAATATAATTAATACTAAATTTACCAGTAATGGTTAATATTGGAAATTGTTGTCACTAATGTTGCAAATGACTGATAGTGGAGTCATTCACAATTTGATAGTAAAGTACTAAAAAAGCAACAGAGTAGGTGGGTGAGATAGGAAGAAAGGGGTCCTTTTAACGGGTGAAGAAAAAGCAGGTGGGAAATAGGTCACTTGCCTATTTCCACAATTTTGACATGGTCCGTCTGCTTCTATTCAAAATTTCATGCGTAAATTCAAGCTAGACTCATAAATGCCTGTACTTTATTCATGAAGTCATGGGCATGCCATATTGGAGAGTTTAATTTGATTGGCATAAAACTGGTACTTGGTGGATTGACTACATTTATATTTGCTTCAATGCCTATGGCTGACACCTTAGTCTTTATGTGGACATTGGAAAATGGTGTAGCACCATATTTGTGTGCTGAACAAAGACACTGAATGGGTGCTGGTTTGAACAATGAAAAAGTGAAAAAGAGAGGAAAAACAACTGTTCGATGTCCCCACAACCAGGTTGAAGCATCGCTCATTTTCTGTTCCATCACTTGTTAATTAGTAAAATTATGATGACACCGCCATGAAGAGAAGAAAGTTTAAACATGTCACTTTGCCCAGAAATAAACAGTCTTCATTACATAAACTGAGAAAACATTAATTTGAACTAAAGGGAAAAAAGGCAAGGTACCAGGAGGAATAGAACCACGAGACAAGGTTAGGGGTGAAAGAGTAAGGGCTGGTCATGGTTCCCATCATCATATAACATCCTATCAGGTAGATGGAGGCTTGGTATCCCATAAACACAAAGCTGATGTCTCAGTATAAGAGCAAATGATAAGGAGACTCTGGGAACAAAAACATAAGTCAAAATTCAACTTGTTAAGCAAGTGAAACCAAAGCACCAGAAATTAATGACATGCTTCTCGTACGTTGATAAGGCTTGTGTTCTGACATCATAAATCTCGTGCCAGAGTGACAGGCAACAAGATTTTCTGAAGTTTCTATAATATTTACCTGAACTCAGAAGCTAGTAGGTGATGATAGACACATATAATCTCTTAAGATTATTATGGCAATTTATTAATAGCAGACATTATGTATTTTCTGAAAATAAATTGGGGTCTGGGAGAAACTTAATTCGCCTAAACACATCAATTGTACATAGCCAAGTGATTTAAAAGTGAGGGCTGATATAATGGCAAAATATCCCATCTCAGGCTAAACTAACACAATAAGGAAAGCAAATTGTAATTATACCCAAGAGATATGAACAAAAAAAAAGTTAACCTCAACTATGTGGAATTATTTGGTATTGCAACAAAGAGAATAGGAAAGATTTTGAGATTACCTTCTCTTTGGGATTTATTAGACCTACTATTTTCTGTATAATATTCCTCTACCAGAGTGTGTGCAGTAGTTCTCTTTTTTTCTTATTTCATCCCTGTGAAAATAGTGATTACATTAGATATCCTGGTATTATCCCTGGATCAATTTTGTCCTTAAAGCTAGAATTTGGCTGCATGAAGAGAACGTTAAAATATGAATCTAATCAAGAATTAAAGATAATGAATTGGAAGAATTTGACCAGGACATGTAATTTAGTATAACACTAGAATTTTCTCATTCAAATGATTTTACCAGAAGCTTTTGCAATAGTTCTCAGGAAATATGTCTATGGCTAGGATAGTGGAGAATAAGATAATGATATTGATTATAGCCAGGTGTGTGTGTGTGTGTGTGTGTGTGTGTGTGTGTGTGTGTTAATAGATGGAACTGCTTCAGTATCATGAAAGTTAGCCTAATAAAAATACTATCAATAAATCTTCACCACAGTCAATGAAATAAGCATTACGATAACCTCAGTTTTACAAATATGTTAACTGAACTTTAATATGCTTAATTAATCAGGCCAAGATCAAACAGTTAGTAAATCATTACGTGAAGCCCTGTTTCTGAGAGGCCATGTTTCCACTTCCTTTCTTACCCAATCTCAAAATTACTGCCCAGGGGTAAAACATAACAAACATTAGAGAGTCAAGGGTGCTTGATAACAAGAGCTGTCACCCTGAGCAGGACACTTAACACATTTGGTCCTCTGCAGCAAAATACAATGGTTGGACTGAATAATTAATTGGCAAGGTCTGTGGCAGAGCTCAGAGGTGTAAAAGGCATCTCTATCAATGAGAGATAGGCATTCACTTACACTGTTTTTGCTGTAAAATGTCTTAAGTGAATTCCTGTTTAACAACAAGAAGACAAACCTCATGACATTTTTAACTCCCTATCCCAGCCCTCTGCATGGTAGCACCAGTAAAAGTATGACAAGTAATGTTGGTCACATGGTGCCCCACATTGGAAGGCCAAATTTATCACAATGAACAAGACCTAAAAGTGGGAGATGCTCAAGATTCCATAGACAATGTGAGCTCAAGAAATACCCATGCCCCGCATTGCTTTGAAATGCTTTTTTTTTTTTAAATGTCAAAGCGATTTGTAGGAAGCACTGTTTAAAGAAGAAAGATGATTAAACGAGGGGTCAAACTAGTTGCAGCCCTGTGAGAAACTGAGACAGTGACCTTGGGCAAATTATCTAAATCTCTGGGTCTCAAAACATTCATTTTCAACATAAAAAAATTGTATGAATCTCTAAAGTTCCACCTTCTTCTAAAATCATAAGATCTTCTATCTACGGGAAAATGCCCATGTGGGGGAGAGCATCAGAAAGTGGCACTGCGTGCTGAGTGCTGTTAAGAAGAATTTACTGTTGCTGGTCTGTGGAAGTTTCGTGTGCATTTTCAGAGAACAAAAACATTTCCTTCATAAATTTAAGACAACTATGATGCTATATTATAGTTTAAGAACTGGCTCCGGATACTAAAACTCATCCATAATTGCGAAACATAAAGTAGATTTAACGTAACATTAAAAAGAAACATTAAGAATTCCAAGTTTTAGTTGCCACATTTCCTTTTTAACATCACAAACTTGATTTTTTTGACAAATGCACATGAAATCTATGTAATTTCCCTAAGAAGAAAAATTATATCAGGACCACTTAAATTTTGAGTTCATAATCCAGTTAAAGTGAAATATTATTGTTCAGGAATATAGTCCCAAAACTATTTGATGGAGATAAATTGCCTCGCAGGCTCTAGCTGGGATTTCTTTACTGTACACATGGTTTTTCAAGGTGTTTCTCCTATTGTCCCAATCCTTTTAGGAGAGTGTTATATGAAGGGACTTAGTTTAATATTCTTTGAGCTATGTCTTGAGTTATTTGGATAATAGGTGAGAGTTAAATATAATAAACAAATGGTAAACTTTAGAAAACATTAAATGGGAATACATTAAAATGCACTTTCATTAAGCTGTGTTTGGCTTTGACACTGTACATAACCATTCTATTATAGATTAAAATCATTTCTACCCTAATACCAGCTCACCACATGTTTTAGACATTATTTTAAAAAATGTGATCTTCCTTGAGAATGATCACACTTTTCCTAAATATCTCAGCTTTAAGCATTAGCTGAAAAAGTTTCGGTTGTAATACTCCAAATTTTCGTTAATCAATGGCACACAGTATTTGTAATGTCTGTATATGAAAATTATAATATCATTGGGTACCAATAGTTATATTTTAATTTCTCAAAGTTCATAGGTTTAAGTGGGAAATATATTCAAGCATATCTCATACTATGGTGATAAAAGTCTGAGAAATACGATGTAAAATGGCATAAACTTTTTCTTCAATTAGGAATTACCAACACTTTTCCATATTTGATGGATTACATATTATTCAAGCACTAAGTATACATTAATTTGAAAACAAATGCATTCAAATAAGAGTTGGTTATCTTTAGTAGGATAGTCAATCAGTGAGGTGAAAATACCTTTCCTTTGCTCCCATACATTTTACAGAAACCTGATTGTTCATGGTCCATCTCTATGTATGTATGCGTGTACCATCACAGACTAAAAGTGATGAAAGGAACTTAATTTTCCTCTCATCCAGCATTACCATTTTATAGTTGTCAAAATCGAGGGAAAAAGTGCCTACCTTATACGTAGTCAAACAAATGTAATAATGGCAAACTCATCACTCGAGCTCACAGTAAAGAGGATAACTCACTATGAAATAGAGGGGATCCCTAAGCCACTCCTTTATTCCTATATGAGCTTGCACGGAATATAATGCAGATGCTAAAAGTAAGGCATATCTGAAATACACTATACAAAAATGTGTTGAGGAAGTCTGGTTCTTAGGGAACATATCAGGGATGTAGTGTTCATTTCTTCGGTGACAGAATTTAATCAGTGGAAAAGCAGGATATATGAAGCCGGTGGAACTGGATAAAAGAAGACAAAGTGTCCCTTTTATATGGAAAATTTGTAGTTCAATGGAATATCTTCGAATACATGTGTCAGTGAAATATGGGACCCAGACTGAGGTCAGTAAACACATGTCAAGCACTATGGAGCAAGGTCATAATTTTTGCCTTCTGATAATTAAGAATTGGGGTTTTACATGTAGGTTGACAGGTAATCTACAGTTTGGCCAGAGACTGTGTGTGTATATAGTGTGTGTGTGTGCGCGTACACACATTTTTGGGTGGAGGAATGCTATCATTGTTTATATGTAACATTCAGAGCTTTCTGATACAGGTAACATCAGTGTATGAAGAGTAGGAAGAGAGGGACGTTAGACAGTGTTGGTCAAAGGCAAAACCTACTTCAAAAAAAAAAAAAAAAAAACGTGAAATTAGACCCAAACCAATAGCACTAACAAAAGAGTACCAGACAAAAGAAATTTTATAGTTTAATGTACAACTTGGTTAAAGTAAAGGCAACACTTTACGAAGATCAGGGCTTCTACTCTCGTAGAATACATGCTAAACTCTCAAAATCACTTGAAACAGTCCTACCTTGGCAATAGTAATTAAATGACATCCTTTATCCCTTCTACCAGTGTTATAGAAACATGAAAAGCAAATATATATATGTATATGTATATATATAAAAATTAGTGTTTCCTATTTTCTTGTTGAATCTCTTTTCTCTTAGGGAAAAGTCTATATAGATTGTGAAAATGGAAACAAATCTATGAAATAGCTCTAACACTTAAGATAATTATAGCTTACTTGTGTGATATCAGAGGGATATAAACATGCAAATATATACAGCACATGTGAGGTCTGACAATTATGTTTGCGAACTCATCCTAGAAAAAGTGCTGCATATCTCAATGCTGAATATCACTATGGTCACCTCTGAAGTACTCCCATTGGTAAGCTATGCACCGACGCTAGTGCCTAGTCCACCCTTGAAAGGAACTCTCAAAGAGTTTTGGAACTCTCTTTGTGGAATGGCCATCAGAGCTATCCTAGTATTACACTTGATGTCCTGAATATCATCAAAATGTCTGCCTATCAATATTTCCTTTATCTTCAGGTAAAGAAAGAAGTCATTTGGATCCAGATCAGGTGAGTAGGGAGGGCGTTACAGCACAGTTATTTGTTTTCTGGCTAAAAACTCCCTCACAGACAGAGCTGTGTGAGTTGGTGCAGTCTTGATGCAAGAGCCATGAATCGTGGGCAAAAAGTTCAGGTTGTTGAACTTTCATGGAGCCTTTTCAGCACTTCCAAATAATAAACTTGGTTAACTGTTTGTCCAGTTGGCACAAATTTATAATGAATAATCCCTCTGATATCAAAAATGGTTGGCAACACTTTTGCAACAAGTTTGCGATCTTAATCGTGAGACCTAGTATATCCAAAATTACATATGAAAATATTCCTATCTTTATCTTGTGTGCGTAGAAGATTGTCTGCCAGTTAATACATTGCCAGCAAATATTTTCAAATAACAAAAGTAATAGTTTAAACTATAATTGCCTTTGGAGATCAGAAATGATATGAGTCACTGTACACTAAGGTAGAAAGATCTTCACAGAAAAGACCAGTGTGACACAGGAGTAGAATATTGGCACCAGTTTGGCACAGGTAGAGAGGTTTATGGAAGATGTTATATGACAGCAAAGATGTTATATGACAGCAAAGATTCAGGAGTATAATAAGCATGATATATGTGAAGGGAAGTGAGGGCCAAGGCTTAACTAGAAGAGTAACTTTATCTGGTAGTTTATATCTATATTGGGCCAACAGGGTCGTATGAGGTAGGGGCAAGTTATGGTTTGACTTTCTGAAAAGATCGGTTATAGTGCTTCTGAATGAACTCTGCTTTGTATTTGGTGGTTATGTGGTATACAGAAGATACAAAACTTGGTGTTTGGGACTTTTTTATAAGATAGATTTTTATTGTTACTGTTGCTATGAAGAGCAAAGTAGATCTTTCAAGTTTAGTGTGACTTTATCAAATATTTCCACACCAGTTGTTCACATAGTGTGCTAGAATGTCTTACCCGGTACAATTCCTACTTTTCCTTTTCCTAAATTTTTCCTAACTTTATTCAGGCATACCCCTCCACACACACACACACACACACACACACACACACACACACTTAGACCTGTGCTCTGGAGATATTAGATATTAACAGTAATCTCTGCAGGGGCCAGAACACTTTGAAGGTACTTCACTCCTCTACCCCTGTGTCATAATGATTTTCTTTAGGAATTAAGGTCTAGGGTAACTATCTCTTACTTTATTTTTCACTTGATTGCAGGGACACTTTCAAAAATATCAACGCAACCTAATTCAAGCAAGGAGAAAGGGGGAATTTTTGTTATAGAACATTGGGAAAGACATCTCCTTACCTTTAAGAGAAAAACACCATAAAACAAGCTCTCTCTTCCCCTGAATTACCAAGTATGTTACTGAGAAGCCTGAACCTCCTGCCTCCATTTTGCAGTCAACAAGAAGGTCAAAGTCCACTGGGTTAAATCAAACATCGGACATGAGCCAACTCCAGATTCCCAATATATGAATCACGGAATTGTGAAGCATATATCTGGTTTTCTGTTACCTACAGCTGAAACCATCCTAATTAAAACACAGAACTTTAAAAGAAAATCCAATTAGAAGAGTAAGCACTAATTGCGGTTTTGTTCATATGTTATTCTATGCCAATCCTTCATAAAACATTTATGTGCAGGCTTTTTTTTTTTTGCAATACAAGTTGACCTTTTAGTATTCTAAAATCTTCCTATAATATGACACAATTTCTTGTTAGCATAAGACAAATTTAATTAACTCTGAACATTTCTGTTACTTTAGATAAATCCAATGGCATGTCCTTAGAGTAAAGTAATTGCCTTCCCAGTATAATGCACATTATACTAATTATAATATATCTTCTAAACATGACAGAATACAGGTGCCTTAAATTAACTTCATTTGAATTTTGGGAGAGTTGGTTGAATTTAGGGGGAGTTGGTTGATTCCTCCAAATTTATATTCTTTTTTTTTTTTTTTTTTTTTTTTTTTTTACATTAGACCCACTTCTTCCCAACTCTAGTTATTTATCCGGTCAAATAAATATATTTCTCTAAGGTAATCAAAGTGTCAAGGAGAACCCACAGTATCTGTAGAGTCTAAAAAGAATCATGGCATCAAACTTGATTTAAACATATTTCAACCATGAGAAAAATAAATTGCTAGTTGGCTTTGTTTTGAAAAATACTTTTTCATAAGTTTATTGAAACATTTAAAAGACTTTTATGGATTTTAGCTTTATGATAAATAAGCTGCACATTTTGCTTGCATACACTGGAAATCACTTAAAGTAAAAGCAGCACTGAGTATATATATGATGTCATTTGAAAATGCAGTGCTTGATTTTCCTGTTTGTAGTTGCTTGAGGGCTGCCTTTGTGCTACCAGAATGATTTCATTTACTTAAAGTATGTGTTCTGTTAAAAGATTGATTTTCTTCTATACATTTTCCATATCATCTCTGCTTTAAAGAAGCAAAGTTTATATTTGGTGGTGTCATGATCAGACCAACTGTGTTTTGCTGTTACTGTTATCATTCCCATCATCTAGGAATCCCATGTTTATGGCAATGATAAGATGGACTCAAACCGGAGATAGTTCAAGGAAGTGAAATCAAGCTACTCTTCCCAGATGGGTTCATTTGCGGGAAGACGGCATGACTTGCCAAAACCACAGAGCTACTTATTGTATGAACTGCTACAAAGATCCTGGACCTTCAAACATCAAACTAGCTCAATCCATCACTGCTTATCTAAATATCCAAAATATGAAAGGACAAAGAAGCCATGGTCCTAAAATCATTATGATTTTAATAGTATCTGTATAGTATAGTACTATTTGTAATAAACTTATACAGATGCTATTTATATACTCTCAGACTATTACTAAGGTCGTCTTTCTTTTAAGATTCCTTTGATTTTTTCTTTCTTTCCCTTTCATAAAGTCATAGGTCTAAATGTTGCAATTTCTTTTGGGGTACAATTCAAGATCACATATATCTTTCTCTGAACATTGCAACTATGTTTATATTATTTAACCCTGAAGATCTCCATCCACAACTGAGTGGTCAAGGGGAGAATGACTGAAGTAGCCAACCAAAATTGGGCCCTTTTATTTTCTGTACAAAAAATTAGAATTTGGACACTGAGGTTCTCATTCATCTGTGTTGAGTTTGAATTAAAAAAATCATTGAAAGTCAATTGTCTATGTTAACTCCAAAGTAGAGAAAGCTGTTTTTCAGAGAGGGGGATAAAAAAATAAAGAAAGCCATCTGGACCAGGAGAAACTGAGAAAAGAAACCATAGGTCAGAGTGAGGGGTAGAGTAAGAACATGGATACCTCCAAGAGAAACCTATCCATGCAATAAATTGCCTTTATTTAACACATTTTTTTTTTTTTTGCAATCAAATTCCTTGGGACTCTCACATATAAAAACCATCTTTGTATGCACAGAAGTCCATGTAGCATTGGCAAACAGGCATGATAAATAAAAGCAAAGAAATAAAACCAAAGACGGATGCATTTTTTTATTCTCAAAAATTATCATGTTGGGTTTAAGAATATTACTTATTCTTTGGGCTTATGTTAGATCAGAGCTTGGTGTACTTGTACATTAATTTATTTAATTATTAATTCAAGAATGCTTACTCTGAGCCAAGCTTCATTGAAAGGCATTGAAAGGCATATATAACATAAAAATTCTAGCTCTCATTTTTGACAAATTGATTCTAAATTTTATATAGAAATGAAGGAACGCAGATTAGCCAACATATTCTCAAAAAAGAAGAACAAAGTTGGAGCATTCACACTTTCCAATAACCTAACCTCCTCAAAGCTAAAGTAAAAAAAGATAATGTGGTCTAGTCACAAGCGTAGATGTATAGATCAATGGAATAGAACTGAGAGTCCAGAAATAAATCGTTACATTTATGGTTGATTTGGGACAAAGGTGCTATGCCATTGCAATAGGGTAAGAACAATCTTTTCAACAAATGATGTCAGGACAACTAGAATCCACATAAAATTAAAGCTGGACTCTTAACAGAACAACAAAAATAATGATAATCAAAATAGATTATAGACCAAACGGAAGAGCTAAAATTAGAAAACTCTTAGGAACAAATAGGAATACATTTTTATGACCTTAGATTAGGCTGTAGTTTCTTGACTGTTACACCAAAAGCTCAAGTGACAAAAGAATAAAAGTTGGACTTCACCAAAAATCAGCTCTCTTGTGCTTCATGGCTCACCATCAACACAGTGAGAATACAACCCAGAGGATAAGATCAAATAATTGCAAATCATATATCTGTTACAGAACTTGTATCCAGAATATAAAGGACACTTATAACTAAACAATACAAATGATAAATACCCAATTAAAAACTGGACAAAAGATTTGAATACCCATTTTTCCAAAAGGGATACAGAAATAGCCTATGAGAAAATAAAAATATGCTCAGCACCATTCGTCCTCAACATCATTTGTCATTAGGAAAATATACATCAAAATCACTATAGAGCCAATAGCATGGCTTAAATAAAAAGGAAGACAATAGCAAGTGTCGGAACCATGTGGAGAAATTTGAACTCCCTTACAATGATGGTGAGGTTTTAAAATATTGAAGCAATTTTTGAACAGTTTGGCAGCTCCATAAGATCTTATACATAGAATTTCCATATGAACCTAAAATTCCACTCCTGTGTGTGTAACCAATAGAAATAAAACATGTGTCTATGTAAAAATGTGTACATGAATGTTTATAGCAACTTTATACATGGCAGCCAAATAGTAGAAACAATTCAAGTATCCATCAACTATAAATAGATAACCAGAATGTAATATATCCATATAATGAAATATTATTTGGAAATGTTAAAAAAAAAATGTAATGACTACTGACACCTGCTCCAATATGGATGAACTTTTAAAAGATTATGGTAAGTGGCAAAAACCAATCACAAAAAATGACATATGATTCCCTTTGTCTGAAATGTTCAGAATAGGCAAGTGCATGGAGACAGACAGCAGGTTTATTGTTCTAGGGTCTTGGGGCAGGGAAATGGAGAGTAGCTACTCATGGATGCAGGGTTTCTTTTTGGGATGTGAAATATTCTGAAATTAGATAATGGCTGTTGTTACAGAACTCTGTAAATATACTAAAGAAAAATCTGAACTGCGCATTTAAAAAATGTGACTTTTATGACATATGAATTATATTTCAATAAGCCTGTATAAAAAGTAAAAATTAATGAAACACCTAGTAAATTACAGATTTGGACCATGAACCCATGTGATCTTGTCTCAGAACTGTATACATATGTCAACCAACCTTCAAATGCAACATTAGTTTTACAGACATCCTCTGCAAGTGTTGATCCTTTCGATGGATCTGTGGGTACCCAGGTAGCAATTATTGTCTTAATACTGAGGGTAAAGTTTAAAGGGAAATAGTTTAAAATAAATGACAATAAAGAAGAAAGAACTCATGAGTATATTGGTAGTAAGACTGAAAGCCCGGTGTTTGCTTTCTAAATCCAAGATGGTTTCTTTCATCTCACTACTCCATGTTGCTACTAAGTAGATTAAGTACTGAATAATTTTTGTACTTGTTTTTGTTCATATATTAATAGTTTTTAATTCCTGCAATTTGTTTTAATAAATTATGAATTATTTATATTGCCTTCTAAAATCTGGGCAAATGCTGAGTGTTGATATAAAATTTAAATACCCATGACTAGGTATGATAAGATTTATCACAAGTTTATATTTATCATAAGTTTGTATTCTGATGATAACAACAATTTCACCTCCTAAGTCAACTCAGCTTCAAGTCTCAGTCCTTTGAAAAGGAAGGTTCCTAACAATTATACTTCTTTAAGCATGGAGTTAATAAAGAAGTCAACACACACACACACAAGGTGTGTTCCAAGCTAATGTATTAAACCAATATGAAAGTGTAGCCATGACCAATATATTCTTCTAAATATTGGTTCACTGGCACACCATTAACTTTTCCCTAAAGTGTTTCAATTTACATGGAAACCATTTATTCTCCCAGTAAACATCCAAAGCACAAACAAATCAATAGACTGTGCACACAAACCAATACATTAAACTTACAGTTCAATAAAACTTGCATGCAACAATTTTTTCACACATGTGACATTCTAATTTTGGCAATATCTTACAAATGTTAGTTGATTTTCCCCAAATGACACTAAATTTGAGTAGTTAATATATAATTTAGGGTTTCTCCCTTTCGTTGTAAAAAATATGCACACAATCTTACGGCTCTATCAATTTCTAGTAACTTAGTTGTTCCTATGCAAGTACCATCTTTACTACTTTTTAACTCTAGAATATAGATATGTAAGTATCAAAAAAGCCAGTGATTCCAGTTGGATATCATTTCCTGGTTCATATAAGAACAGCTTATAAAAAGAAAGTAATTACTGCTTTATGCCACTAGGTTATTATTGAGAAGTGATTAATTTTTTTGGTTCTTGCAACAATAAGAGAAGCTCTTATTTTTACTTAAAACCGGTTTGGAGATTTTTCACGTAGGTGGTAAACCTTATATTTGGTGAGCAATGAGCACTATTTGCTCATGGGGTTGTGTTTTTATCTTTCTATTATATTTTTACCAGTTTTAAATGTGACTTCATATCCAAGATGAAATTGCAACTAAAATGCAATTCATTAGAACTCATGCAGGCTGGCAACCTCAGTGGGAAAAGGCAGCTGCCATGGAGACCCAAGCAACTCCTCTTCCTGGGAGAAAGGGCTCCAGCTTGACATTTTGCGTGATACTTTCTGATGTCTCCATGCCTAATAAATATACCAGACTTTATAGGCCACCTTTCTGTACATCTGTTTAAAACAGCCAACCTACTATAAAAAGTGACATTAACCTTTAATTTTAATTCCTTTCTCTCTCTTAGTCTAGGCCCCTGGATTGCTCACTCAGTATAAAATCATGTTGCGTGTTATTGAAATGTCATCTGCATGAAAAATGGATCCCGTACTTGTAGAGATGAAACTCATAAAGAAGGTTTACCAGTGTGGCCACCATTGTTCATGTGGGCATTTTGAATGCAATGTCTGGATTGCTGAATTATCCCCTGTAGTTTCCCTATACCTACACGTTTATAAATTAACCACTTCATGAATGAACCCTCTTTGTTTTATCCTGTTTCTGATAGGTCCTCTGTTTCTTGTTAGGACCCTACTGATCCCATAGCATAATTTAGGATCAAATGGAGACCTGCTTTTTCTCTGAAATCTCTACATAAAGTGAAAAACTTACTCAGATGGCTAGATCTAGTCTCTGTAGAATATGAAGAGTTAAATATCCATTGAAATGCTTAACTGTCTTTTCTTTTAGTTTTCTTTTTTCCCCTTCCTTTTTTCGTTTTTGATGGAATTCTTAGGTGTTTCACAGCCAAAGACTTGCTTACACAAAATGGGAAAATCCAGGAAATTTCTGGTGTTACTATCTAATATCATTCTTCTCATGCAGAGATATCTTTCTAAGCTGAGAAAGTTGTTAGACACACATCTAAACTGATTTAATTGAGACAAAACCTTTTATGTATAGCCCAACAAAATTAATATTCAAGTTCCTTGCACTTTAAAATATTTTTACATAGTATCATTAGATATACTTGACCTGCTTCATATAAAGTTGAAAAAAAAAGTATTGATATCTTCTTGGAGTACAATTTATTTAAAAAAATCTTTATGAATTTTCTCACTAACATATTTATAATAGAATTTTTATGTAATAGAAAGAAGCCAAAAATTCTGGTTTCCACAAGTCAACTCCCTCTGGATCTTGCTAATATTTCACTGATTGCTCTTTTTCATCACAATTTGCTGCTGATTCCCGCTCTTATTATTGGCCTCTTAACTTTGAGGTAAACTTTCCCTTGTCTACCTACACATCCTCTCTTAGTGTCTGACCAATCTTATTACTTTAAATACCTTTTCTATGCCAATGACTCAATTTCTCTCCAGCATGAAACTCTCCCTGAAATCCGGATTCGTATATTAAACTACCTACTCAATAATGCATCTTGGAAATCTCATAAACATCTCATATTTATATGATGTCTCAAATCAAACTGCTGATCTTAAATCCAAATGATGTCTCATAGTCTTTTCTGTCCTTCTGGATACTCAGTCCGAAATTGGACTTATTCTTAACTGCTCATTTTCTTTCACATCCAATCCATCAGCAAATCTTGTTAATTTATTTTCAAAACATATAGAGGTTCCAATTTCTTCTCACTATTTCCATTGTTATCTCTCTCTGGTCCAACCTGTTATCATCTCGGTTGTACTGGCCTTCTAATTTGTTTCCTGCTTCCCCATCCCTCCCTCACCACAAAATTTTCTATACTGCTATACTGCTTCTAGAGCCACTGATTTAAAACTGAGGTCAGAGGGAATCCCTCTATTTATAATCACCAAATGACAGCCTCTATATTCTTTCCTAGAGCTGCCCAAACAAAGTATCTCAAACTAGGTAGCTAAAACAACAGAAATTACTTCTGTGAAAGTTATGGAAACTAAAATCAGAATTAAAGTGTCAGCAGGATTGTATTCTCTCTGAATACCCTAGGAAAGTATCCTTCACTGTCTCTCACCTTGCCTCTGGTGATTGGCAGTAATCCATAGCACTTCTTGGCATGTTGACTGCATTGCCTCCATCTTCTCAAGGTCTTTTTCTTATGTCACTTCTGTGCCTTTGTATACAGAAGTACCTCTCATTTCTTTTATAAAGACACCAGTCATTGGACTTACGGCCCACCCTTATCCAGTATGACATCATCTTAACTTGATTATTCTACAAAGACTCTATTTCCAAATAAGGTCACATTCACAGGTTCCAGGTAGACATGAATTTTGGAGGGACTTTATTCAACTCATATTCAACTCCTCCATTCCAGTTCTACTTAGAACAGTGGTACATAATTGGGGCAATATTGTTCCCTAAGAGATATTTGACAATACTTGGAGGTATGTTTGTTTGTTTGTTTGTTTGTTTTTAATGTGTGTGGGTGTGTGTGTGTTCACAACTGCAGTCGTTATGGGAATCTAGAAGTTAATGGCTTAGGATGCTGTTAAACATCCTTCAGTGACCAGGACAATGTCCCAAAACGAGGTATTATCAGGGCCAAAATGTCAATACACCAAGGCTGAGAAACCTTGTGCTTGGAGTGAAAGTCAAGATACTAAGAATGGCCTAAAAGCCCATATTTTCTGTTTATTCCACTCAAGCTCCAATGACACCTTCCTTTATCATCAGTAGACCAGTCATGCTCCAACACTCACTATTTGCTTTGTTTGGAATTCTTACCTTACAGATAACAGCATCTCGAAATTCTTCACCTCCTTCTGATCTTTTTTTCTCAAATGTCACCTCTTGATGAATCCTATCCTGATAACTCCATTTCAATTGCAACTGCTATCCTGAAATGGTATCAAGTTCCATTATTCTTCATAACACTTATAACCTTCTTTCATACAAAGCCGTGTGCTTTTTTATTAAAATTATCAGGCTTTTATCTTCACTCACTAAAAAGAAGTTACATAAAAATAGGGATTTTAGTCTGTTTATCTCAGTGATATCTCCTTAGTGCCTAGAGTGGTGTTTGAAACACAGTGGCGCCCAATATGTGTGTGTAGAATGAATATTTGAATAAATAAATTAACCAACAAATAAAAACACTTGTCATGTACTACCCAGAGATAACCATTGTATCTTCTAAAAGTGCACAAATGGAATTAAACTGTGTATACTAATGGGTTTAAAATGCACAGAGGTACATGTTGTCCAAATATTAAAATTTTATTTTGCTTCAAACAAGTTCTGATCGTTTCCTTTATTACTATAAAGAAATGATGTATAATATTGTTTTAATTCATCACAAACTACACAAAGTAGTTATAATGAGATGCCATATGGGTATTCATATGATGTTTCCACAATTCAAAAAGGCTTTGTAAACCCTTCTTGTGGTATGGTATTTCTGTCTTTATGGCATATTATTCTAAATAGCACCAACAGGGGAAAAACAGTGGTCTATGGAATAAGCTAGTAGTCAAAACAGGCAAGTCTGATGAGTAAAAAGAGAAAATGAATAAACTGCGTAATGTGTTTTGGTGAGACTATAAAATATGATAGAACCTTGTGTAATATCATCACCTATAGCTAAATGAAGGTGCTCCTTTTTAAAAAATATCTTTGGAACTTTATTCATTTATTCTAATTCATTCAAATTTTACATTAATATATGATGACAACAATGAAATATATGCAGAATATATAAAGTAACATTAAAACACTGGCTGAAATGTGAAGCAAAGCATTTTAACATTTCAAAAATAATAGATAAGTGTGGAATACAAAAATAATAGATAAGTGTGGAATACAAAAATAATAGATAAGTGTGGAAAACAATAACTTACAGATATACCTAAATCAATGTGACAAATCACTCTTAATATATGCTGGAAAAATAGTAGCAACTTCATAAGTACTCATTGAATTAATAAATATATATTGATCAATAAATGAGAAGATTGTTCTGAAGTTTATTTCAAAATTGAAATAATGGCTTTCTATTTTCCTTGGGAAATGGTAAGTCCTCTGTGAAAAGTCTACTATTCTCTCAAAGCCCAGGCCACTTCTAAGCCAGAAGCACCATCTGCACAGTTCTGTATTTTCTTGAAAATATATTGCTTAGATTTATCCTATAGATTGACCCACAGTTTGAGATTCTATAATGCTACAATATCCTTCTCAAGTATCTAATGCTCAAGTCATGACCCAATGGACAAGCATGTAAGATTTTTGTCTGCATAAAGGTAATTAGTACAACATGGTCTATATTGCTTCAATAGCATTCAAATGTGCAAATTATTATTGATTGGGAATTTGAAAATAATGATTATGGGCGATGCTAAGTAGTAGTCACAATGTTGAGCTGTTTATGCTTGTTGATTTTGGTTCTCAACAAAATTAAGTACATAAATGTTATGAGGAAAATGATACACATCCATTGTTTATTATGTGGGATGTTACACAAATTAACTTTCTAGAAAATATGATTGTTGTCTAAAAAAATTACATTGCCACCAGGACAATTTATGATGTGAATGTTTGTTAAATAATTGCTAAATGATATTTGTATCTCTTAATGAATCTTGTGCTTAAATTCTAGCTCTGATGATAACTAAGACAGACCAATAAAGTACATTCTATTTCTGAAGCCTGTTTACCCAACTTATAAATATCTACAATAGCTGCCTTCCAAGACTGTATTCAGATAGTAGATATACCTCCTAACAAAGAACACTGGGGCTCATAGTGTGTAATTCATAATTACTAGTTCTCATTTCCCACCCTGTAGCTCTTCATTCTTTCTTGAGTAGAGAAATTGTACATAGCAGAGTCTTTGTAGATGATTGTTGTATTGACTTATGGAATGACAAAAACTAATGGGAAATGTTATTTAACCCATGAGACAAAATTAGGTCTTTATGAAGTATAAAACCATTCTTTGCTTGGTTGTACCATTTTATTATTATTGTTAGTGTCATTATTGTTAGTATTATTTTAGTTTTATCAATTTTACCATTCATTTTAAGTCTCAGTTCTGTTCTGAAGGCAAATAATAACTAAATTATCTCACTTTCATTCCAATAGACCGCTGAATGTAGCACTATTTAAGAAATCAAAATATGCTGCCATTTTGGCTCAATCCCTGTTTGGGGCACTCAGATACAAATTTAAGTAGAATTTGGAAAAGAGCAATGAAAATATGAAAAGGCCTGACAGACATGATTTATGAGTTCAGATTAACCTAATTACAGATAACATATCTTAGGGATTAAAAAAATAATAATACTAAGTGAAACTATCATGAAAAAACATGCATAACTACTACAATTGTGCCAGATAGTGAATTACATCACAGAGAAAGAGAAATAATGGATATATTTGTTAAGAAAGTTTAACACCACAGTGCAAAAAAACAAAAATCCTAGAAAAAGAACGTTTAGACTAAAGATCAGAAATAATAACCTAAGAGAACCTAATGCCAGCTGTAGGATATTTTTCCTGGGGAAGCAAGTGGTGGGGGGGAGTAAGCAACAACATCTCAATTGCTTACAATGAAATGAAACTAAGAAATTAGAAATCATTTTATTTTCGATCACAGAAATAAGACTACTTTATGAATTCCATTTTTTAAAATTATACCCATGTAAGTATACTAGAAATCATTCTGGGCAGAAGCATGATTATGAAACTGAAAAGAGAGGCTATTTAAATTTCAATTTGAGTGATGGTAGATAAATGCAATATCAGAGCACACAGCTGCTTCTTTTAGATAGAAAAAAAAAAGAACCAGAAGTCAACTTTTCCTTTTTTTCCCTTGTTGGTATTTTGCCAAAGGCTAAAATATAAAATCCATAAATGACCCTTTCAGCAGGTAAACAGAATGTTTCATTGGCATGATTAAAGCAAGAGTTTGCTCTACCTGGATAGATAGTCTAACAGGGATTTATAGCTTTCCTCAAAGCGATTCCAAAGACGTGTAAATCCCATTCTATCCGATTTCTCTTAACCTTTTCATTAAAATCTTTCCATCTTTCAAGTATCTCAAGTATTTTTAACAGCCTTCATTAAAGTGTTTTAAACAATGTGAAAATAAATAAAAAGAAATGGCATATAATAAACTTAGTGTAATAAAGACCACATATCTTAGCTTGATTCATCCTTTCTTCCTCTCTTTGATAGTAAGAAAACATGTTCTATGACAGGATGGGTCACCACAGCCATGAATATGACACATGATAATTTATGGTGTGAATGTTTGCTTGTCAGTTTTCAGTGGGCTGTACCCTGAACACTGATCTTCTGAGCAATCCATTGACGTTGAGAGAGGAAAGGGAGATGGGAATAATCTCTGCTTGAGCCTTTGCATGCTGTATTTTCTTTACTTTCAAATGGAAAGATGCCCAGTTTTTTGTTTTTTGTGTTTTTTTTTTTGAGTTCTGTTTTTTTTTTTTTTTTTTTTTTTTTAATCAAACGGGAAGAGTTCTTATTTGAAATGTGAAATTCAGTTCTTACTCCAACAGCGTGGTCAAGATCATGGTGATTTACGAGTTGTTCAAGACAGACATCCAGTTCCCATTCTGAGCTAATTTTGCCATAAATGAGGCAAGGGGTGAAGAGAGCTGCCCTGCCCCTTGGTTCCTGTGGGAGTAGCTTATGCAACTAAAAAGTAGCATCATTTTATGTCTCCTCACATCACTGAACACATGTTAGACTCTGGATTTATACTGTTGATTCCATTTTTCCATCTGGTTTATAGTGAATGCACTTAAGTTTCATAAAATAAATAGACTCAGAAATAAACTTTAAATAGATTCAATCTTTACATTTCTTAGCAACTGTAAATACACATGGTTTCTAGGAATTTCTTTTCTCATCTTTTCAAATATTTGGGCAGATTAGATGTGTTCCCCTTTATACATCAGAAATAAGGAATAGGCACACATTTCTAATAAGTTCAAAGAGATAATATTTGGGGAACCAAGAGAGATTTTATTTCAAAACACTAGTTTCTGATTGGAAATAGATTGTGACACTTAAAGTCCAGTTACCTTTGATGAGATTTAATGAATATGCAAACATTGGTAAAACTGCCAAGTATTAGCATTGATCTTGACTAAGGTTCATTTTCTACTTAAAAACGTAAATAAGCTTGGGGTTTCAGTATCTGTGAGAGTATCTGAGCTTCAAACTTGACAAAAAAATTATTTTCTTGTTCTCAGTTTTCTTTCTTTCCTGGACTATGTTTTAAAGTGATAAAAACTGCAGTGATTAGATTACTTCTTAAAGCTTGATAATGGTCCAGACAGCTGAATTTGCACAATGGAGGCTAATAATAGAAATGAAGAAATCTTAGTTTAGGATGAGTTCTATTCCTTGAGACCAGGTTCACAAACCTCTGGGCTAAACTAATGTAATTCCCGTTGATAAAGTAGGCTAATTAAGCATTGTTTGAGTTATTTAATGCAAATTAATTGCCAAAGTAATAATTTGTTTAGTGTAGGTAAACTATTAATTTATAGGCTCTGATTAGCAAAATTAAAAGATAGAGGTGCTATTAGATATAGTAAATATATACATTATGATTCTCATACATTGATTTTCTAAAGATTATTATAAAGTATATTCATTTGACATGATATTTAAGAGACTTGTTCAACTTACATGTTTGACGATTAATTTCAACCATCTCTAACATGGGAATCCCTCCAGTGCTGTAGATCTGAAATTGAGGTGACTGTGTGTCGTGCAGGGGACCCTGCTCGCTTCGCCATTTGTCCTGCGGGGCGGCCTGAGGGGTCTCTGCTCCCGCTCCCCCCATTAAGAACGCAAGACATGGTGAGGCCAAAAAGGAACACCCACGGAGCCATAGATAGGGGAGTCAAACCAATATATTTTTGCTGGCGGCTGGGCTGGAGACACAGGAAGCAGGATCTACATAATCTGCCTAACAGCAGTCCGCGCTTGCCAGCCACCATCTTCTTGCTAGCCCCCATTCCTCTTCTGCTAGCGTAGTCACAGCCGTTATATTAGTGGCCAATGGCTTACGGGTTACAGCTGACGGCCAACTAGCCACAGCTGCTGGCCATCTGATCACAGTTGATGGCCATTTACTACCTGAGCCAGCACCTTTCTATGTGAGGCCGAGAGCCTGGAAACTGTTTTGGGGGGCTTTGTCCCCACACTGTGTGTTTGTGTGTGTATGTATAAATTTATATGTATGTAATATTCTTAAACATATTATAGCATATATATATATATACATACATATATATATGTGTGTGTGTATATATATATATATATATATATATATATACATACTGAGGTTGCAAAAAATGTATACACATTTTAAGAGTTGTCAACACTTTGGTCAACATTGCTCAAGCAGTAGTTTGCTGTAATCAGAACTGTCTGGACGCTGATGGTAACCACTCTGAGCACCTCTTATAATTGCAGAAGTCAAGCCTGTCTTGTATTCATCTTTTGTTATTGGTATATATTAATACAGTTTTTTTTCTGTTTTAAAAGGTGTATACATTTTTTGGTACCCTCTTGTGGGGACAAAGCCCCAAAAAGCAGTTTCCAGGCTCTCGGCCTCACATAGAAAGGTGCTGGCTCAGGTAGTAAATGGCCATCAACTGTGATTGGATGGCCATCAGCTGTGGCTAATTGGCCATCAGCTGTAACCCGTAAGCCATTGGCCACTAATATAACTGTTGTGGCTAGGCTAGCAGAAGGAATGGGGGCTAGCAAGAGCAGATTGCAGAGAGGCGGATGCCGCTGGTGAGAATATAGTGATATGACTCCCCTACTTATGGCTCCGTGGGTGTTCCTTTTTGGCCTCACCATGTCCTGCGTTCTTATGTGCAGAGCAGGAGCAGAGACCCCGCCGGACGCCCTGCACGACAAATGGCGCAGCGAGTAGGGTCCCCTGCGCGACACCTCTGTATATG
Organism: Rhinolophus hipposideros; assembly: GCF_964194185.1. Taxonomy (NCBI): domain Eukaryota; kingdom Metazoa; phylum Chordata; class Mammalia; order Chiroptera; family Rhinolophidae; genus Rhinolophus; species Rhinolophus hipposideros. The sequence continues at coordinate 86,350,623 of NC_138051.1, forward strand.
TTAATCTCGTGATATACATGTACTCCAGATCTCAGAAATCACATGCATTTATTTTTTTTATCATTCCCTAATTTAAATTATGAATAAAACATATATTGTGACTTCACTGTTTTAGAAATAATATCACTTCTTCAAGAAATAAAATTTCTTCCAGCATAATTATAATTGGTGGATATTATATATTTATATATGTCTGTTTCTTAATACTTTTGCTCTTGGATTTAATTCAGCAGCTTAATGTTAGACTACACACTATGGTATGTCTGTTAAATGAGAACATTTGTAATTAAAGAAGCTACAGCTCTGTAAGATTGGCATTAAACATCCATTTTATAACACACCTGCTACAACCTGTGTATACTTTCTGTCTCCTTATTTGGAACAGTTATTTATCACAAACACATCTTTTGGTTCCTAAAGCCCTTCTGAAAATAATGGTCACAATGGTCCATGCATTTAAAACAAGCAGCCTATTCAATGGTTTAATGGCAGCTTCAGTCTCAGAGAGAGGGGAGGCGTCCATTCACAGCGTAAATGACAGCTGTCCCTCCTCCTCTATGCAAAGCACTAGACTCTGTTCTGCCCAGTATCACAGCTGCAAGGCTCTCACTTTCCCCGGTCTCCTGAAGGAAACATACATTATAAGTGAACCTTTCATGGATTGGCTTTTAATTTTATCTCAGATTAGAAAGTAGCAGTCATTCATTTATTCAACCAATCAATTAGTCAACACATGTTAAGGTATTTACATGCTAGACATATGCTCTGTGCTGGGAAACACCGTAACTGAACCCAAGGATCTCACAGTGAAGTTCGGACAACAGCCTCAATCTAGGTCACCTGTGTTGTGGACACAGTTTCAAAATAATTTTCATGCACCACCCATGCAAGCTTTCAACATTCCTGATGTTTCTTGTCTTATTTCCTTTGTATGTCTGGAAGACGCCTAATGGTTCTCTGAAGTCTTTCTCTGAAGGCTTCTCCAGACAGTTTCCATCCCCTGAAGCCTCGGAACATGTTAGGACTTCTTTTCTCTCTGCACCATAGACCCTGCATGCACCAATGAGAGAACACTTACCACATTGTTTTGTAGCACTCTGTTTATCTGTCTGTCTCCCCCACAGACAGTGAGCAACGTGAGAGCAGGATTTTCTCTCTGATCATCAACATATCACGAAAGCCTGTCTCGGAGTTTGGCAGAACATATATTGGAAGAAAAGAAAGAAACGAAGTGAAATGAAACGAAATAGACATCCTTGGCAAATGAGTCCATGGAGTCTCCTTGTCAGCTTCCTATGATGGAATTTCAGTTTCTCCAGAATGTGCAGATTAGGAATGGGGGTAGGTGGTGTTGCTGTTTAAATATTAGATTCAAACACTTTTCAAAATATTATTTTAATCCCTTAAAAATAAAAAGAAAAACTAAAGCATAGTGCTTTGTCATTAAAGGTACAAAGTAAAACAAAAATACATCACCAACAATCACAACTGAACACCTGGTATGTGAAATTTTGGCAGAGGCAATTTCCCAGGAGAGGCTCAGAGCTGAGCCCCACTCCAGCCTCTTGAGGTTGTCATTTGGCACTTTAGGTTAAATAGAACAAAGAAGACAATCTACTGCCTGGTGGCCACCTGGTGTTCTTTCAACCCAGTATCTGTCAAGATAGGAAGAAGATAATGCCACTTTACATCATTTACAGTGAGTCTGGAGCAGCAGGAAGCAGGCAGGTTGAAAGTGCACAGCTCACATTGCTTCCTTGAGGTTATCCTATTTTCAGAAACAATGCATATTTCTCTGAAGATTAGCTTGCTGAATGGCAAGAGTCACACACACACACACACACACACACACTCACACACACACACACACACTCCCTAAAGAGAGCAAAGACAGAAGCAAATTGAAAATCCTGTGCAATAAGATGAAAAATAAATTTAAATTTCCTACTAAAACAAGGTGACAATATCTGAATGTATTTCAACTTGATGTGTAAAAAAATAGTGAAGGGAAATGAAAATAATTATTTTAAAGTGAGGTTTTTTTTTAAAGCAGTAGCATTAATTCAAAAATATAACTGAACTATCCATACCTAATCACCCAAACACAAAACAATTTGTATTATTGCATATTATCCAAAACAATTATGTATATTTACATAACAGTACATTCGATATATAATAGATTACTTAATTTTAATTATCATATCATTATTTTGTCTTTATTTTCTTTTAGTTGCTGAATAAATTTGTATTGTATCCAAGTGACTTGATTTATATGTCTTATGGAAATCGCTGCATCCAGTTTGGTGCTACATTAGTTAATCCTGCAATGAACATCTTTGTATTATATATTTTGTCTGCTTAGGATAAAGTCCAAGGGTGGAGTTCCTTAATCACAGGACATGACGATTGTTAGGGCTCTTGTTTTGCCCTGCGTATTGCTTATTAAAAGTCTGCTTTGAAGTTATTATGCCAAGAGCAATAGTTGAGCACATGGGCCTCATGCACTCACAGTAATGCCCTTTCATTTTTAAATAATCTGTTTACTTAATAAATCTAAAGAGTTGTTTTGGATGCTTATGATTTTTAAATTAAGTGTGACTTGTCTATTCATGTGCTAGTCTCATGTATTTACTAGGACATTGATGTTAATAGATTTAGCAAAGTGCAGACTAGATGTAAACTGTTTGACATTTTTAAAGTTGTAGGTATATAGAACGTTTGCATTTCTATATATTAAATCTACAAATTTCCGTTTGTGATATCACCATCATTACAAACAGCTAAAGGTAAATTTCTCCTAAGTTTGATATATTCAATTCTGTTTTGGCTAGTTTTGTTTTCCTCATACGTTATTTTTTAGTGTAAAGCTCTTTAACCATTTAAAATTTACTTAGAATGATGGTACGATGAGTGGATTAAATTGTATCCCTTATAATTTTGTAATCAACATTGTTATTCATTTAGCTTGCCTTCATTTAGCATGTAATCTTCTCTTACTCCACTGATTTTAAAGCTTACTTTTTCATAGATATTGAGTTTGTATATGTCATTGTATCTATTTATGGCTTTCCATTGCTTTGTGCAAGTATTCTATTATTTAAATATTGTGGTGTTTTAACGGGGCTAGTATCAGCATATTGGGTTGTACCTCCATTTTCCCTTAATATCATCTTTGAAAGTATTCTTGCCTATTAATTTTGTGACACCACTTTATTTTTTTTTTTATTTTTTTATTTTTTTTATTTTTGTTGAGAGCCCACTGGCCCATGTGGGAATCGAACCAGCAGCCTTCGGAGTTAGGAGCATGGAGCTCTAACCGCCTGCGCCACCGGGCCGGCCCAAGTGACACCACTTTAAAAACTCAGATTTTAAATTACCATCATTGGAAATGATCTTTAGATTCTCTATCTTTTCCAATATCAAGTCGATATCATATTATACTGAGTAAATCACAGAGCATTTTAAAGTTATATTTAGATTTGACTTTTTAAAAAAAATCAGTTTGTTTGTTTTTTTTAATTTATTTCAGTGGTTCATGTATTTACGAGTTTTTCCTTGAAAGAGACATTCAGTAACAGTCACTCAAGAAAGTCTGTTTTATTGTTTTGTCATCTATTTAGATTTTAGAATCTCCTTGAAAATATTATCTAGCTTAATAATTCACATAATTTATAGGACTGGACATCAAAGGACAATTTTTTTTTTTATATTCGTTAACTATAGCAAAATAATGCACTGATATGTATTTGGTTAAACTAGACATTTTTGATATACGTTTGTATTATTGTTTATTTATATTAAATAAGATAATAGAGATTATTTCTAACCACACGTTATACAAAGCTGAGTAACATAATGTAGAGCTAACATAAACTTTTACCTACAATATTGGGTTAATTATACATGATTAGATTGATTGAGACAAAATTATACCTATATTTAGTCCTTCAATAGTTAATATGGGAGTGATCAGACAAAATATATGGTAATAAGACCATCTTTAAATGAATCTTCTATGACCTATGAAGAAAAATCGGGACACAATGTACTTTGAAAATAAATTGTTTAGCATTTTCTGTGTTTCCTCTCTGGATTTATAAAGCACAGCAAAGAACCTATGTCCCTTAGGTATTTGTCAAGAGAGAGGCAGGGAGAGATGCCAAGACACAGAACACTCTTCATGGCCAAGCAGTTAAGATCATTAGATCTGCAGTTCATTGATTATAGACTCAGAAATTCATAACTAAAAGAAATCTTGAGAGAACGTCTCATTTAAACTCCTCAAATGATTTGGCAATTATGTCACAACAAAGACGCTTGATGTCTTAATGCTAACTAGTTGCTAGACCAAAACTCTGCTCGCATTTCAACTTCTTCAGTTTACCATCATAATTTGATTGGATAGTTTTTATTTTCTTATTCATACTTGAATAAAGAACAAAGCAAAAATCCCAAAATAGGCTTAAAATTGCATTTATAATAAGGTTAATAATAATGTAGCTTAATCATGTACTGTAAAAAATTAGGTTTAATCTTCATTTTATCATTCTAATACAGTTATGAAATTCAACTTTATAATTACAAGCAACACTAAAATTTTAAATAAGAATGTCAGTTTAACATGATAAATTTTTTTACTGACACAAAATCAGTTCTCATCAATCAAACATGGGGTCGGTTTGCTTATCTTAAATACCATGGGCCAAATTAACCGAGTTCTATAGACACTTCCATCTATACAACTGCTTTAAAAGCTCTATTCACAAAGCACAGATTGATATATACGAGCTTCAGTTGGTGTGATGGTATCATTTATGTGTTTTGTCTCCCTAAAATAATTTCTATTTGCCTGCAATAATTAAGTAGCACATTACTCCACCAAATGTGGGACAATCCAAATTTGTGGTGTCTGAATGTTACACAACTTAGGGAGACCTTTAAAATTTGAAAAACAAAAAACACAAAATTAGATATAAAACTAAATGCTATTAGAATGAGAAAAAATGTCACAACAATTTATATATTTGGAAAATGCAAACAACTCAAATATAAAAATTGAGAAAATAGCAGATGTTTATCATTAAGCTCTTGATGATTAGAAATACGTAAATTTAATTGAAAATCAAAGCATGCACCATAGTAATCCAAATGTGCTACATTGTCAATGCATTGTTTTGAGCTACACAATTTAGTAATAAAATTACTCTTATACCCCATCCATTGCCACATTAATGACTGTGTTTGAGAACTTTTGTCACTGGAACTCCTGTTTCTTCAGGTTGTTGTGCAACATTGCTAGAAATTTTGCATGTTTCAACTGGAATTATTATTAGATTTTAACAGTGCAAGATGAGTTGGTACTCAAAGACGGACTCTGAAATGTTGAAATGTATAAAGTGTGTGACTTTAGACACAAGCAGAATCTCTGTTTTTAATAGTCAGGTATGTGCCCAATTACAGAGAAATTTCAATGAATTTTATGTGATTTCCATAAAAAACATTTATATGTGTTACATTGATAATTGTGTATGTTGCATGATTGATACTCCTGATAGCAGATATGTTCCCATTTGACAAGATGCGAATCAGAGCTGAATTTTTAACTTTCAGGTTCATACACTGAACAATGAAAGGACTTCCCATAGAATACTTTTTGCTCTGTATGTTTTAAACCTCGTTTCTTTCTGCTTATTAATATCCTTTTGATATTAATCACTACTTACATTAAGACCCTCTGTCTGGATGTAGAGAGGTGATGCAATGGGCCCAATGTTACAATACATGCCTAACAATAATTTCACTTTATTTGGATGTTCCTATAAACATGTGTATGCATATATGTATATATAGATTTATTGGTTGAATTCAGTCTTACCAAAATTCATATGTTGAAGCCCTAACTCCCAGTACTTCAGGATATGACTGCATTTGGAGACAGGGCCTTTAAAGTGGCAATTAAATTAAAATGGGTTCTTAAAATAGGTTGTAATCCAATCTGATTGATGTTCTTATCAGAAGAGAGATTAGGACACAGCGAGAGAGAGAGAGAGAGAGAGAGAGAGAGAGAGAGAGAGAGAGAGAGAGAGAGAGAGAGAGAGACCAGACATGTGCACACACAGGGGAAGAAACATATGAGGACACAATGAGAAGGTGGCTAAGGAATGGGGCCTCAGGAGAAATCAGTCTGCCAATATCTTGATCTTGATCTAGCCCCCAGAACTGTGACAACATAAATGTCTGTTGTTTAAGCCGCCCAGCCTATGGTATTTCTTATCAGAGCCCTAGCAAACTGCTACACTATATCTACACCCCAATTAGTCCCACTGTCACTCCATTCCCTACCTGACATGAAATGAGATGTTCCAGGAAGGAAGCAGCACTAGAAAGAGACCACGGTATTAAGAAGTGTGTTAAACGCACCTTAAATTTCTAATTTTTACATAAATATATGAGAGTACAGTAGTCCACGCTTATCCATGGGGACATGATCCAAGACCCTCGGTGAATGCCTAAAACTGCGGATAGTACCACCCTATATATACTATGATTTTTCCTGTACATACATACCTATGATGAAACTTAATTTGTAAGTTAGGAACAATAAGAAATTAATAACAACAATAACAAAATAGAACCATTATAACAATACACTGTAATAAAAGTTTTGTGAATGTGGCATTATTAAGTAAAATAAGGGCTACTTGAACACAAGCACTGCGTTACTATGACAGTCGATCTGGTAACGGAGAAGGTTACTAAGTGACCACTAGGCAGGTAGCATACACAGTGTAGATACACTGGACAAGGGCAGGATTCATGTGCTGGGGTGACAAAGTGGGACAGCGTGAGACTTCACGATGTAACTCAAACCGACAAGCAAATTAAAACTTACAGACTGTTTATTTCTGGAATTTTTCGATTTAATGCTTTTGAACCATGGTTGACTGTGGGTAACTGACATGATGCAATGTGAAACTTGGGATGGGAGCTGGAAGGGAGAGGATTACTATATATACCTAGTTCTACGATACTTCCAAGGACTTTGGAAGTGATCCATGCAATTTAGGGGCCCTGAAACTTCAGTATAAGCTCCCCGGTAAATATGCCCTGACTATATCGTAAGAAGATTTTCACGATGCCGAATCAAAGTTTTCATTTATTAAAAGACTTAAAGTGATATTCAATGAAAATAAAATTCAACTTCAAATTTCCACTGAAAAGTACATATTTTGTCTGTATAACTGGTACAAGAATTCAAAATGTTTGTACTGGCAGCGATGGACGTTTTCTGCCATTTTAATGTTAAAATATGCAAGCCTTGTCGCAGCCAGATAGGAAATCATATTAAAAATATTGCTATCAATACAGATTAATGTCAATATAATTTAAAAAACACAAACGAAGATCACAAATTACATAATGATGGTGAAATTGAGCTGCAGTGTAAGGTTGTAATAGACATCAAGATGACCCAAAATATAATTATCATATCATTTTAAAATTGTCATTGAAATGGGAAATAATTAAAAAACAAATACTTACAAGGGGGGATTTTGGACCCTTGGATTTTTTTAGCCTCAATTTGACAAGGGTGCTCTGGATCTTACTGCTTTTCCTATTTCCTTTAGGCATAAGAAATTTGTAATGTTCCTTCTTGTTAATATAATTTAAAAGTTGAAATTTTGTTTGTGTGGTGTCTAGGACAAGTCTGCATAATTAAATTCCAGAGAGCCACTGGAGCATTTTTATTTAGATTTACTCTAAGTTACTAGCTTTTCAGCTTTTCTGGAAAGATAGAGCATGGATGAGAACTGCTACAATTATGATCTGTAAGCCTTGGAAAATGTGTTGTTTGTAGAATATTGTATTATTTCTAACTACTGAGGAGAATTAAGTTGGCTTAAGGCTAACAGTGCTAAATAGGATGAGAAGATACCACAGAGAACATCTATCTATATGAGACGTTAAGTAATGAAATTAAAAAATAAAAAAAAAAAAACACGTGTTCATCATTGCATCTGAGCCCAGCATTTAGCAAGATATATGGACAACTAATTTCCCTACATCATGAGCCTATGGGAGTACAGTGAATATTACCAACATCTACATTTATGCAGATTAGAAAATGACAAGGGACCTAGGACATCATAAGTGATATATAGGTATTTGTTATATAAAATAAACATAAATCATCCAAACAATTGTATTTTTTTACTTAGAAGCTTAAATATTGTCTGTTTGTATGTTACACATCAATACAGATCTATTTATATATCCAATTGATATTCATTAATGTGCCAATATGTATAAGTATCCAAATAGAGGTGATTTCATAGTAAAACTATATACATAACATTTTTTCCACTCTATAATCAATATTTAATGGATGACTAATGGCCAATGACCTTAAAAGCTTTGGTAATTATTTGAAGTACTTGCTTAATGTTCTTAAAAATCTAAATTAAGTATAGCAATTTTAAGATAAAATTATCCAATCAGCCACATATATTAAAGATATTTTTCACTATTAATATAAGATAAAATGCAAAATATCTCACATAATAGGGTGTTCAAAGATGTTGAATCTCTCTCTCTCTCTCTCTCTCTCTCTCTCTCTCTCTCTCTCAGCTCTTTATTTTTGTGAAACATCTTTGTGAAATTTTACAAAAAGAAGACAAGCAATATTTAATAAGGCAGAATATAATGCATATCAGATAATACTGTCATCAGTGGGATAGTGCTCTCAAAAGAGTGCATAATTTTAAACGTGTTATAGTATTTTAGAACTGTTTGACCTTGGAGGCTTTGGGGTCATAAAGTCACTCCTGGGTATATCTTCCTGGGCATATAAATCTATCCTTGAGGACAACACCTGATTAACTTCTCAGAGCTCTTTGTTGAAAAGGAATATACAGCATTTTATCAACTCTGTAAGGAAGGAGTTCTGTGACCTATTAGTGATGTCTTCTGTGGTACTAGACAGATTAACTGTGTATTCTCATCTGTTAACTGGGGATGATAATTTCTGCCCTGTTTAGTTCACACTGGTTTCTAAGAAGAAAATGAACTAAAATGTGCTAATAACAGCAATCACCATTTAAATGTTTACACATGGTGTTATTCTTTGCACCCCTTCTTTTAAAATGCTTAGCCAACAACACTGAATTTACCTCCTGTATCATGGTAGAAATACCAACTAAAGCCTGCTAAAAATGCCAATTATTCAAATTAGACTTTGTATTTGTCCGCTTTTATAACTGCTCACATAAAGGAAAGACTAACCATATTGTCCTCCACTAGCCCTTGAGAGTGGAGCTGTCAAATTTCTCCCCATTGCTGTTCTGTCAAGGGAAATCTAGATACTCTGTTCACGTATTATTGTCATTTATTTTCATTCTAAACGTGCTAGGTGCTGCAGAGACATTCTGTCTCTCAAATAATAAAACAAATGATTTTGTCCATGTAGCCCTGAACTTAACATGGGCACTTCCCCACAATAGAAATTCTCTTAGCTCCGAAGGAGCAAAATGACAGGGATGTTCAATCGAATAATACGTGAATAAAAAAATGGTAGAGCAAAATGAACATATTTCTTCCCGTGCACAAAGCTATTATTTTCCATAGGATTAAAATTTGAAAACCAATCAGAAGTCTCTTCACCTGTGCAGTCATGAATTCCACTGTAGCCACATGGCCTCAGATGATCTTCCTCTTAACCCATTCTTTTTTTTCACAACACCCTCACCACCTCTACAATGCTGAAGTCCATTTAGTTTAATTAAATTTACCTAATTTTAAATGAATAACATTCACTACTTATCATTTGATATAAGCCACTTGAGGGACAGGTATCATTAGCCATTTCTGCCTTATTTATTACACTTATCTTGACACAAGGACAATCACAAGGTAAATCACCATTCACTTGTTCTTTCAACGTATATGTCGTGATAGCTCACTATTTGTGCTAGGTGCTGGGCACAATTAATATAGATCTATATATGTATATGTATGTTTAATTAGAATTCATTGAGTATAACACTACACAGCTCACACCCTTATAGAGTTTATGCTCTTGGTGATATTTGGAGGTATCAAGGGGAGAGAGCATCATTTAGAAAGAGGCTCATTATAAGATAAGTTTTCAGAGGGATGTACTGAGCTGAAATTATAAGATGTTAGAGAACTAAAAATACAGAAGATGTATTCTTTGAGAAGGGAACTTCTTGTGAAAGACAGGTACATATAAAATAACAGGCGGTCAGGCAGCTTTGGAGGGTGGTATCCACCTGAGGGATAAGGTGTGTGTGTGAGGGATAGACGGATCAGGATAACTTGCTCACCAGAGCCAGCAAGGGCTAAAGAGTATGACCTGACACCAACAGGTAGGCCATTGTCATGATAGAGTACCATATGTGACTGTGATGGACTGGGACCCAAACTAGACACTTCCATAAGCATATTGGAGCACAGACACAGCAGACTGCGCAAACCACAAAAACGCTCAGACATCACAAACCTAGCTTACCTGAGTGAGTGCCATTTTTAAACCAGTAACACTTTTAGCCTTCTTTAATTACTTCCATTTCCTATATAATTTAAGATATCATGTCACCGAACTATCTCTGCTTCCTGACATTACTCAATCCACAACAAACTCTTACTTCCTTGAAGTCTTCCCCAAGTCAGCTAATACAAGCCCAAATCTTAGAGCTAGCCCTTTCTTTCTTATGGTGACACCCCATTGGTCCCATGTGGTGTGGCATATTTTGTGGCAATGAGTAATGCAACAAACTGTGTTTGATTACAGTTGTATTTCTTGTAGTCTCTGGCTGCTCAAAACTTAGTCATGACAATTGTTGGGTGAATATAAGAAATGATATTGGAAACTAAAAGGACCCCCAGATCTCCTGTAATAGTAACATGGTGCAATGTGGACACTTGTGATTAAAGATGAAGATGGTGCAACAGGTTATGAAGAGGAACGGAGGAAGAAAAATCACTTTGTGTTTTTTCTTTATTTTTTAAAATTTTTAAGTGTGTGTTAACCAAACGGAGATACTCAATAGATGTTTCAGAGTCAGTATACAACAGTAGTTAATCACATAGTTGTAGGATCAAATTCAAGTTCTATATTTCCATGAGAAGCATAAGTTTATTTCTATTGGCCTCAAATGCCTCAATATTAATGCAATGGGCTGAGAAAACAAGGACTATTTATTTAAATGATACAGCTATAGTCACAGTAAAAATAAGGAGTGTGAATATGACAGATGGCTGGGGAGTTCAAACTTTACAAGATAAAGTAACTTGTTTTCATTTAAAGCTCGTTGATTTTAAACTGTTTTTAACAATGGCCCCTGCTATTTTACATATATTCTGTCCAGAAAGAGGTTGAACATAGTCTAAGAATAACAAGAGAAAGATAAACACTATGTTCATTATCAGAACAGATAGTAAAATATAGAAACATAGACACTGCACTGCTTTCCTGAGAACATGACAAAAGACATTGAGGTTACAAATTGCAAAAGGAAAGAACAGCCCAGTGTGCTTAGTATTTTGGAAGTATTTCTGATTTGCTAAATATTTTAAGCAAATTATTTACTACAGTCCCTGTCTCAATTCTACTAGAGATTGATGCTTAAATGTTAGACATTTCCAAGAGGTGAACACCAGGTGATAAAGGCTTATGACACAGGCACATTTTTTCAGTGGCACTTTATGCCACCTCACAGCCAACAATTCACCTGTTACTCAGGAGAGTGTTTTTATAACAGTTCTTATTTTACCGACATCTGTACTTTTCTCTACCAGCTGCCCGGAGAAGAACTGTATGCAATGGTTCTAAGTTAGAGGGTCACAGAGTCAGAGGGCTTAGACCTGTAGTGGTGAGCTTGTCTGGGGAAAGAAGTGTCACTGGGCCTCTGATAGATGTAACTGCAAAAATCTTAACACAGGGCATCCTCTATTCTATGTTTTTAGATCTTACACATTCCATCCAGAAGACCCAAGAAGCAAAACTCAAATTCCTCATTCTCTGTTTGTAGGAATCCTGCTAGAGGAGAATGCTAGTCAATTTCAACAACTATGCAACATTTAGGTAAAGCACATAAACAAAGATTTAGGTAAAAATCACTGTCCCTTATTTGCAAAACTAGTTTTTGTTTGTCTTTCTTTGATACAATTCAAAATAGTGCCAGAGGTAAATATTACTAAATCTATTCTACACAGTGACCAAAACACAAAAATTCTGGTTTTTTTCCATGCAAACAATAACTCAAGTTGGTGAATCAGCAGACGTATTAGATGCTTTTTTTCACTTCCTATAGCAGCACTTCCTGTTACATCAGTGGTACACCTAGGGAAAGTGAAGCTTTTCTCAGGGCCTTTCTATGAATGTGGGTGTAGATGTGAGTATATCTAAATTTTTGCCTGAGTTTACTCCTAAGGTTTTACTAAGTGAAGTCACTTTGGCTGTTAATTCAAAGCAAGGAAAATGTTGGCTATTTTGTCTTTGGGTGTGGAAGACAAAGAGGAAACAATGTCTTTCCAGTGTTTATAATGTATCTTAGCCGGAAACATATTCAAGAGGATTCGTCAGCATTTCTTGGATGTACGCGGTAGAAATCAATCACAAAAACATATGTTGAATGCCCAAGATGTGCCAGCCGGTGTGTTTTACACTATTGGAAACATGTGGTAAACTACTTTCCTTCAAATAAAAAGATATACTACACTCCCCTTTTAGTAAGACGATGATGGCATAATAACTGTGATTGGGAACCCACTGTACCCACCAAACTATTGTCTCTGTTCTTTCAGTGGTTCTTAAAGTCTTCTTCTTTAGAAGCAAGGATAGAGACAAAGGAGGGTAAATTTTTCCCTTATCAATCATCTGCCGTTCTTTAGGAAATGCTAGCTCCAAGCTGAAATTTCTTTGAATTCCTTACTTTTGGCTTCCTTAAAGGTTAACTCTGCATTTCTTTTCTATTCCATACCCCACCATTTTTTGTTTGTTTTGTTTGCATGTATTAACTGTTCCCTTTCTTATTAGTTATCAAACATAATTTTTGTAAAAATGTTCAAGGAAAGGTTAGACTACTAAAAAGATGTCAGGTGGTTTAACATACTCAGTGTCTCAATTAAATAGTTCTTCATTTCATTCTTACATCACCTCCCCCTCCTCAGATTAAATAATGAAGGTTTCTAAACTTGTGTGACTTGTTCAAGACCACAAAGCTGGTGAGTGGAAGACAGAACTAGAAACATCGTCTTTTTTGTATTTTTCCCATGTTATTATAGGACTTCCTACACACAGAGAAATGGGATGCGGAAATCAAGCAGCACGGTCCAGGATGGGGCTCTTGATGGTGTAAGCTCTTAAAATGGAATAAAAGAAAAAGGTTTTCAAACTAAAATGGTTCCTTTTAATCTATTCCACTCTGACAAGTAGGCCAGATTTTTCTCATTGTGTAAGGAAGATGCTTTTCTCAACTCAGTCTCTTATGCTTACACAACTTTTTTGTATGTGAATCAATAAAATATCTTAATACTAAGTGTAACATATTTTTTTTAAGTAGGCATGGATATTGTTTACTTTAGTGCCATGTCCTCAGCATGGAAAACATGCTGATTGAATTAATGATTATTGCTTTCTTTAATAACATAACATAAGAATAACAGACTATTTAAGAAAATCCAAATTTACATCCAGAAAAATCATTGTAAATTAAGGTTTCCTTTGGTATTTTAAATATTTGACAGTATTCATCCATAACCATTATTTAATTTGCTTTATCTAATCAGCGTATGGAAGAAAAAGGGTTCAATTGGCGTTTACCACCTAATCAGAAAGAAGTGTCAGAAGTACAAAAAGAATTAGGTGTCAATCGAAGTTGGTGAACATTTTCACAGGGTGTTGGTTTCACACAGGACTTTCTACTAGATGCTGTTATGCTAAAGTAAATTGCTGTCACTATTCCTTTCTACCGAGATATCTAGGGCAGTAGTTTGAAACTGAATGCTGGGATCACTCTATCCTCTTATCTATTTGCTCTTCTCCCACCACAGTTCTATGCCAGGTATCTATTAAATATCGAGCCAGGGGAAGAGGAGTGGCATTTCTAAACTCCCAAGCACTGCTAAGTATAACACACATGCAGAAGAATGTTTTTAAATGTTCATATGTTATTGTATTCCCTTAGCTTCCACTGTCCATTCCTTTTTCCAAATTTCTTAACTATTCTTCTCACTTTCCAGCTCCCTCTAGATAAGTCATCCTATATTATGTCAGATTCCTTTACCCCAAACCCTGCATTTGCATGGTGATACTTTGTTCATAAAATTTCAATGAGTCTCCATGACTTTAACAAACTGTTAAGTTCTGATGTCAAACATTAACTCTCTCCCTATTTTAGCTCAAAATTATCCATGGAATTGTAGGTGACCCAGAAGGTACCCACAGTAATGTCAAGATCCCATGTTAATTTTTATCTGTGTATTTTTGTGACCCCTCAAATGTCTTTCACTCTTCCCATTCAACTATCTAAATATTTTTCAACTTGATTTAAGCCCCATTACTTTAATTATAGTCTTTTAAACCATTCTGATTATATAGCCTTTCCAACCATTCTAAACTTGCAAAATTAGTTCTCTACATTGTAAATTTTCATACCCATGTGTCGACACTAGTAGACTATCCTATAATATTTTAATTTTGTGTTTGAACATCTCAACACTTGTCCAGATAAATTGTCCACTATTTAAAGGAAGAGGGCTCTTAATGCTTTTCTTCTTCATAGCATTTATTCTTATGTTAAACAGATAGTGGGGTCTTTAATTGTTCATACAAATTAGATCTTTGAAATCTTGACTTTACTCTGAGCTATTTTTATTTTTTTTCAATAAGAGAATGAATGAATGAAATTTGTATTTTTAAAACATTGATCTAATTACAAATTCAATAGCAATGTCAAGATAATGATAAGAGTCCAGGATAGAACCAGTATGTATAGATATTTGAGTGGTATGAACTTGGACCAAGTGAAAGTAATGGGAACCTAAACAAGTAGAAATGTTTGGGAGATATCTTGTTACAACATAGCAGAAAAAAACAAATACCTTGTAGATCACCATATTTCCAAAAACCTGGGTTCAATTCCAGGTCCTTCAACACTAGTTGAATCAATTTTGGTTACTTTTCCCATCTATGAACCACTATTTTAACTATTCAATTGTTATAGTATACCTGATCGACAGTATAACTTTTTGGTGAAAATGTTATATAATACATGGGAAATTCTTATACAGAGTTTGCCAGAAAAGAAGTATGTTGTATTTTTTGTTGTTGTTGTTAAAATGGGAGTCCAAAGCAAGGTCATATGTACAGATATTGATAAAGTAACTCTATGGTTTTTGAGGTTTCAAACATTGAGAGATACTTTACAAGTATTGATGAAATAACCTTATGATGTTTGAGGTATGCTTCCTTTATCCGTCCATTTTCCTCCACCTTACTTCCTTACTCCTCCCACAATTTTAGTAGCAGTATATAAAGGAATCAGTCATACTCCTTTTCTTTCTCTCTTTCAGAGTTTTTAAAAATTTAATACTTATTGTACAAACAATTGCAAACATAATTGAATTAATATATTTTCATTGTGAACAATCTAAGATATAAGATAAAGCTGGGGGAGTGTTAGAGATAAACAGACAAGTAGATGATAGATAGATAGATAGATAGATAGATAGATAGATAGATAGATAGATAGATAGATAGATACAAATGGAAAAAGAAAGATTCTAAGATAATGCTATATTCAGATATTTTCATGAAAAATACCTACATTTGCTTTATATTTCAAAAGGAGAACATCCATGTGTAGAACATGGGCTGTGTTCACTGAGATGTGTAAGGTGTTCTGTACTCATAGAGTCGATACCAATTAAATCTTTAAAATAAATGAGAAAGACAGATTCTCTTGAGGTTAATCTATAATTTTAGAGAAAGAAATGATACATTGGAGATATTCAGCATATGGAATAAGAAAGGGAAAAGAAAGTTATCTTCAAGAGCCCTCTTGGTCTGTGAATTTTATTAAGCCTGGATCTCCAAGCAAAAGAATGAATTAATTTAGTTGAAGGAAAGCTTTAGTGACAATTGTGTGATTTTTTTGGCAATTATTCAGCAAATGCTTTTTAATATCTCATTTTGAGTAATTTCTCAGTGCAGAATCTCTCAGTGCAGAATCTCTGCAGGGTAGTTATGAAGTTTAGTGATCATACATGAACAGTAGACAGAAGGTACTAGAAATCAGCAAGACAAAACCCTTGAATGCTCAGTCATAATTGTTAGAGTGTTTCGAATTATTCCATATTTATCTTTAGAATGTCAATATTAAAGCATAGAATTCAATTATTAGACTTCTCTCATAGTTCAAGAAATATAACCCTACTTCATTCAAGTTTAGCTAATTTTATTAATTTTATATTGTTAATATAAACAAATTACCAAAAAAGATGGGGCTTAATCTAACACAAATTTATTATCTCATGGTTTCTAGTAGTCAATGATCCAGGCAGAATTGGTTGGTCATTCTGCTTGGTGTCCCACAAAGCTTTAATCAAAGTGGAGGCAGGGCTGCTGTACTCCACCCTTGAAGACACTGAGGCTGAATCTGCTTCCCACATCATTCAGTTTGTTGACAGAAATTCAGTCTACATGGCTGTAAGAGTAAGATCCCCATTTTATGGTTGTAGGGGTGAGTTCCCCTCTTCTTTGCCGGTTGTAGGCTGTAGATTATTCAGAGTTTCTAGAGGCCATCCATATTCCTTAGTCAGTGCCTCCAACCCCCATCCTCAAAGCCAGAAATGGTGGGCCAAGGCCTATTTATGCCACGGTCTCTAACTTTCACTTTGGCTATCATCCTGACTTTTTCCTCTGCCTTCTTTTTCTGTTTTTAAGAGGTCATGTGATTACATTTGGCTCCCTTGGATAATACAAATAATCTCTCTATGCTAAGGTCAGCTAATTAGTAACATTTATAACATCTGCAAAGTCACTTTTGTCATGTAAGATAACATTATCTTACATGGGGAGGCAAGATTCTGCAAGCCAAGATTCTGTCTATGATTTGGGGGATGATAATATAAAGGAGTAGGAATGAAGGAAGGGAGCCATGAATTGAAATAGGTTATTCTGCATTTATTTTCCCAGCACTTCATTGTAAAGAATGAAAGATTATTTTATTAAGGGAACTTCATAAAGGCAACGACTGAGCCTGTGGCTTGAATTCTCTGTATTATATTCAGGAAAGGGTTTCTCTTTCACTCTGCCTCCTCTCCCAACTTGGAGCATGTCTAGAACTATTTGGTTGAGCTTTCTCAAGAACCCTTATTTTTCCCTGGTTTTTAAATGATGAATTGAATATCAGATGCCCCTTCATGGAGCCTGCTGTATCAGGCTGAGGTGATCCTGAGGCAAGCGTTGGAAGCCTGGAAGGCAAGGTCAATGCCAGGTCAGCAACTGGATAGAAAATTTGGCTCATCACTCAAGGTTCTACAGCCAATAAGAAGCTCAGTCAGGGAGGATGAGTAGACCCTGACCAGGCTCTGGGTTTCACTTGCAGCAAAACTCAGCTACAAATGGTAGCAAGGCAAGAAGCTCTTGGTGGAAAATAGCCTGGCATACAGTCCAGAGGATGTTCTAACTGAGGACAAGTTGCTCATGTTTGACACAGGGATACAAAATGCTGTCTCTTCACACAGTGTGTTCTTATCTCACCTCAGGAATAGAAACAGGAAAAGGAGTAGCTATCTAAAGGATGAATTTTTTCCCCCAAAGCCAGCTAAACAATTCTTGGAGGAATAATTGAAATTATCAGAATAATGAAATTTAAACCAGTTTGGGCTTTTAAATAATTTGTCGCCCCTTGGATCACCACATAGGCGGCTAGAAGAAAAGACTAGTGTAGTAAAGCAAAATTTTTAGATTCTTTTTAGTAGGTAAGAAAAGTAATGTGTTTGAAGAGGGCGACTGTTAGCTATTCTGCCCACAAGTTGATAAGCACTTTTAGACTAATTGTTGCTACAATACAGTCATTTATCAGTTAAATTTTATTAGCAGAACAGACACAAACAGTTTACCGATCTCATTTTATTAATTTTATAAATTTAATGAAGTTCTGTTACAGAAGTGTTCCCCTTAGAAATAATATCAAACAGAAAGCTGCCAAATCCAGAGGCTGGAAGGACTATTACTGATTAATTTGTGGGACCCATTCCCCCAGGGTAAATTTATAGAATTTTCTGGATATCCATAACCTATTCACGCAAGAGTGTTGGATTTGTATAAGGAGTTTAAGTAGACCACACTTTGTTAATATCTTTAACTTTATAATGAGACCCCATCCTAAACATTCATCATTCCAGTTAAAAGGACACCAAGTTTGCCAATAAAATCTAATGTCTCAATGTGATGGCTGAAAGACTTATGGTAGTTCTCCCTGAAGTGTATACTTCCTGCCATAAAAGCAAATTTAAACCATCCCGGGAATGTGAATTTTGATTAAGGCAGTAGCTGCCCTTATAATCAAAGCTCAAGATAACTCGCACATATACATTATAAAACTGTGCAACTTGACACTTTTAAGTAAATTATGAATATCATAACACAAAGTCTCTTAATGTGAATGAATTTTAGCATTAGTAAAATCAGATGGTAATGGAAGACCTCTGTAAGGGTACATTAAAACCAAAACTTAAATGACAAGAAACAGTTGAAGAAGATTCACAGTGAGATTTAAATGAGTGACAATAAAAGCTAAAGCTCTATAGTAAAAAGAAGCTTGGCTTATTTGAGAAAAAGGAAGAAGAGTAAGGGCGCATGAGTAAAAGAAGCAATAGTAAGGTGGTGTGGAAGACAGTCACGGAGGAATGCAAGGTAGGTTAGCTAACATAGGACCTTGCAAGGACAGGGTAGAGTTTGTATTTTGCCATAAGTGCAATACAAGGTCATTGGAGATTATGAGGCAGAAATAACATGATGTGAGTTATATTTATACAGGATCATTCTGGTTCACGTGGACTATAGAGAAATAATATTTGAAAGGGAGACACATCAGCGTCTATTGCTGTATTCCAGCAGAGATACCATAGTGACAGAGGAAGCAGGGAGTAGTAATTTGATTTTGAATAATGTATAAAGCCACCATGACTTGCTGATGATTGTCTTAGGGGCTACTATTGACTAAGTGCTTGTAGCATCTCAAAATTCAGATTTGAAACCTAATCCTTAACTGTGATAGCATTTGTAGGAGAGGCATTTGGGAAATGATTAGGTAATGATGGTGGAGCTCTTGTGCATGGGATTAGTGCTGTAATAAGAGACCTCTGAGAACTTCCACAACTCATTCTTCCATGTAAGCACACACAAGAAGATGACCATTTATGAATTGGGAAGTGAGCTCTCACCAAACACCGGATCTACTGGCACCTTGATTTTGGACTTCCTGACCTCTAGAACTGTAAGAATAAATTTCTGTTGTTTATAAGCCAGCTGTCAATGGTACTTTGTTATAGCAGCCTAAACTGGCTGAGAAAGGGACAGTTAAAAAAATCAAGGAATCAAGGATATTCCTGAAGATAGTAAGAGGCCTATCTTATAGCCCAATGAGTATGAGAGAATGGCATCTGATCTGCAATGGAGAAAGAAGCAAAATTAATAACTTGAGCTTTTGGTCTGTGCAACTGGATTCATTTGGGATGCTAAAGAATTTCTTGAAAGATAATATTCATCTATTGATTCAAGTGACGTCAATTATTGAAGTAACAGACACAAACTATACTTTTTAGGGTCGATGTTTCATTATTTAAGAACCAAAACTCCAATGAAGAAGACACAAAACCAAGACATTTAATCCAAGCTATAGTCAGATTATTAATTTTTATGATTTATTTGTTGGAGAAACATTGTAAATGCTCCCTACTAATTAGTATACCAAATAGCATACTTCTACTCATTGATTTGTCAGTTTGGGGCATGTTATGTTTGAGATGCCTATTGGATATAAAGGTGGAAACAGAGAGGGAGCAGAGTGTAGGTGGAAGGTATGGACTGAAACATAAATTTAGGAATCATCAGCAGATTGATGGTGTTTAAAGCCATGAAACTTGAATGGGATCACCAAAAGAGTATGCTATTAGAAAAATGGAAAGGAGAAAGGATTAAGCCCTATAATAGTCTGGTGTTGGGAGGTCAGGAAGATGGAGAAGGACCAAGAGACAGATAGGAGCACCCAAAGAAGGAGGAGAAAACCAGATGAGTGTGGTGTCTTGGTAGTTAACTGAATTAAATGTTTACAGGAGGAGAGAGTGAACAACAACTAAATTCTATTTATTGGTCAGTAAAATAAGGACTATGTCAGTTTCCTAGTGCAGCCTCAACAAATGATCACAAACTGGGCAGTTTAAAACAACAGAAAGTAATTCTCATGCAGTTCTGGAGTGTAGAGTTTGAAATCATAGTGTCAGCAGGACTATGCTCCCTCTGAAGGCTTGAGGAGGATCCTTTCTCACCCCTGCCAACTTCTGCTGTTTGCTGATAGCCCTCAGTATTCTTTGGTTTGTGGCAGTATAACTCCAGTCTCTGCTTCCATAGTCACGTGGGCCTCCTACCTGCACGTCAACATTTTCTTTCTTCCTTCCTTTCTTCCTTCCTTCCTTCCTTCCTTCCTTCCTTCCTTCCTTCCTTCCTTCCTTCCTTCCTTCTTTCCTTCCTTCTTTTAAAGGGGTAGTTTTTTTTTTTTTATTTGAGTCATGTTTTTTTCTCTTTTTTCTTTTTATAAGGACACCACTCATTGGATCAGGGCTCACTGTAATCCAGTATGAACTCATCTTAACTCATTACATCTTCAAAGACTCTATTTCTTAAAAAGGTCACATCCTGAGGTTATGGGTGAACATGAGTTTTTTTTTTTTTTGGGGGGGGGCAATCTAAGTATAAGGACTAAAAATTAACTATTGTATATAGTCATATGGAAGTTACTGGTGACCTAAAAAGGTAAAGTGGAATGGAGTGGAGTGGAGTGGAGTGGAGTGGAGTGGAGTGGAGTGGAGTGGAGTGGAGTGGAGTGGGAGTAGAGTGGAGTAGAGGATGGAAAAAAAACATGAATTGGTTTAAGTTTAACAAGAGAGAAGAAAATAGAGAAAATGATAATTGATATCATAAGGTAAAGATAGGCCAGAAATCACATGGGATACAGATGATCAGTGAGGTCCCAACTGTTTTGTTTTGCTTTACTTAGTTTAGTTATATTTTGCTCTTTTTTTTTATTTGGAAAAATAGGAACATTTTTCTATGCTGATAGAAAAGATGTGGCATTAAATGTAACATTAATGGTAAAAAAGAGAAAAAAGAATTGCTGGAATGATTTCCTTGAATGGTCAAGAATGAGTGGGATCTGATGCCCAGATGAAGGAGTGGCCTCAGCAGGAACATGGGTATTTTATTCTGGGCAATGGGAATATGTTAGCAGAGAAGCAGGGAAATGGGTAGATGAGGTGGTGTGAGCCTGCTGATCTCTCCTCTGATTGCTTCAAATTTCTCAGAAAAATGGAAAGCAGTCTAGCAGCCTTACCTAGAAATGGCTGGAATTATCACAGCAAGCGAGTGTTACAAATATCTAATAAGGCAGGGAACATGTTAGTCTTAGGAATTTATAGACAGAAATCACAGCATAATATGAGCTGTGTTATATGGGATAGAAATAAATGGAAATTTGTATCACTCTCAATAAATTCTTGAAACAGCTAATGAGGATAAAGGGTAAGACTGATTAATGGGACTAAATAGTAAGTTATTTTGCAAGATTTTTTTCAAAATTACAATGTGAATAATTTTACTTTTTAAATATGAACTTATCAGTAGAAATGAAATGAAGATGTTATTCCAAACCCAAATACATGATAAAATTTATAGGTTCCTAATTTCCAAGACGGAATCAATAAACATAAGCAGAATTATTCATGCATCTTTGTTTCTTAAAATTCCTTTGACTATAATTGGAAACAAACAATAAAGAGAAGGAAACACTTAACCTCCATGTAAGTTGTTTGACTTACTTAATAATTGAAAACATTAATCTGATAGATCTATAACATGAACTTAAATAAAACATTTAGTTATCATTTGGCCTTTTTAAGACAGTTATTATTGAATGACTGTGTGCTCTTATAAACAGAGGAATACCCTTGAAAGAGGTTGATCTCTTAATAACACAACTGTTGTTTACTATTTTAAATAAATGTATCATTGAGTTGAGATAAATAGTAGGTCACTGAAGGCATAGGTGACAATCTACTCTTGGTAGATGTAATGATGCTACTTCTTTATTATTCTTGTGATAAAATGTTAAAGGAAAGCTCGGTGACACTAAGCTTAAAGAACAAGTCAGATATATACCACACATGCATAGATTTATTTCTCTTCTATATTCTTGTGGGTTCTGTAGAAATTGTATCTATCATTATACACACACTAATTCACCCTATGCATTTCTGCTACACAAAAGAATTGCAAAAATGACATGATGACATGTGATTCATATTGTGTATGTCCTTGCATTGGTTTATAAGGATATACTAATATAACTATGTACAAAATAAATAGATACTGTACTTCTGGAAACATATATACACATGCACCAGGTACATAATATGTATAATTATCAATAGCAACTCTTAAAATACATTGATAAATACATCTACTCAAAGCAAAATTTGTACATTTTAAATATAGACAATGTCAAAGATGCATACTTGTTTACAATTAGAAGGTAATTTCTTTAAAAAACGAAAACTCTATTTTTAATTGTGGAAAAAGTTTATGTCAGAGCACCATGCCGTTGTGTTTTATGTGCCAGTGTGTATATGGGAAACTGCCTGGATTATGTCCACCATCACAGTAGCGTGTATTTCCCAAAGTACACACCCACTGGAAATTAATTAACATTAAAACACATAAATAGCAATCTTGTTCTCAAAGGGTTATAGATAGCCTTTAGGCAATCTTTATTATTTTGTCAGTAAGCTTAAGTCAAAGAGAATTTATTTGCCAGGGATATGTAGATCTTACAAAAAAAATTAACATTCAACAATGGACAGTGCAATAATCAGCACAGTGAATTAGTGTTGTAGGGAGTAACCACAACAAATATAACCACTCCCAATAAATTGTTGTTATTCTTTAACATAGTTTTCGTTTTCATACACACACACACGCACACACACACACACACACACACACACACACGTTTCAATTTTTATTCATTTTAAGTGTGTTTTTCCAGGACCCATCATCTCCAAGTAGTTTCAATCTAATATGGAGGGCGCAGCTCACAGTGGCGATGCAGGAATTGAACCCACAATCTTGTTGTTAAGAGCACGGCGCTCTAAGCAACTGAGTTAACTGGCTGCCCCCTAACGTATTTTTCTGAACCTACTTAGTTGTTTGTTTAGCTTTGCTCTTCATTAGGACATGCCAGATTGATATATAGGAGACTACGTATTGAAATATTTTATTAATGAACAGAGTAAGTGGAAAGAAATGACAGACACCTGTAGGATATTATGCCATTTTTATGTGTGGAAAATTGGATGGAATTCTGACACTTCTAGTATACTGTTAAAGAGGCACCTCACACATTATGCCATTGACTTTCTAATAAACTATTAAATACATTTTTATTCGTAACATAACTATTTAACTGCTAGACCAACATAACCCTGCCTAAAGCCTCAGTAAATCGTGCAGACAAATCCAGCCTGAAGAGGTAGGATTCAATAGCCTGGGTGCAAAGATCAGGGATGAAGTGCAGATTTCAAGCGAGAGGTTAGTGTCTTCTAAATCGCAGGCATAAAACACTTGTTAGAGTGGAGATGTGCTGTTCGCATTTGCCTAGTTATTAGAAAATAGGTGCAGCCAACTCGGGTTTGAGGGGAGTTTGAGAGTTAGAAATAAAGGCGTAATCGCTATCATTTCAAAAGAGATGCTATGTACTCTGTCATTCCCATCAGGCAGTTGGAAAGACCAAAGACGATGTCTGAAAATACAGGAAAGTCATGAGTGCTACTATACTACTGCTTATCTCTTCTCAGAAATTGAGCCTGGTTCACCAGTCCAATTTAGCCCCCCATTCTTCTCTCCCAGAGCACACTGAGCATAACCCTAGCATGAGCAAGACGTTTTTCTTGCAGGGGTTTTTATTTTCTTTCACTGCAGGTAACCACCTTTCAAAGGTATCTTATTAATCAAGTGCGATTAACTTTGTAAGCTCAAAGATGAGTGATTGTTGAATAAATTAATGAATAAATACATGAATAAATTAATAAAATGTATACTGATAAATATAACAAAGGGTAGATTTTAAAAATAAAATAGAAATATTTGTGGTCACAGTGGTAATATGTATGCCTCATTAACTCTCTCATCACCTCACTTATTTAGTATTAAATTTTCCTTTTATTGAATATTTTCTATATATTCCCATTAGTTGTATATTTAACTGTCTATTTATTTATCGGTATTAATCTGAGTTCTCCAGAGAAACAATACCAGTAGAATATATACTATACACACACATACACACACATACACACACACACAAACGTGTACACACAAACATATATATACATACACATATATAAAGAAATGTATTATAAGAAATTGGCTCATGTGTTTATGGAAGCAGAGAAGTTCCAAGATCTGCAGTGTAGCCAATGGGAAACCCAGGAAAACCAAGTCCCAGGCCAAAGGGGTTGAGAACCAGGAGAGTCAATGTATAAATTCTAATCTAGGCCTGAGTCCAAAGGCAGAAGACCAATGTCCCAGCTGGAAGATAGTCAGGCAGCGAGAGAACGAATTCTCTCTCACTCACCCAACCTTATTGTTCTCTTCAGGTCTTCAATGGATCGGACGAGACCCACTCATTAAGAAGGGCAACCTGCTATACTCAGTTTAGTAATTCAAATATTAATCTCAACCAGAAACACCTGCAAGACTCAACAGAATATAGTTTAACCAAATATCTGGATACCCCATGGCCTAGTCATGTTGACACATAAAATTAATCATCATAACATCTCTGTATCTCTATATCTATCTATCTATCTATCTATCTATCTATCTATCTATCTATCTGACATCACTGATGTGCACAGTCCCCATACAAATAAACACTTCGTTACAACAAGATAATGATGGGTAAATATCACTTAGAATACAAAGAACGTATGATGATAACTCACCATTACTTAAAATTAACCACGATATAAATTTAATCAAAAACAATATGTCCTTTCTTTTTTTATGTAGCATGCCCCTAAATTAATATTTATTTGTTTTGAAAAACTAAGTAGTAAATATCAGCCACTGAACTAATTTTTAGGAATACAATAGGCAAATGTATAGTCATTTGTGTCCTTTTGAACCTTACACCTTAGTTGAAAGAACAAACGAGACACTAGTGCAATGTACATTTCATTCCCTTTACACAGTTTGGTCTTCAATCAAAAAATAAATAGAAAAATAGCAGTTTAAATAAATAAACAAGAAATCAACATGTATATGAAGACCATTTTCTATCTGTCCAAGAGTGAGTCTGAATATCCCTTAAAACAAACTCTTACTTAGGTCAAATCCACCTCTATTGTTTAACTTCCACAGTGACAAATCGTCCTTATATTTATACTTTTGTTGCCATAGCCACTAGCTTTCATTTTGTATTAAAAACCTTTTTGATGTGTAGTAGAAACCCTTTACCATGAATTGAGAAGTAGACTACCAACAAGAATAATATTATTTACCAGAAGGTAAGAGGGAAGTGGGTTCTAGAAGAGGGTAAATAGGGTCAAATATATGGTGATGGAAGGAGAACTGACTCTGGGTGGTGAACACAAAATGTGAAATATAAATGATGTATTACAGAATGGTACACCTGACATCTATGTAACTTTACTAACAATTGTCACCCCAATAAACTTTAATTAAAAAACAAGAATAATATTATTATGCTAATCATGGATAGACATTAACTGTCAGCATAAAGCAGATAACCTGATTCATACCATTTCTCAACAGTGGAAAGTGCAAATATCAGAGCAACAATGTCATCCAATAACCCGGGTCGTTCACTCTCCTTTGTATTCTGCAGTGTTACGTTTTTCTAAGGCTGGATCCTAGCCCAAAATTATGACAGATACATGGTTTTCTGGAGTTACTGCTTCCTCATGCATGTGCAGGAGAGAAGAGATTCAACACAATTGGCCTGCCTTAGATCTCATGCCTCCACTTGACCTTAGCATGGTAATCGGCAAGATGGGAGGACTAGCTGACTTGTCTGATGTCATTCACACCACACCAGAAGAAATCCTGGTGCCAGCTTCCCCATAATCACACTGCCTCCAAAATGAACACCTGGGGCTGTTGGAAAGTGGTTTGATGGTGGGGAACAGTTGACAAAGACTGTCATTGAGATCATGTACAGACAAATTTTAAGAAGGGGAAAATATGACCTCCGAATCAATTTTTTCTATAAGGAGGTCTTAAACACATGTGCTTTGTAATTGAGCTCCTTCAACTGCTGCAGCCAAGGTTTTAGAATTTAAAATTAACATCACTGATGAGTCAATCAACTTCTGTGTCCTATATTGTTTATTAGCAGAGATCCATAGAGTTAGATAAATTACAGTTTATGGAAAGTGTATAGGAAATCTTCTTGAAAAATCCAGTTTGAAGTAGGTTTAAGAGTTGGGACAAGCTTATTTATGACATGAGAAAGTTGTGTGAAAAAATAAAATTCTGCTATAATCCATAAAATGCTAACAGCTCTGCAAAGTCTAATTATAATCTGTCCTATAACTAAGTAGTAGTTCCCAAACATAAAATCAAAAAGGTGTTAACAGAGACTACCCAAAATCTGGGCTCCAAGACTGGTAAATCAGATTAACACAGTCAGTCCTATTCTTTAGTAAATGATCTTCTTTTACTTTCTCATATTCTGTATAAAAACAGGTTCATAAGCCTCTTGGAGGTGTTTTCTTGACTACTTCATTTAGATATTCCCTGCAGTAGTTCTTACCCAGATTCAATTCAGCGGCTACTTTGTCCTTAACAATTATTCTTGATGATCTTCAAGAGCCCCTCTAAGACTCACATTTCATGTTTTTATAAAAGTCAAATACCAAAAATGGACAATATGATTCCTCAGCAGAAGGATTTCTAAACCAAAAGTAATTTCAAATGAGACAAAAGAGTAAATATATTTCTTAAATTATTGTGAATATAAAATGACATTTCCATGTTAATTAACTCAAGTAGTTTTAATTAAGCTGGGTCCCACTCACCTTATGGAGCAGGGCATTTATTGTTTCTGACTACAACATCAAGCAATCCATTTCATTAGGCTCAGTTTAAGCTTTGTGGCAATGTCTCTCTCCTTTCCTTACTTTGTCTTGCTTTTCCCTTCTCTCCTCTCCTCTCCTCTTCTCTCGTCTCCTCTCCTCTGCAAGGAGTACAACTCTATCTCCTTCTATCATTCTCTACCAGACGTGTTACATTGCTCTACACTCTATCTGAGCTTATTCTGGGGTAGAAGTTAAACTGCTCTTAATGACTGCTGTGTGTGATGAGGTCTCAAAGCTTTCAAGAGTCTGAAACACATTGCTTTAGTCTCATTAAGATGTCACTTTGTCCAAATATGAATATATGTCTGCATTATCTCAATTCTTGGCATACTGCTTTAAAATAACATTGTTTTAAGTTTCTCAGACAACATGGCACTGTTCACAACATGTCCACAACATCCAGACAAGTTTGGAAATTCTTCCAGACAAACTGATCCACATTTATTTCTTACTTACTACTGATGACTCATGAGTGAAGGCAGAGCCCTTGGCTTGCTAATAGTTTCTGCCCTACACTCAAGTTCATTCAGCATGTCAGTTCAACAATGTGTGATGTATCAACTTCAAAAATTAAACAAACCAGACAACACAGCACTCACACTACAAAGAACTTTTTTTTTTTTTTCCCCAACCGTCCATTGCTAGCAAATCCCACATCTGGCTCAATTTCAACTTTTGTTTTCTGTTTATTAATCAGGAACTTGTTTCATCAGTTGATCAATATACCCAAAGATTTTCTCATTTAAATATCTCTTCTCTTTTGGTAAATGCTTTCATTTCTGACCCAAGGGTTACTGACAACGTAAGGTGCTCTTTTTGTTTTTTCTTTTAGAAACATTCATGTAACATCTAAGGGAGACAATTGTTCTTCAGTAAATTAAATTGTTAGTTATTGCCTTTTTTCTAAATCCAAGAAACTCATTTCTACATGTTGCTCTTTGGTATAAATAGAATGTGAATGGCCAGATTTAGAACTATAATTTAAAGGTGTACATGATAAATCATGCGCATCTATACGTGTGCACAGGAGAAAATGTGGCAAACTTGAAGGAATGCATCCATTCTGTGGTGTTGTACTCCTCTCTCCCCGCTCTAAGGAAGAAAGATTTGGGCATGTTTGGTCAGCTACATGACTCTCCTTTCAGAGACAGAATTCCAGCAATGTCATAACAGAAAAATTGCCAGAATACAGAGAAACTGCTACTCTGGTAATAAAAAGCTGAGTTGAAGAGAGAAAAGGGGAGATAGGAGCAATCCAGCTTGCTCTGGATTTGGGAAGCAGCCATTAGTGTGAACTCAAGTGAGACACAAAATCAACTGTGTGGAGACTGAGCCTGGAGGAAAAAAATATAAAGATACTTTAAAATATTTTGATTTATTTTATAAATGGCACTCACTATTTTCATGAAAGACTGAAACAAAGATGTTAATTTTAATTTGTATTGCATGCTAAATTGATAAATCTTCGACTGTAACCTTGTCGTGTCAAGACAGAGCAACAGACAATGAGATATTATGCAGGCTATGTATATTGACATGTACATTTAAAAACATTTACCAAGTGGTTACTTGTCATAAAAAAAGACTGAGGGCAGGTAAAGGCAGATTTCTATATTTATTTTGTATGGCCATATAATGAATATTTTAAATAAGCATACATTACTTTTTCAGTTTGAAAACAAACACATGTCCACGTTTTATGGCCCCTACAACATTGATACTTTGTTCATCTAATTGGTAATTATCATTCTATAAAGAGACAGTTATCACTCTGAAGGTATCACGTAGAGGACAAGAATATTATTAGCTAAAAATACAATTTTACAAGTTCTATTGCAGAAAATTCTAGAAATGTTTATATTATCCCAGATCCATGAGAACATCTACTAGTATCCACCTTACACCCCCCAAAAAGCACTTTTTTAAACGACCTTTTTGACCTAATTATTTCTAATCCTTCCTGAAGTGTTGGTTTCCTCCATGACCACAATTCACCTCCTAATCCATCAGAGTTTTATACCATATCTTTGAGAGCTGCCAAAAAAATTCTCCAGCTTATAGTCAGTTCTTGGAGGCTCTCAATCTCCTTTCATTTCAAGACACACTTTATTTTTTATGTAAATCCTGTTGAAAATTTTATTAGAAAGAGTCACAGATGGAAAAGGTTGAGATGTCTTACTGAAAAAAAAATGCTAAGATATTTTGGGTACTCCTTCATTTCTATGTTGGGAAATTCTCAAATAATACTGCCAGATAATAATGCTGCCATGTGCATAGATGCTCAAATACAACAGTAGTTCCTGTTACACTGATCACAATAAAACAGAAAGACCTCTACTACAGAGAGAAAGGTAGCACATCCTTCACAATAGGGAAACAAACACAAATCGGATCTTTTTAAAGTTGCACTTCCTTAAAATATAAATTAGTCATTTTGCATAGATATATGCTGCATGACTTAATGAAAATTTACATCTTATCTCCAAGCATGTGCTTTAAAAAGAGAAGTTAAGGATGACTTTTTCCTGCATGGAGGGTAGTTCGAGTATAGTATACTCCTCTGAGCGCTTTTTTGTCTAATTAAGATTCAAAATGAGAGGTGGAATTAGAAATCTTGGTATCAGTCTAGGAATAGAGGAATAGAGTGGAACTCCCAAATCATGCTGCCGAAGGTAATTATATGGATATTTTTGGAAACTAAGACTATAGTCTCATCGCCAATAATGTAGAGAATTACTTTTGCAACACACTATAGTCTCTTAAACAGAGTATCAATATAATTTTTGCCATTTCACAAAAATTATCGCATAGAGTGAGAGTCCTTGGTGGCAATGAAAAGAGTGTAACACAGTGTGCAAGCCAGAATAGGAGGAGATAAAGGTATCTTCTAAAGAGAGCTCTCCTTCATCTCAGTCTCTCTGACACTCTGTTTCTCCGAACACAAACAAACCATCAAAAATATCCAGCATATCAATAGCAGCACTCACTTGGCTCTTTCAAGGCTAAAATCAAACAATGAAAGAGAATGTGCTTTGAAACTGGATAATATTGTATGTAAGCCCCAAAATATCATTACAGTGACGGTTAATAATAACGAGGATAAATATGATTGTTTTTTCAGACATTAAACATGCAGATGTGCTTCCAAACTTCTCTGGTAGCTAGCACATTCCTTCATGTCTATAATTCTTTTTTTCCAAATATCTCATCAACCAGGTTTTGATCATGTTCTAAACATTTTTTTGATAACATTTTTCAAGATGTGATACTTTCTGTGGAAAAATGGCCCTTACTTTATTTGGTCATGCTTCATCTTATTGTGAGCTTTAATTTCTAGTGTACCAGGTGTTGTGGGCTGAATTGTGTACCCTTAAAGTTCTTGGGTCGAAGTCCTAACTCCCAGTAGTTCAGAATGTGACTGTATTTGGACACAGCGTCTTCAAAGAGGTGATTAAATTAAACTGAAACCATTAGAGTGGGCCCTAGTCCAGTCTCACTGGTGTCTGAAAAAGAAGGAATTTGGAAACAGAGAGGTACCAGGGATATACTCATACAGAGCAAAAACTACGTAGAAACAGGGAGAAAGCAGCCATCTACAAGCCAAGGACAGAAACCTCCAAGGAAAGCAACCATGCTGACACGTTGATCTCATGCTTCTAGCCTTCAGAACTGGGAGAAGGCAAATCTCTGTTGTTTTACTACCATTCTCTGGTACTTTGTTATGGCAGCCTTAGCAAACTAACACATCAGGATTTGGGGAAAATGTTGGGTTTATTGTATTCATGTCTGTAACGAATGTCTAATCTTTAAATTATTTGTATGCCCCCACTTGCCTCTCAAAATAGCAGAATGTTCACATTTCAGCAGATTTTTCTACATTTAAAAATTTAAAGTCATATTTAAAATTAATTCTTAGCTCCAGGCTTTCTGTGCCTTCCATCAAGAAGACGCAAGTCGCTAACGAAATTGTCCAAAGGGCCCTCGGCTTCTCCAGCCTCTGATGCAGTCCAGTGGGCAAAGAAGCACTTGAGAACCGTGAGCTCAGGTTTATTCCAGTGCTCTGCCCACAGCCCATGACTGGACTCTATAACAATACTTCAGATGAGGTCATTCCAACAGGTTCAGGGACAAATCTGTCCATAGGCAGGTGCCTTGGAAAAGCTTTATGTTTATGGAAATAATTCCTCATTTCCCATTACTATTATACCTGGATTTTAAGAGCCTATGAGTTTTGGCTAAAGGAGAATTAAAAAGTTTTCTTTACAGACAGGGTTTCTACAGATGTCTTTTATGAGTTGGTATTGTATTTCTTGGCACCATCTCCCATAAACGGTGTAAATACCTGTATCCTTAGTCCCTGTATACGTAGAGGGTCCATTCTGCTGTTTATCTCTTCCTTCATCCAAGGCTCTGTTTGTTGTGGGTAATAAAATTCAAGCAGAAATTTTTAAAAGCTTCAACCTCAAACTTAATTAAAATGTCTGTTTATCACCAAACATAACAAGCCATAAATTATATGGATGTTTCAGTTTAGTTGGCTCTGTAAACATGTCACTTTGATCGATATAAATTTCACTTTGCTCATGTACAGAAACAGTCTTGAATGTGACAGCTCAATATTTCCTCCCCAAAAAGAATGAAAGAAACTGTAGACTAGAGGGCTGTCAGTGAGTCTAAATAGGAAGTTTAGAAACAGTGGGCAGGTAGATCCTAAAGCAGGTTAGGGAAACTTGCGAAGAGTTTAAAATACGATGACAAGATTATGGGAAAAATAGAGTCGCCATGGAATTCTGCCATCCACGTTGCCACTATATATTACAATGGAGAAATATAGATGAATGATAAAGGAGTGGTAGGTTTTTACCTAAAGGGAAAAATGCCACAGAAAGCATGTTTGGCTATTCACCGAAAGAAAATGAAGAAAGGATCCGCTAGCCATTTCTGAGCCAAAGACATGGAAATATTACAAAGGAAAAAAATAAAATGGCTTAAAAAGCATTAACAGAGGAGATTGAAGAAAAAAAAAAAAAAGAAACTTGGAACTATCTTGAAATATCTGACCAAATAAAACTCTTTTACCTCTGACCCTAAAGCTTATGTTAGTTTTCTTAGGATAACTGGTAAAATATTAATGACTTCATCTCTTATTGAAAATAGAACTGGATTGAGCACTTTGCTGCTTTTGCTGAAGAGAGGGCTAAAATACTTCAATAAGTTCTCCTTTTGAGAGTTTTCAAATGCAAGGTGCTCACTATAGATTTCTGAATAACTAAGTAACATGGCAACCCCCTTTTTTCATTAAAGTATAAAAGCATGCTTGAGCTTGTCTGGATTTCATGAAGTCTGGCCTGCAGGTACAGAATGGGTATGTGCTAAGGCCCACAGTTTGTTTGAACTCAGCAGTCTTTATTGCCCATTTTAATTAATTTTCTTTGTCACATTCCATATATTTCCTTTACTGCATTCAAGGGACTATGTGGAGGTACCCCTGGGTGGCTAATTTAACACCTGAAATTCCCTTTTTTTTTAAAATGTCTTAGATTGACTAGTGGGCAATGATATGCATGAGTATGACATAGAAAATACCCATAGCAGGCATTCTGTTTTGGATAAGTTTGCATTAAAAACTCTTAATAAGGATAGCGTATTTCCTTTGAAGTTCCTGGGCAAGACCTTTTGTAATTCCCTATGTTGCTTTTATTTAGCCAAAATGTATAGCTGCCCCGATGTTTGTTCTCAGTTCAAGTCTCATTAACTTGGTGTTTGCATTCACTACTTACGTAATGATGAAGATTTTTTTTTTAATAGGCCATTGGGAATATGTACATGTGTGTACATGATTTGATTAGAAATTTTCTGTGCAGTCATGACTGCAAAGCAGAGAAATGAAGACATAATAGTAAATCTCTATTTCCAATCCTAGGTGATGACATCTTGGGCAAATCACACAATAGATCCTGAATTCCTCGACTATAAGTAGGGAGAACAATAGTGCTTTTATCACAGAATTACTATGTGGGTTAAACTTAAAAATAGTACAAATGTACCTGGCAAACTGTAAAGCAATATAAACACATTGGCTGTTTATGGTGAGGAAACCAGCATAGCATTAGGCACTGGATTCCAGCACACCTCGGTCTGAGGCTCATTTTTCACCACTTATGTTGGCTACTTGAATTTTCTTTGCCTCAGTGTTTATTATCTGTAAAATGGGGATAATAGAGCATCTCTTCTTCTGTTATTGTGAGAAATGAATGAAATTCACAGAGAGCATTTCCACAATGCCATCGTAGAATGAGTATTCAATGAATAATAGTTATACTACATTATGCTTTGAGGACAAAGTCCATGTACCTCTGATGGAAACCCTGTGTAAAGAAGTGGAAGATTTATCATTCCTGCTAATCACTCCACTTTATTACTCATGAGTTCAGATGTTAAGTAAGGGTCTCTCTCAGTTCTCTAAACCACCTGTTTAACAAAACCAGCATTCACAATACAAGGAATTCTTTTCTTTGCAGGTATCATGTGTCATGTCAGTACTTATGTATTAATAGCTGAGAACGGAAGAGTAGGGACTAGATAAACCACTGTACGGTTTCTGAAAACAAGGGCAGCACAAAAAGTAGCCAAATACATAAATTTAGTCTGGTAAAATCCAGAATTTGTCAGATTGGCCAAAGCAGGCAGCGTAGGATCCAGGACATAGTAATGAATAAATAAATGAAAGAAGGAATCAATGAGAAATCATTGGCTACACTAATTATGGAAGTGAGCTACAGGGAAAAATGATTTCAACAGATGGAAAGCATTATGAGTAACCGATATAAGTATTTGCCAGACATGTGATAGAAGGATGGACACCCTAGTAAAGAGAAATGGGGAAGGACAGAAAGGATTAAACAGAGTTAAGATGCAGCTTTTCTTCAATGCAGTATCTTCAGAACGTGTTTCTTCATTTCAGTGCACATCCAGCCACCTCCCATTATTGCCTTCACCACTTCTCACATTTTGCCTAAAATTAGTCTATTATAAGATATTAGTCAACTATAAGATCCTAAAGGTGATCTATCTATCTATCTATCTATCTATCTATCTATCTATCTATCTATCTATCTATCTGTCTGTCTATCTATCATCATCTATAGTTTTATTTATTTATTTTTTTTTTAATTTGAGTGGACTACTGAGCACCTTCAGATCTATTATGGGTGCTTTTCTTTTAAAAAATCAGTTAACACATTTATTGAGAATATACCATGTTTATGTGTAATTAAAAAAAAAAAAAGAAAAAACTCTGAAGACTAAAATCTTACCTTCCAAAATGTAGCTATAATCTAAATGGGGATATAGATATTTGTGCTTTTTTTTTTTTTTTAAGCAAAAAAGAAGACTGGAAAATCATCATTAACACATAAACTGGGAGTAACAAGCTTTCTTTCTCCTCTAGTTTACTGAGTACTTACAATTTCATTACTATACATCAGGAATTATGATGGACAATCAATTTACAGTTATTGAAATGGTAAATTGGAGAGGATACCATTCGACAGCCAAAGGAGCTATACACATGTCCACACCTCTGTGTTAACTGTCCAGGCTAATTTGTGTAGGCTCTATTCATCTGTCATATAGTTAGAGGGATGCAGTCATTTCTCCCTCTCCACACTCTCGTTTCACTTTAATCCAATTCTTATTTTCATATATGATCTTTCACTTAGCCAAGCGTAAAACTTTCCCTTTTATTCAACCTTAATATTCCCCAATTCAGCAGGAAAGTTGTGGGAAACCACAAACAATCCACCACATCATGAAAATAAAAATAAATTCACTCAGTTTTGTTAAACAAATAATTCATTACTGAGCCAAGGAAATCAATCATTAGGCTTAGTTGTCAATCAATTTGCCTGCCTTCCAGACAAGATCTGGACCAATCTTCAATAATAGATTTAGTGTCCTTGTTCCCTATAACTTTCATTTACCTCTGTGTCTATTGTCCATTGGGAATACTCCTTCTATCCTCTCATTTTGTTGCCTTTTTTTCTGTGCTTTAAAAAAAAAAAATTGCTTTAACAGTTTGACACACATTTTTCATATGAACCAAGTCACTTATGGGTAATTATTATTTGTCTTCATCCTATAGGTGACTAACTTGAAAGTAAGTGCCAGTGTGGACTGTTAGGGTCACTAAAACAAGGTATTTGGTTGGCTCAGCTAAATGTTCTTAGAAACTACTCCCAAATTTCAGAGACATAACACAACAGAGGCTCATTTCTCACTCATATAACACATCAGTACAAGTGTTTGATGGTGATTTGAGGACTCTGGCTCCTTCCACATGTGAGTTCATCATACCCTAGGGCCGTATTATTCTCTCCTAGATCTCTGCATCCAGCTGGAAGTAGGAGAAGAGAATGTGGAGAATCATGCAGGATCACTTATGGGCCAGGCTGGAGGTGATGAATATCACTTCCATCCCCACTCCATTAGCTGATACTCAATCTGTCATATATACAAGAAAGGAAGAAGGGATACACAGGCTACCTTGAGCCAAGTGGGAGAGTGAAACATATTTGATGAAAAATTAGCCAACTTCTTTCTGCCATGGTCTGCACCTTAGGAAACAGAATATGCATTTTACTTATCCCCACACCATAAAATATGCACATTTTCCCCCCATGGGGCCAATTTAAAGACTCTTTTAGTTGCTGTATCCAGTTAAAAGGCCAAATTCTGCAGGGAACATATAGTCCCCAGTAGCTGCTTGTGATGTAATAAGATACGAACTAAAATGATACACTATCCACCACTCACCAACACCTAATATCTAATGAAGAATAGGGAGTAGGTAAAGCAGTGAGTTTCCTCATTTGAAAAAAGGAAGATTGGGAGAAAACAGCAGCCATTGATCCATAACAGTTCTGAGATTGTGCTGGATTATCATTATGAAAGTCTTCTACCAAGGAGGTGCAGAAATTTCATTCATTAGACCAGAATCTTCTCTCTGAAAGAAGCTCTGTTTTCTCTTGTCTTCAGTCCCTGGTTCTTCTCTCTGGTATATTCTTCATCTTCCATTATTCTCCATAGCTAGGGATTGCTCACCGCATCCTAGTATATTGCTTTTGTCTCTGCATTATTAACAGCACCCCCTTGCATTCCTCAAAGCATTGGTTTGGGCACTAAAATATATAGTTATGTCATCCACACCCATATAAAAAATGGGTATTGAGAAATACAGTCTCCTTAAGTTCTGTAGTGCTGATCAAGTCGACTTTTGGTCTCTGCTAGTTTTGGAACTGAAAGATTGTTTTAATGCTTGGACAATCAGACGATTTTGGGTGAGTAGAGGATCCAGGTTCATTTGTGTTTCAAAGAAACACAATTCCTTCAAAAACTTAGGAGGCTTTTGATCCAATTAATTCTAGTTCCAAATACCTCATCCAAATTTCCTTCCTAGGCAAAATTCTCATACCTAATTTGATCAAGCTAATGCTGACTGTCTTGGGGCTATTTGGAAAATATTTAGATGGGAAGGTAATACTCATAATAAGATATTTGAGATTTGACATTTTTTTTCTTTCTTTTAACACAGACAGCTGTCTGTAAAGATGTCTTATACTCATAGATAACATAATTACTGAATCGATAGCTCTATGGGAAGCCATTGGACAGAAGTAGTTTGGTGAACAACAAGCACCAGTCTTTATTAGTAAATATGTGATCAAATATGGTATTGTACATTGATCCTTGATAATGAATTTTATAGTTTTTTCCTCTTTCCCTACAATTTCATCTAAAACTCAATATCCATGTCAAGTCTTTCTTCACTAAAAATATTAGCTGTAGTTAAACATCACAGTCCAGAAAGACACATTTTAAATTATTGAGGGAGTTATTTCTATTGTACTTAAAAATATATAGTTGATTAATATTTGGCCCTGCAACGATTTGCAAGGATCTATGAGCCTTCTTGGTAATATATCTAGCTGAGAATGTTCTTGATGTTATTTCCTTTAAAATAGAAGAACTACATAGAGTGGGTGCCAAGTAAATATGCATTATTAAATATCCATGGAGCTTTACAAAATGCAAATCCATTCAGAATTACATTTGTTTAAAATTTTTAAACAAATTATTCAGATCACTTAAGAGAATCTCCTAAATATTATAATAGCAACCAGTGTCCAATTGTCTGAGATTTTTTTCATAGAAATTTAACATGTGTATTTACAAGTTGATGTACCAGGTGTGATCACA
Source organism: Rhinolophus hipposideros (assembly GCF_964194185.1). Classification (NCBI taxonomy): domain Eukaryota; kingdom Metazoa; phylum Chordata; class Mammalia; order Chiroptera; family Rhinolophidae; genus Rhinolophus; species Rhinolophus hipposideros. The sequence goes on from NC_138051.1 coordinate 86,388,345, forward strand.
AAATATGGTGAATGTTCAAATAAAAAAGAATTATTACAGTAAAAGACACGTTGCCATTAATCCCCCTCAAAATACTCCCACTCACTTTGAACACACTTATCCCATCATTCTTGCCACTGTCTGAAGCAGTTCTGGAAGTCCTCTTTTGGGAGTGTCTTTAGTTGTGCTGTCGTGGCTGCCTCGATGTCCTGAATCATTTTGACTTTGGGGAAGAGCCAGAAGTTGCTCGGTGCCAGATCCAGTGAATAAAGTGGATGAGGACACACTGTAATGTTTTTATTTGACAGAAATTGCTAGATACCAGAAGCGATGTGTGACACAGAACATTGTCATGATGGAGGATGAAACCGTTTGCCCATTTCATGTTAATGAGTTGTTCATGGTCCATGATTTACAGCACACTTTAACACACACCTTCTCTCAACAGTAGCTCACACCTGACTGAGTGCACCAAACAAATTGAAACTTGCCACACTGTTACTAAAGTTTGACACACCACTTCCCTTATTGAAGATCTCTGCCTTTCCATTGGATGGCACTCAGGAAGCAGCAGTCACCATATTTGTTTCTCATCTTCATATTAACCACTGTCTTATGTCCACATTATTTTTTTAACTATAGAGGTCTTTGATTAGCTATCTCCATAAAAATATTCACTATAGCATATTAATAAAACTAATTTAAAACAAGACACTATTTTTTAAAAACCCAAGGAAGTAGTATATATTTATGATATTATATAAAATATAAAAATGTTAAGAAAATGCAAATCACCCTTAATACAATTTATATAGTATATGAAAATTCTTGTAAAAAAGAAATATATTCATATTTTAAGTATTTTAAATGAACTATATCTACTTTTACTTATTAAATTGTTAATATTTCCTTTCACATTCAATGATTTCACATGAAAATATTTAATAACAAAAATATTTTGACAAGTAGGTGTAGAATCATAAATTCTACTAATTTTTAAGTTTGAATAATTAAATTATTTTAGATTTTTCTCTTATAAATTATTCTGATGTAAACATTCTTTTATAGACATTTTTCTGTATATCTGAATATATCTACTTTATAAATACCTAGGGTTATAATACGCTTACTTTTCAAATACTCTTTATTTTAATCCATAATTGTCCAGGGTTATCGATCAATAACTCCTTTCTGCTTTAAATTAATTTTGTGGTTGCCCTTCTAATTTAGTCACCCTGAGTTCTACACTCAGTCATATGCCAGTCAAATAAATCCTATATGTAATGCCTTAGTTAATAATTGGACACTATAAAAACACACTTTTAATCTTAATATGATTTGTGGTTTTTTTAAATAATATTCCGGCAGTGAATGTTTGGTGCTTTGGTAGCTAAGGTTACCAATGAAATGTACAACTACAACTAATTTTAAAGCATATACAACCTTTCCAACATACGCAGGCACACGTGCAGGCACACACACCCACCCACCCACATACATACACACATATATGTTTGTCACAACTATGTAGTTGCATACTTTAATTGTCTAATATATGAAGTTCGTGTTTATACAGAAAAAGCCAATTACAAAACTCACAAAACGATAGCACAGCAACAATTACTCCAACCCATATTAAGAAAAACTTAGTTTCACTGTGTCCTAGTCTCTAAAATGGAAATAACCTCAAGTTCCTCTATAGTTTACAGGGAACTTCCTGGCATCCTCAATCATGTGTCCAACAAAATGTGTTTCCTGTTCAGGCAGCATCATGGCTCAGTATTTTCATGGTTATCAATCTTTATTTAAAAATCATCACTTACCTTATTATATTGCAACTTGTGATAGGCTTTTATTCCTCAGTAGAATGTAAGTTTCTCAAAGGCAGAGAACAGGTCATAGTCATCTTTTATTCCTACATATTTCCTAAGAAAATTATTTGACCTTAGAGTACTCAATAAATGCTGAATAAATGAATAAATAAACATTGGAATAAAGTAGCAACAGTTAACAACATTGTAGTCAGAAAGAAACTTTCACTGATAGTCTACATACTGATTTTATATACTACTTCCAACAAAATTTCATTTTGTTGCTGTGTTTTTGTAATTTCTTGCTTAGAATAGCAGATGTTTGATTAAAAGGATGAAATGAAATAGTTTCCCAATTTTCTTCAAAGTTTCAGGAGAAGAAATAACTTTTACAAGTTTTGAGCACATTTAACTGGAGGTAAAAATCGTTTAAACTTGGTGGGGTGGGGGGGCGTGACAATTAAAAGAAATTATAGAATGATATTTCTTTAAAATACATAGAAAAATGTCACTAATATCTAGAGTAATTTTAGCTTTTAAGAACATCTAATTTGGAGTGCTCTATACTTCACCAATGCCAATAATTCTGAAATATCCCCTAATTCAAATGTTTTATCTAAAACCAACACAATAGGTGTTATTCAGAGAATAATTCATTGTTCTGAGGAGTTATTTCTAGCCCTTTTCTTCTTCCTCACTACAGTCTAAAAAGCAGACTGAAAGTTTCAAGAAGTAGAGCTCACATAAATTTTACAGTCTTAATAGTGCCATCATAAATATTTAATCTGATTGTCTCAGAGAATAAAATGCAATAATTTAAAAATCCTCCTTTGAAGTAAGTTGAGTTAACACCAAAACTGCCTTTTGCAGTCCAAGTTGGAACCACATCTAAATAGGTATATGCAGGACTAAAAAATTAACGTGAGTAGTTAACTTGGTTTCCCAGGAGAGAGCTTGCATTTATAGGGTCATATTCTTACAGTTCACATTCATCTGAGACTTAACAACACAGCAAGAAACAAAGAGCAATTAAAGAGGTCTTAAATAATGGTGAATTTTATAGTTTCCAAGAGTAATTTTTAAAAGCTCAACTTTCCTAGGAAGTCCTCTTTGATTTCTCTTCTAACGTAAGACCCAGCTTCAGTTTTGTGCATATTTTCATATAACTGTATGGAAACAGCATCATAGAGAAGATAAAGTAATTGTCTTTCCAATCTAATAGTTTGTTTCAAAACCCACTTTCTCACAATGTAGGTATATTCTACATTCTCAGTAATTTAGGTATTAACAACAATAAACATAATACTTGAAAACACGGGAGAATAATGAAAACAATGAGAGAATTTTCCTTATGCCAAGTATCTTTAGAGATATTATTTTCATACTCATGCCCTAGAAGATATATCATATTTTTCCTGTTTTATTAAAGGAGACAATTTAGCTCCAGGAGATGAGTGATTTATCTAAGACCATATGTCTAACCATTTTAAAAGGAGTTATATTTTCCTTATTCAGTTTTTCACAATGGCTCTGTTTTTCCTGCTATGTTTATGTTTTTATCTCATGTGCAAACTGACTTCTTTCTCCATAAGTTTGTAATCGAGTTCAGGTTGAAGCCTGAATGTCACCCAAATTCTGTTCTTTCCTACTATTGACTGCAGCAGAATTCATAAAACCGACACTTTATAAGCATAACGACAATGGAATTATTAAGATGTGAGTCAGGCAGAGAAAAAATTATTTGAATCTTGGGCATGCAGAGTTAATTGAATCAAAATGTTCTGAACTGCATGGGCGTAAGAAAGAAAATCATTGATGGTGGCATTCAGTCCCATAATTCATTTTTATGAATCATGCTGATGCTTCTGTGTATAAGAACAAGATGAAAGTGTGTTGTTAGAATTTGTTCATATATCATGCCTGCTAAGTGGGAATGGAAAATGTAATAGTAGAAAGACTGATCTTCCAACTGCCAAAGACAACCAGTTTTAGGTATAACTGAAATCCAAGTATCGTGCCTCTTAGTATTATATCTATGACCTCTACTTTGATAAGTCTATACTTCAAATTTCATTAGAAATTTTTCAATGCCTCTTGCAGTTGACTTTTGAAAATTAAGTTTAATTAAAGGAAATGGCAAGAGGACACTAATCAAGCCAGGCAGTCTGAAAAATAAATACTTTGCAACAACAAAGCCATCCTCATTTTTGGAATATGCATTTACACACCTACATGAATACAATATTCAGTATCAGGCCTCAAAGAGCTTACAGTTTAGGTGGGGATATAGTATTAATATATCAATGTATATTTTTACAACAAGATAATAAAACTTCAAATTTTCAGAAAAATAAAACATGATAGAGTAATATGGGTTGGAATGGTTTGGATGATTTTATGGAGAACATGGACGTTGGGCAAGCTTGAAAGTTGAGTAGAGTTTGGATAAATATAATATTGTTTCATTCCAGACAAAAAGGGACACACCTATATAAAAACAAATATATAAAATGTATCAAGTAGACCTATCTCCTCAGATGTATAGTGGTGTTTTGGGAGCAAATAAGTGAGAAGGTTGCCATTATTTACATACTGTCACATGGAATAATTCTATCATTTCTTTCCAATGACATAGAGTGTTGGGAGAGGAAGAGATGAGAAAGAATGAAATTTGAAAGTCTGTATTGAGAACAGGTGAGACCCTTAGTCGATCGCATGTATCCAGATGTTACATATTCATAAGATTTGAGTGTGTGGTCACACTAGGGTTGAGTAGTGAGCAGAGAAATAAATCACCACACATAATGTAGTGAGGCAACAGTTTCAATAAAAGCTTTATGAGAGAAAACACAGAGTGATTGATATGGTCAGAGGGAGGCTTGTGATTGACAGCAAAGGTGGTCACTGGAGATTCCAAATATTCTTGAAGAACTTACAAAACAGGATGTTAATATACTGTTTACCTGAAGTGAAATGGCCCTAGCGTCCTAATTATGCAGTCAAATCTTCTAGTCACAGAAATTGTGTGATGATGTTTTGGGAAAAAAAGGAAAAAGAACAGAAAAACAAGGAAAGATACTGATTTCCAGACACATATTTGTTCAGACCAGAGGGAAGAGAATATATGCACAATATTTATTCTCTTGTGATATTAAAAGTACAACTATAGCAGGGCCTGTTTACACTTTGTTTGGTAACATCATGGGATTGTACTTTGGAGAATTTAAGTCATTCAGGTGCCTGCTATTTATCAATTACAATCTCAAGTTGGAGATCTTATGAGATGAGTAATGATCGATTTAAAGCAATGCCACAAGAGTAATCCCGTCTTAGACTTTTGAAACTTACTTTGAAAGTATTTACTGAAACTTTTCATAAATCCTTTGTATGATCTCACGAGAAATTGTTATTGTTATTCCAATTGAATTTACCATTCCTCTACTTACATCTCTGTCCTCTGGAATAACATAACAGAAGTATAAATTTGTCCCACCTAATTTTTCCGCCCCAAAATGGCACTTGTTTAAACATAAGGAAATAGCTATTATGTGTTTTTCTTTTTCTTTTTTTTCCCCAAATAAAAAGTGTGTCTGTTTACTTCATTTCTTATTAGAGAATGTTTTGCTTATCATCCTCATAATTCAGATCTTTTCTTTACCAGATCAAATAGTTTTCAGTACTTCCACACCAGTCTAATTGTACGATACTCAGAGCTGACCACAATTCTACAGGTTACTAGGATCAGGGTAGAGATGGAAGAATGTAGTGTTTGAAATATGCTACAGAGAAAAATCCCAAAGTGATGAGAACTACAAATAAAGCTTTGATAAAAACAAAAAATTAAGGGAATTTTTATGAAAAGTAAATAAATATTGGACTCACAATTAAGCAGTTGGTAAATAAATATCCTTAGGCCCACTTACTATAACATGCTAAGAAAATGATACAACTATCTATTTAATCAGTTAAATCTTGTTGCCATTAATAAGCTTGAAATTGAAAAACAAGTCCATTCTAAAGAAGTTAATCAATGTTTTTTAATTGATTGAATACAATAATGCATACTCCAGATGAAAACTATTTGCAATGTTTGATCAATAAGATGCAAACAACTATTAACAATTTGGGATAAAGCAGTTTGGTTCAAAATGTAGAAAACTAGTTTGTCATGGAAAAATTCACCACACATATTTAAATCCTTGATTAGGTGCTTTCCTCCAGCCATGACTTTTGTTTAGAGTAGGAAGGATTTAGTTCTGCATTTGTTAGTGGCGAAATATGCACACCAAAAGATACATTCAAATACAGAAATTGTACATAATAATACAAAAAAGTGGGAATTTCCCAATACCAAATCAGTATGAGTTAAGAAAAAATGTTTCATTAAAAATGAAGACCTAGAGTTTGTGTCATTGAGTTTCATATACACTTTCTTAACAAAAATCAGTTATTAACATTTGAAAATATATGTGCCAACTATGTGTCAAGTATTGATTTAAGCATTTTACAAACATGAAGTTAGATAACTTAATGCTTCCAACCACTCTGTAAAGTATCTAATATTTATGAGAGGATATGCTATTTGTTTTTTTAAAATTCATAAATACTACACTAAAACTTGTTATTGTAAAACTATATAACAACTATATATAACCATATATATACATAACCATACATATGTATATATATATTATATATGTGTATATATATATATATATATATATATATATATATATATATATACTGGATATTTCTACAATATCTAAATTTCATTTTATAATCCCAGTTTTTGGATTTAACATCATATTGAAAATACTTTGACTTATGAAGTAGATGAATTTTGATATATAGAGTGGTTTTTCAAGAACAGACAGTGTTTTAAGACAATAATCAGAGGGGAAGAATGAAATCCAATATACAGTAGTGTAGAGATGTCAAAGAAGTATGGTTAAGTCATATAAAATACACCAGAGGGGGAGAAAGGTCATTGGAATTAGCAAGAAAATATTTGAGGTCTCTGAAGAATCTGTTTCAGAAGAATGATGACCCTGGAATTTAGATAGCAGGGGTTTAAAAGAGCCATTGGTTGGATAGGAGGTAGAAACAGTAAGTGTAAATTAATCTTGAGAAAAATAATGGCAGTGAAACAGAAAGAAATTGCATGGAATGAAATAGGAAGTAGGGTCAAATAAAAGTTTTACTTTACTGTATTTTGAATATTGCTGAAGCCCCCGAATATTTAAATATCTAGAAACAAGAAGGGCTCAGAAGGAAGGAAAATAGAAGAGACAGACAGGTGGGGAACCAGAAGGAAACAAGGGATCAGTCCAATCTAGTGGTCATAACTAGAGAGAATCAGGTATTTGGATAACAGACAATGTTAAGGATGCTGAATCTAACAATAACTCCCATAAATAAACTGCCTCCAAAGTTCGAGCTTAGAAAACTCTGTATTACCAATTAGAACAAGAGTGGCTAATAACAAATAGGTCTTGAGCTTGATCCTGAATTTGGCTTCCTTTTCAAGTTCTTGGGAAATTTTTTCATGATTTACCGTGTTAACAAGATGACTAATTTTCTCCAGGGATGACATGATTTCCTTTAGTATCCTAGCCATTGAGTGGCTTCTGATTCCTTTTATTGTCAAGGTTTTTATCATTTACATTCAAAAAAAATAAATACAAAATATTCCCGACAGTCCTTCTCCACGAAACCCCAAGCATACAATGTAATTTCCAACGTGAGGGGTTCTCATCTCCAGAGAAGAAACCGTGACATGAAAAGCATATTGTTCTTCCACCAACTCTTTTACTCAGTCTTCCAGTCCTCCAGGAGCGGATTCTGCCACAACTCCAGCCCTCCCACCCCACCCCCAGTCACTCTCCAGCAGAGGGAATGGCTGATCTCTAGCACATCACGCTTTAAAGTGTTAAGGTTCTATCTCTTCAATTTTCCCTTCCCCTGTTTTTTTTGTGTATTCTTCAAAAACTTATTTAGTAATGACATACTTTTTGAAAACGTGTGACGGTTTCAATTAGAGTTACTCATTTTCTCTTCTATGCCATATTGGTAACAGACATATTCCCACTATTTAACTTTTCATCCACATCATAATCATTATAATAACTGCTTGACATTTGGTTATTTCTTCTAGCAAACAAAAATACTTATACTTGGGGACTGTTAGTTTTCACATCAACATTGCCATCTCCTCGCAGATTGCTTGAAAAGAACACAAAATCATTTAAAATAAATTTGAAAATAAGGAAAAAAAGAAGAAACTAGTAACAATGATAATAATTTAATACCTACCTAAACTTGCCACAGATTTATCTATCTACGTATAGCAGATATCACATTCTCTGCCATTCCAGAGCAATCTCCAAAGGAAACTTGATCCTTTCTTTGGAAAATTCAAAAGCTCACATTTGAGCCTCTCTTATCCATTCTCATTAATTTCAAATTCCATTCTCATTAATTTCAAATTCTTCTCATTAATTTCAAATTCCAATACTGTGATGTTCCTCTTTATTTCTGAGATCACCAGCAGACCATGGAAGTGGAAACCAGAAATAACTTAGGTGTTCCTCTAGTAGCCCACTCAGGATTAATTTTACAACCACTTCTGAGGAAAAACTTTCCTTGAAATCTATAATGCTAAAGCTAGAAATATTAGGATGCTAATGATAAAATAACCACAATTTTCATTCACCTAACAATAACTGCAAATTCCAGCAATAACAACCAAAACACCGCATAATGATTCATGTGTGGTGTGCCTGTGTTTGAGAGGGACATATATGTTGAAATCAGTGTTGCTTAATTCCAAGAAAATAAGAAATATATACAAATATGAGCTTTTAAAAAAGGTTCATTATTTTTAAAAAATCACAGATTTACATTCAAATAATAAGAATGCAAGTAGCAATAAACTCGGCATATGTGTATCTAATAGTATATGATTAAAAACATTCAGAGCAACTATCACTAATTGAGTTATTCTCCAGAGTTTGCATAAATTTTATCTTTGAATCATTATAGTAATACTGTGAGGTAGAATTTTTTAATAAGCTAATTGGAGTGACATTGGTTAGTAAAATTATATAGGTTTCAAGTGTACAATTCTGTATTACATCATCTATATATTGCATTGTGTGTTCATCACCCAGAGACAGTTCTCCTTCCATTACCATATATTTAATCCTCTTTTTCATCTTTATTTCACCGTTTAGGAAGTAAGCTTGAAGAGGTTAAGGGTGTTTGTTCAAAATCAAACAGGTAAATTTAGGATCAAATGCAAATGCATCTGAGTCAAAGCCTGGGAGCTTCATGAACATTCTACAAGGCCAGTGTAGGGGGTTTCACAGGACATCAGAAACTTTATTCAATGTAGAAATATTTAGTGTTCACGTTTCAAACATCTGATTTGTGAAATGATTATACAGCAGTTCTGCTGTAATGATTGTTTTGAAAACAAATTTTATTCTAATGCCTTGATGTATTAGGAAACAATTTGAGCATAATGGAAATTTACTTCTGATCATGTATAATTTCATCCCTGAGAAATATTACATGAGCACAGAAAATGGCACCCAGCTAATCCTAGCACAAGGGATTACACAAACTGTACACACCTTGAACATCTATGAGCTACCTCAGTTCACCGTGTGTGTATGAGCCACACCCGTCGTCTCTGGGGTTAGGATTTTCCATCAGATTTCAGACAACCCTCCTTCTACTCTGCAACTCTGAGTTGCAACCTTTTCCATGCACACTTCCATAAGTAAACTCCAAATCTTTTTCAAAGATGCTATAGTTATTATACTAATCATACATTTCTTAATCATTTAGCATGTGTTAGCCGTCACCTTTAAGTTCCTAATTTTTTAACATGTCACTAATGACATGGTTGAATGCTATGTCCATTTTTCTCATAAACATAGTGAATCTTATTATGTTAATTTGCACAGCACAATGATTTTTAGGAATACACATGTAACCTTATAGCAGACATGACTGTATACCACTCCTTGAATAAACAATATTTCATGGCCTTGTTTAGGTATCTTAGAGACTTTTTTTCCCAAAAGAGTTGACTATCATTAGTCAATAAGACAGCTTCAGTGTGGGATTAGGAATGAAAAGTATCAGTAATCATAACACTTTCTATTTTGTTGATAAATAGTAAGTAATCAGCCCACAAAACCAATTGTTACTGACATCTATGGAAATTAAAGACTGACTGGAATTGGTGAAAGATGCTGTTTCTAAAAATCCACAGTATTTCCCTCATGGTTTGTCAAACTTTTAATTTAATTGTTTGTTTTAAAATGCCAACACTGACATTTTTAGTGAAATCTGTTTGTTTAAAAAATAACACAGCTGTTGGTCATATGGTGTTTCACATGGAAGAATGGGGAAAACCTGCTAAGAGTAAGTTCAAACTGATCAAGATGCTTTCCCCTCCAGGTTAGAGAAAACATTCTTTTTTGATGGGTAAAGATCTGATATCATTTATCTATGTCTATGTTACAGAAGGTCAAATTCTAAAACGAATCACAATTCATTTACGTATCAAGACGTGTGAATGAGACTTTGTATTCAAATAAAAAAAAATAAACTATTGCTTTTCCTGTTCAGAACAGGAAAGCAATCTGTGTGATTGCAGCATATGTCAAAAGGACCTTGAGTCTTCTGCATAAAGACCCCCATACCATGGCATGAAAGAGTGGTGATGTGGGAAATATCGAAAAACTTATATGGCAGAGGCACTTACCAATTAGAATGAACATCAGCCACATAAAGCAATAGTGCTGCCCCAGCGTGCACTGGCTGGAGGTCATCCTGCCTGGCAGAAAAGAAAGGAAAAATTATTATCGCCTATGAGCGGTCAAACTTCAAACAAACACGTACGAACAACCACAGTATATATATTACAAGTGTTTTTCTTTACTGCACTCTAAGCTCTATTTTTTTTTTTCGCTTTTTCAGGGATAATGTCTTATTCTTCTCAGTACATTTAGCAGGAAGCACTGTCCTGACCCATATAATAATGTTCAGAAAACAACAAAAAAAAATAACCAAATCAGTTAACTATCATTGGTTGGGTGCTCACTCTGTCAGAACGGGGTTAGGTGTGTATGACCTATAACTCCTCCAAAACCTAGAAGGTAATTATAACCATCCCCGTTTCATAGGTAGTGAAGCCAAGGCTCCAAAGGTCCATATACTTGACCTGGGCCACAGTGTCAAACAGGGATTTAAACCCATGTGTGTCTGTTTCAGGATTCTGCAATTTAATATGCCCAGCGTAGTGCAAATGTGTTTCATTTTGGTTGGATCTAATTAAATCTCTTTATCTTAAACTGACCTTCAAAAAAAAATCTACGTTAGGCCTATTTCTTAGATCAAGGGAAAGTATCTCAAGGTTGCCATTTAACACACATAGAAGATGGAAACATTAAGAGACAAAAATATCTTTGTTTCCAAATTGATTTACATATCAAAGCTTTTCGGAAAAGGCTGGAATAAACAGTTCAGTTTCTGGAAACTTATTTAAATCAACTTTCACATTCTTTGGAGAAGTTAACCACAACATTTTAAGGGGAATGTATAAGCATCTCAAGTTGGCACAAGATCCATTCACTTTACTGTGGCTAAACATGGCATCCATTTTTTCCTGATGACCTCACCAGAATCACGGTGGCTTAACTGCACAACTTTCTCATTTTAAGTGTGTCATTCATCCTCAGCATTTTTTTCTCTTGCCTGGAGACTTTAAAAGTTAAACCTATTGAATTTATTCTGTGGACAATGTGCCAGATACAGATGCTTCACATATGATCCTTTTGAAGTCACATTTCTTAGACTAAGCCATTTACCTTGAATAATATATTAAAGAGAAAAAAAAATGAATAAGCAGTTTTCAAAAAAAAGTCTACAAGGAGATGGTTTTGTGTGATAGTGAAAAAGGCACTCTTTTAACTCAGAATCCTAGAGAGTTGTCCCAGCTTTGCCATTATTTAAATGTCATTTGATATCTCTGTGATTCAATTTCCACAACTACATAATACATAGAAAACAAATTATCTCTATACTTTGAAGTGCATGAGTTCTACATAAGTAATAATACTTATATACTCATTCTATGTGACAGAATTTCAAAAGTGTTAATATGGTGAAAGTAAAAGGGAGATTTTTAACCGTTTACAATGCAATTTATACTACTTAAAATGTGAAAAAAGAAATAAAAGTTACACAATCAAAATAATTTAGAGTATCATTTGGTAATGTATCACACATGAGTGTAAAATAAGCCATTTTGGAGAAAAGTCTATTAAACTAATTTCTTTCCTAATGACACTTCAACAAGTATCTACAAAGATTGGGCTGCTACAAAAACTTAATTTGTGTGCTCTAGATAACGTACCAAAGATTGAAATCCATCAAACCACAAAGGAGAGCAAGAGAAGAAGAAAAGAACAAAGGAGTTACCAAACAGATGGAAAATAATTCACAAAATGGCAATAGTAAGTCCATATCTATCAATAAATGGACTAAGCATTCCAATCATTAGATAGTGGCTGAATGAATGAATGATGATGATGATGATGATGATAATAATAATAATAATAATAATAATAATAATAATAATAATAAACAAGACCCAACTACATTCTGCCTACAAAGACTCACTTCAGATGCAAGGCCACATACAGACTAAAAGGGAAGGAACGGAAAAAAGGTATTCTATGCAAATGGAAACCGAAAGAAAGCAGATGTAACTATACTTATATCAGACAAAATATACTCTAAACCAAAGTCTATAAGAGATAGAGAAGGTCATTATACAATGATAAAGGGGTCAATCCCACAAGAAAATATAATATTTTGTAAATATTTATGTCCAATATAGGATCACCTAAATATATAAGAAAATAATAACATATCTGAAGAGAGAAATAAACAGAAACACAATAATAGAGGAAGACTTCCGTACTCCACTTTCAACAATGGGTAAATTATCAAGGGGGAAATATTAATAGGGAAACTTTCAACTTCTACAAAACATTTAAAGAAGAATGAATACTAATTCTTCTCAAACTCTTCCAAAAAATAAAACAGGAGGGAACACTTCCCAACTTATTATATTTTACAAGGCTAACATTACCCTGATACCACAACCATACAAGGACACTATAAGAAAAGAAAATTATAGGCCAATATCCCTGATGAATATAGATTCAAAAATCCTTAACATAATAATAGCAAATCGAATTTAACAATATTTCAAAAGGACCATACACCATGATTAACTAGGATTTATTATAAGGATGCAGGATGGTTCAACATCTGCAAATCAATCCATATGGCATACCACATTATTAACAAAATGAAGAATAAAAATCATATAGTAATCATAATAGGTGCAGAAATAACATTTGACAAAATTCTACATTCACGATACAAAGTCTTAACAAACTAGATACAAAGAGAATATAGTTCAGCATAATAAAGGTCATATATGACAAGCCCATAGCTAACATGACACTCAACACTGAAAAGCTGAAAACTTTTCCTCTGAGATCAGGAACAAGATAACTATGCCCACTTTCACCACTTTTATTCAACATATCATTTGAATAAGGAAGGCCTTGCTGGGGTAATGAGGCAAGGAAAAGAAATAAAAGTAATCCACATTGGATAGAAAGAAGTAAAATTCTCTCTATTTATAGAAGGCATGATATTATATGTAGAGTCATTAAGACTCCACCAAAAGAACTGTTAGAACTAATAAACTATACATAGTGCCAGGTGGGTACTAGACTAGTCAGGGGCATTACTTCTTAAATTATGTAAATGTATAACCACCATGCTGTATACCTGAAATTAATATAAAATAATATTGAATGTCAAAATCAATAAAGTGTAAAGAAATTTTTAAAAGAAAAATAGTTCATATTTCTGCTTGAGCTATAGATAACATGTCTCTCAGATTCTAAGAAAATCTACTACTTTGGTTAGCCCCTAGCTTTCATACGTCATTATTTCTTTACTTTGTACTGGTTATTAAAGACATTGCCTTTAATACCTTTTCTAGAAAATCTCATCTTTAAAAATCCTACATTGATCACCAGATCTTTCCTCAGGTATTTCATCTCTTCACAGAACTCCTTTATTGTCAAATTTCAGAGAAACCTGCTTAGTTTTTATGACTCTACATTTTCACCTCTTATTCTCTCCTTGGTGCAATCCAATGTGGTTTCCACACTCCAGTATTCAATAAAAAAATGCTCCTGAATTCCATTATTTCTTTTCTTAAAAAGACTTATTATATTTTATTTATATTTATCAATCATGTAGTTATTTTTATTTAGTTGTTTTTGGTCTATGTTAGTTTCACTAAACATTAAGTTAAATATTATTTATTCATATTACATCCCTACATCAATGGCTGTTGTCTGTAAATAAATATTTGCTGAATAAATAAATTAAATATCTATATTGGAGAATGTCATTCAAATAGACAATTTTAATTTAGGATGATGCTTAGAATGCATATATTTCAAAAGAAAACAATATAAATCAGTATGTATTTAAGAAATCATTTTCACTGTTATGACTACCTATGCCACCCAAATGTTATTTTGTGGAGGTTGGGGGTATTTCAGTCCATTTTTTAAAATTTAGTTATTAATATAATATTTAGTAAAAAACATTCTACACCACCTAAATTATATTATTAAAGCTTGCGTTGTCAAGAATTTACTCCAGGTCTGTATGCTTTCTAATAAGAAATACAAAGACAGATAATTCCCTCTTCCATATTTTGTATGACCCCTCAAGCTTCATTCTGTCTTTTTCTGGATTTAAAACCTGAAATTTATGTTCATTTCAACTTAATTTCATCTGTAAATATATAGCAACTCTGTAAAGAATAAATATAATGCAAACCAAATAGGTATGATAATTTTTCTAGTAGCCACATTAAATGGTTAATAAAAGCAAATTTAATTTTAAGGAAATATTTCATTTAACCCAATATATCCAAAATACTATCATTTCAGCTTGTAACCAATATGAAATTATTAATGAGATATTTTAAATTCTATTTTTCACACCAAGATTTAAAAACCCAGTGAATATATTTTTATATCAGTCCTTCTCAATTTAGATGCTACATTTTCATCTGAAATATTGATTTGAATTTAGGTTTCATAAATTAACAGTTGAAAATAGATTCACATATCCAAGTCATTGTAGACATGCTTAAAAGTCTTTAAATAACTGGTATGTTGTCTTTAAATTAATTAAAATTAAATAAAATATTAAAATCTAAATGCTCAATAATCACATGTGAATAATGGCTGCCATTTTAAACTGGACAGGTATAGAGAAATACTGAGGCTTAATTTGATTATTTTTACCTACAGAAGCTTATATCCAAATGAATTATTTTAGATTTTAAAATATGTATAAATTCTTCTAAGTATATACGTGTGTGTGTATAAACACACAGGTGCAATTACTCTAAATATCAGACATATAGCAACACGCAAATGGTATCTTTTATTCTTATAATTTAAATAATTTCTAATGACAGTAATCCTAATTAGTAGGAATGGTAAGTATTATTCTTGTTTTATAAAGTAATTATCCAAAATTCAGAGAATAAATTTACCTCAAAATCTAACCCACATTTCTTTGCAGTCACTCAGTTGGGTAACAGTGTAAAGCAAAAACTAGACTCCACATATTGTCTATCTTAACTCATTATTATATCCACAGATATCTAATTCCATATCCACAAAGGTTCATGAAGGGTTTGCTTTGTTGTAGTATGTGCTTATGGCGGTAGTGGACATTAAAGAAAAGCATTTAAAAAGTTTATTGAGGAAACTTACATATATGACTTGGACCATTTTAAAAAGTACCTTTTTTGTTAATTTCACTTTCCTTTGATTTATTAAAGGAAAAATCATTGGAAAAGTAATGCTTAAAAACACTTGCTCATTAACGAAAAATATGTTAAAACGTCTAGTGGTGGAAAATCCAGCCTAGAAAAAGGATAATTTTTTTAATATACCTGAATTGGCAAAATTATTTAATAGTCTCTAAAATTTCAGCAATTTATTAGCTTCTACGTCCAGGGCTGTAAAATGCCATAAAGTTGTGTATTATAATTGTTTGGAATAGGAAATAGGAGGAGTATGATATATTAAAATGGAAAATTAATACAAATAAAGATTCAGGTTGAGGCTGTTTTAAAAAACAATGTAAGAAATATCAGGTGAAAAATGCTTTCCATTGTGTTTTATTAAATGTCTTCCAATATTTTGATTTTTGCCCAAACATTTGATTATACATTTCAGCTATTATTATACACAAATCTAAACATGTCAATAAGAAATACCTTTCTGTGAAATCACTAGATGACCTGGAAATACAAATATATTAATAGGCTCTTAGAGGACTTTCATTTCTAATTTGTTAGGTTTGTGTGAAGAAAAAAAAAAAGTGCTCAACTCTGTGCCATTTCTAGAAAGGTAATGTGGCATAAATTCTTCAAAATTTGGAATAGAGAGTGGAAAGAGTGAGGGATGGCGGAGGGTGAAGGGATTGGCAAATGAGATTCTCAAAGAAACAGGTGAAAGAGAGTTAAGGAATGAAGAAGACATTTTCAACAGTGTTGTTATTGGTTACAACTCAAACCACTTTTAAAATTCTTTGAGAGTTGTAACTGAAGCCAAGAATTCTTTTTACAGTACTTCTGGTTGCTGGATTGTACTACTTGGATTTTTTACATTAGAGACAAAGCCAATGTACGGCCATAATTTATGTTTGCTCACATTATATTTTGGAGGATACAGTCTATAGTTTCGACCCTAAAGTATCCAGATCCAACTTAAAATCTTCACCGTAAACCTGGGCTCAGTATGTGTTTACTCCAATAGCCTGACTGTTGAACTCCTGAGGTAACAAAGCAGGAATCAATCAGGCAGGATTCATTATAATTCTTAGAAAGTGACGTCAAAGTCAGAAAAGACTTGCAGATGAAATTAAAATAGGAGGATTTTTACAGAGAAAAATGAGGCTTATGCGGTATTTTGTGGGTTTACTCCACTGGTGAGAACTCAAAACCCTCTTGTGAAACTGTACTTGGAAATGGGGATTTCGGCAACCTCCTGGACTCCTGCTTTCTTAAGGAATTACAAGCCCTTTTGATTTTCCAATCACTGTTTGGGTTGGTTTAAGCTTCTTCCGGATCTCACCAGCAAAGAGCAGACACTCTTTACTACTGCTTCTTGCTGAACTTACTACCAGTTAGGAGTTTTGCCCCCCGCCCCGGTCGTGTGTAATCCCTCACAGAAACTACAGAAATCCTAACTCATGTGATCACCTAATAATAAGTCAGCGAATGAGTGCTGATGAATTAATACTTAATACTAGCCCTCCTGGTAGGGACTTTTTCAGTGCTTATCTAAGATGGATTGGGGAGATCACACCAGGGAAAGACAGACAGCATCTCTGCAGATGCTGCCTTCAAATTACCCTAAGTGTGTGCTTTCTAAAATTTTTAGCTTTATAATTTCCAAATAAAATTGCATGATAAACTTTAATATGTAAAATACATATAAAGAAACTACCCATTAATTGGAGTGGGAGTGAGAAAGTTTGCTTGCTTAAGCCCCATTATGCCTCTTTCCCCTTTCCAGCGAGTACCCTAAGGCCCCTCCAAAAATTGCTTTAGGGCCTAGTTAGGTGCATTTTGAAAATCACTGCTCTAAATCATTCCCTTTAATTTCCTGGATCCCAGCCACTTGGTGCCAAGTTGTTAGGCAAAGCCGAACTTCTCTTTTAATAGACTTGTCTTCTGGGAAGAAAAACATATTTTTCATTTGATTATTTTATTCCTCTCACTAACTCAATGTCTTTAACAATCGAAAGAGCACATAATTACCGAGTGCATACTGTGTGCAGGCCAGTCTTCTAAACCCTGATTACATTATGTCATTTAATCTTCACTGCAACCGTATAAAGTAGATACTATTATTTATTTTCTCATTACCCAGATGAGAAACTGAGGTTGAGAGAGATTAAGAAATATATGCAAATATATACAACTAGTGATACATAACTCAGTCAGAGTTTTGAACCCAGGTCTTTAGGACTCCAACATCCTCTTGTTATAACCATTACCTGCGGCTGCCGCCATTGTCATAGCTTGATACTTTGAATAGTCACTCCTAATTTCAAAATAAGGATTTTTGTTCACTTCTGCCATGCTGCTGTTTTTCCACCATTAAAATTATCTGAATATATTTTCGTTTACTTGTGAACATTCAAAACTATTAGTGATGCACCCTAAATATATCATGGGGATATGTTAAGGACAACTGGGGTCAAAATGCTAGTTTAGTGAGTAGCTGGTTGCTCATTTGCTTAAGTGGTCGCCACTTGTCTGTCTTGATAAACCAGTTCTTATAATGGATAGGTCCGCTAATGCACAAAATACTACAGATGTTGGTTGGCCACAGGAGTGATTATTTACCTGCAACATCCATGATGTTTCCCAGCTTTCACGGGAGAAAACATGTCCATTTTCCAACGTTTTGCAGCTCCAGCAAAGCTTGTTAATCAGGTGCAGCCTGGACTCTCTTTCTGCCAAGATGGAGGCAGGGTCTGTGAGCTCTCTGCATTCCTCAGACTCACTGGAGGGTGCACCTGGTCTTGGTTAATTGGGTAAAGGAGATTTGCCTGTGAGGTGAAAGGAATTAGTGACAGCTTTCCTATTCTCTCGACCCCCTAAGGTGGGATAAAAAGCTTCACTGGCTCCCCCATTTTATAAGACCAATTGGGGAAAGACATAATTAAAGGAAATATGGTGTGGCATGAAGTTTTTGTCTTGTTTTGTGATGATAAAGGTCAGAAACACATTTAGATGAATGTTGGGTTAGCTGACTTTATTTTCAATATTTAGTCAACAAGTACCCTATTTCACTGAAAATAAGACCTAGTCAGACAATCAGCTCTGATGCATCTGGAGCAAAAATTAATATAAGACCGGATCTTACATAATATAAGTAATATAGTAATATAGTAAAATAAGACTGGGTTTTATATTAATTTTTGCTCCAAAAGACGCGTTAGAGCTGATTGTCCAGTTATGTCTTATTTTCAGGGAAACACAGTAGTAGAGACAAACAACTAGATCATTTAGGGCCACTGGGTTATAAATTTGCCATTACGTGATTTAGTAGAGTGATGTTGAATAGGTCTTATAAAGTTTATTGGAGTTCAAGAAAGGAAACAATCACACCTGGCTAGCTCTGACATAAGGGAAAGGCGTTGTGGGAGTTGGTTAGACCTTCTAATATGATCAATGGGCTGATGTTACCCAGCAGAAAGAAATAAAAGACTTGACTTGGAAAGTGTGTTGATTCTTTGGGGCTATTTAGTGTAATTTAATGCACTGTGTAGTGCCCCAGGGTATTGAAAGACTTAAAATCCTTGGACAAAATGAAGAATTAGACTCTCTTTCCTGGAAAGATCAGGCCCATATGCGCAGAGAAAACTTTATTAGCAAGGGTATTAAAACTGGTTTCATTTTAAGTGATTTTCCTAGGTTCCATTTCTGTGCCATCTGTCCTTTTTTCTTTACAATAAAATGTATACACTCACTAAAAAGAAAAGAGTTTTATATCATTCAAGGGACATTAAAATTCCATTCTTTTGTGGAATATATCTTGATCTTTCAGAATACTGTTTTAATGACTGATTTCTAATATATCTACAGCAAATTGTTCATATTTTATAGTGATGGTCACATAGACAAATTGGGTAAAACCCATAAACACAACAAACCTCAATTAATGTAAGCAATAATTGCCACTGAGAATACAAATAGTAATTATAGTTTTGATATACAAAGGAGAATCACAATAGATGAGATATGAAACAGGGCTAAGCTTGCCTTCATGGACTGTCTTTAAATATATATTATATAAATATGTATATACTAGAAGTGCCAAAAAAATGTACACAAGTGGACACTTTGGTCAGTGTTGCTCAAGCAGTACTTCACCGTAATCAGAAGTGTCTGGATGCTGATGGTAACCATTTTGAGCATCTTTTGTAATTGCAGAAGGCACACGGGACTTTTATTCATCTTTTGTTATGGTTACATATACTGAGTATTACAATTTCAATACAGTTTCCCTTTCTTAAAATGTGTATACATTTTGGCACCCTCTGTGTGTGTCTATATGTGTGTGTGTATATATATTTTATGTATATATTTAATAATTATATATTTAATATATACTATATATGTAATACATATATAGTATATATAATATATATTTTAAAATATTTAAATTTATAGGTAATAAATTTAAATTTATTATTATAAATTTAAATTTTTAAACATTTCAAAGAAATGTTCCTCATTTCCTGGCCTCGGGATCACAATAGAAGACCACAAGCAATAAAGAATCAAAGGATTTAATCAGCCATGACCATTGACATTGCTTTTGTTAATAAAATACCACCCTCAATGCAGGCCAGTTGGGTCTATCTTTTTCTCTTATCTGTGCCTTTGCCAGGACTTCAGTTTCTTTTATAGAGTGTTTTCCTGTATTTGTTTATCTTTAAAACTAGTAGCACTTAGTTTAAATTGAATAAAAGTTTTCAGTTGTGCTTTTAACACCGAATCCAATATCCTCTGCATTTGTAACAGAATCATATTAAATATAGCCATGAAGGAATTTGGCCCAAACGACGAAAGAAAACTGTGTGCCTGTGTAGTGCTAGAGTTTTGACCTTCAGATAATTTGGGTATGTCATTTCCTAAAATCTTGTGAGCTGTAATATGTCATCCTGTGGTAGTAATAGCATTCTGAACTAAACCCTTTTAATGCATTGATCCCAAATCACTTTTCAAAGAAATAAAGAACATTATGTGTGTTATTCAACAGGGGAAAGTCAAGGACAGGAAGCTTAACTTTTCTTCCTGAAGTTGCTCTTTGAGTAGGAGATAAGTCAAGGATAGAGTTTAAAATAACGTACTATTGATTTTTCTGGGCCAGTAGATCATGAGTATTTCATTCAAGGCATGTTTCACATTTTACCAGAATTGCAATGGCACCTTATCTCTATGGGTCTTTAGGGTTTTTAAAGCCCTTTCTTGCCCATTATCTAATTTGATCTGCAGAACATTCCTGTGTGCCAGTCGGTTTCTCTGAACTTCAATTTTCTCTGTCCTAAAATGAGCATGTGTAGCTTATCCAAGCCTGATACCCGTCAACCACGGAGGAAGCTCATGGGTCTAGAAATGGCCTCTCCTCTATGTTGCACACTCTTTAGAACACTGAAAATGTTTCTCGATTTCTTTTTAAACAACATTTAGAAATAGCATATGTACTATTCTCAATAACAGAAGTAGTACAAGATTGCTGGAGAATACACATAAGTAAAAGAAAAAAATCCTCTTCAGATGTCCCCATCAAAAAAAAAAATACCATAACATTTTCTTTCTAACCCCTCATCTGTGCATTTGTGGCATTGCTGACACAATGCTGTATTTTCAATTTTGTGTTCCATTTTTTTCTACTGGGATTGTAATGTAAATGTAATACCAAGATAATAAAAACTCCTTGTAAATTTCATTTTACTGGAGACTTAGTAATAACAACTGCATATATCAACATCTATTTCGCTATTCTATATTTAGACACATAAAACTCTTTTGAACTGAGTACGATAAATGAACACCTTTGTTCACAAAGTATTAAGCAAATTTAATGTTCATTGCTTAGACTTTTCTAGAGGTACATTTTGCCAATTATGAAAATAAAAGTTTTAAAAGCTGTTGATCATCTAAGTTCTAAAAGTGGAGTCCTTGGTCTCTGAATGCCTGCATTCAAATCCCACTTCCAGATCTTATTCTTGTCACTTTTTGGCAAACAGTTGTTCCTAACACCCTCTTATTATCTTTTTAATGACTACGTCTTCTATAGTTATATCTTCTTCTTCATTCAAATGATTTCTTTGCTCCCTTTGCCGTGATTAATTATCAGCAGTTTTTCAATGTTATTAGTCTTTTAAAAGAGAAACTTTTGATTCTGTTGATTTACTCGATTTTGCATGTGCTTTATTTCACTAGCCTCTCCCATTTTTCTACTTATCATTTTGTTCTAAATGCTTAATTAATTTTCATTGTGTGGATAAGTTTAATCAATGTTATAGAAATACAAGTCAGCCAGAAAGTATTAACAACAAACTTGGACACCTTTTATTATTAGCCAGAAACTCAATCTATAATCTATAAGGTATTTTTGCATAGGCATATTAACTCACTATAATAATTGTTAAATGAAAGTATTAATTTATGTATTAATTACTTTAAGTCATTACCTGGATGTGACAAGCACAGTTGTGGGTGCAGGAGAAAAAGACAGGGCCTCTGGTATTCAGGGACTAATCATCTTGGCAGTCCATTATTTCCTCTAACCCAAGGCCATATCCCACTTTAGGAAGAAACACTAAATGGCCATGGGTGGGGCAGCCTTCTCACACATAGCCTTCCTGCCAACTTCATTGGTCTATTTTGCTGGCAGAATCTTCCATTCCATTAAGCAGCTCCATACTTAATTATGTAAAAAGTGGCTCCTAGTCCATAATTTTCTATCCACTTATTTGGCAAAAAGTCACAGGCTTCACTTAAATCTTAACCCCAAACTTAAATATCTGCAGTCATGTAGTTTCTTGGTTTCTACTTTGTCCCAAGTCAATAGTCAGCTTTGATAACATTACTTTTTACTCCATCTTAATTTTCTTTTGTCTGGTCATTTTGATATATGAATGATTTGCCTCTGATACTATACAGTCATATAAAAAAAAACTTCAACATCTTTATAATTTTATCACTTTTCTCATAATTCCTTCACAAGATCATTATAACATGGCATTTATTTGTAAGTAAATGATGCGTATTCCTTGACTCTTAATATCTGATTCAGTACACTTTTTCCCCTTTACTTAATATTTGGTTCTTTCTCATTAGAGATAACAGCTTTTAATCTAAATATACCTGCTTTTTTGACATATCACACATATTTGGTGGCAAGTGTCTCTTTTAGATACAATAAACTCAATTTTCACCAAAAATTCTCATGAAGTTTAGAGGACAGCAGATAATCCCTTTGCATGATTGCGTTTCACTTGTGTGTGCATATATGTGCTTTTCAACTTTAGTTTTTTTCTGACAGCAGAAGTTGAGCATTGAATGGAATAATTCACTGTGGAATGCCGATGCCAACTGTGAATACCAGAACCCATATGATAAAATCAATCTTTTAAAAATTCCTCACTTCCTTCAACTGAGCCTATGGGACTCCTTCTGTGATGAATGTGGGAATGTTTTAATGGCCAGTTTCTAGCAGCAGAAGAATGTGCCTTACTGTCTATAGTAGCATAAGTACTTAATAAAATCCTATGAATTTATAAGTGCCTTTTTGCTGACCTCCAAAGATATTTCAAATCCTTGGACAAGTGAATTGGAATATTTTTAATCCAGATTCCTACTCTAACTGATGATAATGATGGTTATGTTATTTAGGACTCTCAATTGCCCACTTAAAATCAGTTGAAATTAATAACAAACTATAAGCTCCTAAAATTTGAAAATTTAAGTGTAATTACAAACAATAAATGTAAATACAGATCTCAAGATATCATATGTGAAGAAACACATCTTATTACAAATAGGTAGCATTTGTAACACAAGTTTGTTTTTCTTGGTGTCAGTGTCTTCAGTAAGCACTCTGCCAAATTTCCATTCTAGATCAAAGAGAGAAAAGGTCACAATGATAGTAATAACAAGGTTTGTAATCTTTCCATGATTTTTGTCAAGTGAGATAAAATTATTTTTAACAGCTGACATACCGAAATAGACTCCTTATTTTTTAACGTAAACGTTTTTCTTTTTTAATCTGAGAGCTGATGTTTTTTGAAGTGTTTTTGGATTTGGGGTATATATATGAAGTGGAGGGTGGGTGTTCCTACCTGACTGTAACTCACATCTTTTTCTTCTTTCTTCTTTTAAATTGTTGAGATTATAATAGGCCTGACTACAGTCACACATAGAAAAAAATTATAATAATAAAATATGTAATAAGAACAAGGAACTTCAAATTTTTTAAGAGCTTGAACTTTTTACCCTTCTAACACTTTTTTTCGTTCTTCATTCTCAAGACATCAATCTATCTGTTTAATCACCATCAAATCCTCTGAGGATTATTTTTTAAATGTGGATCTGTGTGTGTGTTCATTTCCAACTGAATGAATTGGATAGGCTGAAGTTCTGCTAAGAAAGCAAATTAAAACAAAAAATGTATTATCACTAAAAATTTATCTTTTTTTTCTTCCTTTTTTTTTTTTTTTGGTCTCTGTTTACTGGCTAGTGTCCTAATACTTTAGTCTTTCTGAATAATGATTGTTGCTATACACTTGGCGCATTGACCTCTAACCTTTAGACAAGGGAGTAAAAGACATGCTTATGAAAAGACAAAACTGCTTATACACATGTCTATCACTCTAAATAACTAGTTCCCTGGAATATTTAACAAAAGGACTACATGCCATTGCCCAGGTCTTGATTTACGTATTGAGCTGTTGCTTGATCAAATTATGCATCTATGAAGCTCCCTTTCTCACAGCACGCCACAGAATGACAGGCATCTACACAATTCTTACCTGAGTTGCATTATGGAAACTTCATGCCTGAATGAGCTTTCTTCTTTATAGTTCATCTTTATACTCCGTGTTCTCCTTCATGATACTCACACAGAAATGGTGAATTATAAGAAATAGATAGGATTAAAGTTTGGATCTTTAAAGTTTAAAATTTGTATATTTGTTATTTAGAAGGTTATGAACATTTCTACTTGTTTTTCTTAATCTTTATTTATGATGGTCATTTGAACTTCAGATGCTAATTCATACAAGCGATTTTTCTTTACTTTTAAGGTGTTTTAAGTACTTAACTTTTTCAAAATATTTTGAAAAATTAATTTTGACCTGGTTATAGCTGAAATGTTTTATTTATTTGATAGAGTAGGAAGTATTTGGGTTCTGGCATGCAGAATAAATTTCTAACTGTGGTAAAAGTCTATTTAAAGATTCATCCTGATTAATCTTTCGATAACCTCAATTAAATACTTCTATGCTTTTTTTCAGCGTATATTCTTGATGACACTCTCGAATTAAAAATTGAAATTAAACTTAAATATTACAGTGAAGAAGACTTTTTTTAGAAAATAACATATTCTCAAGAATGTTGGATAATCTCAGGAAGCTTGTATTACAATAAATCATAACAGTATCACATATTACATTGAATAAAACTTTTGTTTTTTGAAGTTATGTTGATATTAAATAATTAAGTTCTAATCGATATCTCTGTCTCAGGCATAGTTTATACACAGTCAAAATCGCATATAAAGACAGAATAAGTATAAAACACTTAATTGTATCTGTCTATAATCAAAAACTAGCATATTAGATAAGCTTCCTTAAGCAAACTAAGCCTCAATGTTAAATTGGAAAAAAAAAAAAATCAAAGTAAAGATCAACAAATTGTCATAAGGTATGAGTACATAAATAGTATTATCAAATGTGTTAAATTTAAAGCATCAGGGAAAAGCTGGTCATGTTGTTATTGCTGTTTTTAAATTGCAGCAGATATTTAACTTACTGAAATTTAGCTAATTATTTCAACTCTTTAACTGAATTAATTATAAAACAAATCTTCAGATACTGGTTGTAGCTATGTGTACTCATCATCAGTATGAACCCCAATTGTGATATTAGTGCCAATTAATTTAAAGATCTTCATATTATTTTGATGATTAAAAATATAATTTTATCTGATTTCCAGGGACGTAATTTAATAAGGGACTGAAGTGATGAAAATAAAATATTAATTATTTAAATCATGAGTGTTGACATGTTGAACCCGTAAAGCAATCTCATTTGAAATCAAATGTGATAATAACAGAAGACTCAGTAATAGTAGATCAAAAGATGAAAAAATTCAAACTCAATATTTGTTGTAATTAGTTTTTATTCTATTTCTCTTATCTTCATATAGGTAAAATAATGAGCATAAAGTAATTAAAGCAAGTGACTGCTCCTGGAATACTTATCTGATATCTAGATTTATTTTATAGATTTATTTTTTTATGGAAATATTATCTTAAGATTGTGAACATGTCTTGAGATTGGTAGTTCCCCACTATATCCTTTACTTGTGTTGCCTGCTTCCTACTCAAATAGATAGATAGATAGATGAAAGATGATAGCTAGATGATAGGTAGATAGATAATTTGACTAAAGATATTAGCATTGGCTTTAATACAGATGTTAAATATGGCTACAGATTTCCTGGTTATTTCCCTCTTCCACACACATTTTATTATTTGGGGATTATTGCAAATGTATGCAATTCAAGATTGTTGAAACATATATGGATATACCTGACTTGGCTTAGAAACGAAGGATGAGAATAAAGAGGTCACCAGATATACACTTATTTGTTTCAGTATTGACATTCTGTTGTTTTGTTTTGTTTTTTTCTTCAGATATACCTCAACTACCTGAAGAGAAAGACAATTTAAGAGCACTATTTAAGAGCATAATTGTGTAATTGTGTGTAGTTAAATTTACTTGAAACTTGTATTCTCTGTTATAGAAAAATGGGTTGGAGGCAAATAATCAAGAGGTTTGAACTGTAAGGTAAAGATCCTGGACTTTAAACTGTTGAAAATAGAAAACTATTACATTTATAAGATTGCAACATTTTAATTTTACTGTATAAAGCATATTTTCTATGGACTATGAAAAAATGATACAAAAATAATTGAAGGAATGACATGTCTTCAGTGACATTGTTATCTAGTTTAGAAGATAAAAAACACTTAAAATATGTAATACTAAAAAAACAGTAATTATATACTCTCTGTAGAATGAGGAAATGGGATAGTGCTCTGTTCAAAAATACAGACATTGGATTTGCAAATTACATGATTTTTCTACATAGAAAAAAAACCAAAATATGCAGATTACTAGAAAAAAAATGATAGAATTTAGCAAAATAATTAGATAGAAAATCACACTCCAAAAACAAAAAAAAATCAATTGCTTATCCATTTGAGCAAAAAGGTCAATGAAGAAAACATGGATATTTCAGAATTCAGAAGTTGATTAGTACAACACTTTGATCATATATGCATATGAATTATATTTTTATTTTGTACTTTGCCCAGATATTTCATTGGAAATAGTGTTTCACTGTTGTATTTGTTTACCTTATGCTTAAATGCTTTAAAACTGTTGATGCACATTAACTTAAAATATTATTTAAATTACTGTATAATGCCTCATTTTGATACCATTAAAAAGCAGTGTTTGAAACAAGGACTGCAGCTCATGTAGTCTGTCAGGGAGGTGAGTCCATAAGACAGGAAGAAGCAAGTGCGTGTAAAGAGTAAGAGAGGGAAAGAGTCAAGCCAGTATGAAGACACGTTATTCCTGTGGCCTCTCTAGGCTGCAAGGAATGGGCTCCCCCAGAATCTCCGAGCAGCCCCCATGCAGCCTCTTAAACTTACCAGTTCAGAAGAGGGTGGCTGAGGCCTCTCTCCCGATGGCAGTTTCCACTGGTTGCAGGTGACCCCTGGATGGTTTAATTCTCCTGTGCTTTCCCACTGTGTTTAGGCTTAAGTTATTTTCTTTGTTTTGGAGACAGCCCTGAAGCAGAAAACAAACAAACAAACAAAAGGTAACATGTTTTGCTGGAGAATTGACTGTCTGAGTGAATTATGTTTGAGTTCTGCACGGAACTGTCTCCTGCAATTGTGGCTGAACTCAAAATTGTTCCACACTGATGTGATGCGGCCCTCAGGTACCAGAGACACCTGCCACATTCATTTGTTGAAAGAGCAATCTTCTGAAGCCATAAAGACCAACAGCTCCCTTAAATAAGTAGATAGATGAGAGATAGATAGATGATAGATAGATAGATAGATAGATAGATAGATAGATAGATAGATAAATATAGAGATTTATATTTATATTTAATATTATCATAAATCCTTACCATTGTCCCAAGATGGGTAACTATTTGATTGAAGCTGTAAAGTTATCTTATAAAATAGAATAGACTCCAAAGTTTACTATTAACTAGGCAATACAATGGAGATTATCTTAATTTATATTCACGTTTCTCTGTAATTCTCTACCTTAGCCTAAACCTTTTACTTTTTAGTTATAATTATACATACACACATATATATGTATAATTACATATATACATATGTATATTGCTAAGTTAACTACACTGACACCTTGCTAAACAAAATATCTATATGGGGCAGAAAAGAGTTTTTCACTCTTTTAAGTGTCTGCAAGTACAAAATAAGAAAGTAATGACCCCCATGAGATCGGTTCCAGCAGTATGAGATCATGCTGAAGTAGCTATTCACAAAATCACACAAGTAATTGCGAACTCCAAAATGCTTCACACCTTAGAGTGTGGCTTATTTTACTACCTTGAATAAACTAATGTTCCAAGCTAGTGTTTGGGACCACTGAAGCAAAGAAATGGGAAAGATACTGTTTTGAATAATGCATTGCTGATGTGTCCAATGACATAAAGGCCATACTCAGTCAGAAGATGAAAAAAAAACAAAAAACTGCACCTGTTAGAGAACATGAAGAGAAATGCTTTGAATAATGGCAATTTTTCTTCATGGAAATATTAAAACAAATTACTTGGAATGAATATGCAAGTGGAAATAAATATTTTTAAATAACTCTATGTGTTCTATGTACATGAGCAGGAATACAAAGTCTCGTGCCATCGCCAAGACCCATATCAACACGCCCAAATCTCCTCGGCACTGCGGTTTATTTGTTGTTTGATCTACAGCAAACAATTTCAAACCTCTGTCTGGGCACCATAATTTTTAAAAATGGAGAGGGCAATATGTCCTACACCATAGGACATTATGAGAATTAAGTAAATTTATATTAGTAATACTAATCATATAACTAAATTAATATTAACTTGACAAAGGATATTTCTTGTTTGTACTTCTTGTCATAGCCTAATTGTTAATAACAACCATTTACTCATAATGTCTTGCCTTGGAAGATCAATTATGTAGTTAATATTTATTCTGAGAAATCTGGGATTTATGTAATGTATTATTTAGTCACAGAGAAGACCTTATATATCGTGGTTTGCCCGTATATCCAGAACTTTAAAAGATGATGA
This sequence comes from Rhinolophus hipposideros, assembly GCF_964194185.1. Lineage (NCBI taxonomy): Eukaryota > Metazoa > Chordata > Mammalia > Chiroptera > Rhinolophidae > Rhinolophus > Rhinolophus hipposideros. The sequence goes on from NC_138051.1 coordinate 86,417,469, forward strand.
TACTAATAGAGTGAAGGTCACTGCCTTTCTTTGACTTTATAAAAAAGAACTAAAATGAGAATACCACTCTGTTTTGTTTCATATGAAGTGCTTTTGTCTGCAAACAATGTTGTCCAAAATTTATGAGTTGAAGAAATTTGTTTTTAATCTGTGTACAATTATTGTGTAATTATTGTGTATAGTTATCATTTTACAGATTGCTGAAGAATAATTATTGGTTTGCCAAAGAAGCTGATTAAAGTGAAATTGTTTAACAACTTGAATAAACATATTTTATTAACTGTAAAAACTGCATGAAGTATAGTACCATGTATTGATACCGTTCAAGTATTTTAAGCAAAACTTAATTATGGAAAAGTATGATTAAAATTTTCAGTGACATTATGTAGTTATTCTTTTAATTTGAGTCATACAAAATAATTATTAAAAATTAATAAAAAGGGATTCCGGATCAAAATGGCGGCGTAAGGTGAGCCTCTGTAAAGCTCTCCTGGAATTTACAACTAATCAGACAACAATAACTCCACAAAGGACTCCCTGCACAGCAGACAGGCAAGACGAAGAGGTCCACTACTGAATTCACCTCCAGGTGGGCGCATCGCGCTAGCGGGGGAGGAGGGAGAGAAGTGCGGAGACGGAGCTGCGCGGGCGCAGGACGCAGACATAGCTCAGTGCTCGGAGCCCGCTGCTCCCGGATCTTCCGCAGCTGCGGGAGAGGAAAGGACTTGGACTGCTAGGGCTCCGCTTACGGCCCACAGGGCTGAGGGGGCAGCATATAACACGGCTGAACCCAACAGTCCCGGCAGACACCTCGGAGCAAAGACTGAGAGAAGAAGGCTGAAAACTGTGGTTTAAGCCCTCACTGCCGAGCGGAGAACGGAAGCCTTAGGCACTGAGACTAGCCGCCCCTCCCTCCCCTCCCAGAGCTCGCCCCACCCCAACCTGCTCGGTGCTAGAAGCGATAAAGTAGCAGTCAGATCAAAAGTACAGGATTTTTGCTGTTCTGAGAACTGTGGACCACAGAAACAGATTCGCAGCCCAATAGTTCCTGCAAAGGGGAGGGAGCTGTGGAAGCAGGACCACCTGTGGTGGTGGTCTCGGCCATTGCTCTGGGCCACCTCTCACAACTCACCCCGCCCCTGGCCCCATCTATCTGGGCGGATCCCTACAGGAGTAAACAGAACTGCTGAAACATACGGGCTCTGAATCTGGTGCAGAAAGAGCTTTGGAACTTCAAAAGCTCTCCGCACCCCCACAGGGACGTGTTGCCCTATGACCCAGGTGAACTGTTAACAGAGGAGAGACCCGTCTCCCAGGGAATCCCCCCATTGTGTGAGAAGCTGGAAAAGTCAGAGAAAATATAGCACTACTGTGTCAGAGAGAATAAAAAGGCTGCAGTCAGAGAGAAAATAAAACATTCTTCCAACAAGTATTGGAAAACAAAAGAAAGACCTCTTCCTATCAACCTATTGCAGAAGCCACTCCTGTAGATGTCTAGGAAGAGAAATAATAAATCAGTAATTGCCATGAATAACCAAGGCAACAAGACAGCTCAGAGAGAAAGTGAAAAGTCTCCAGAAAAGGAACTTAAAGATATGGAAATATGTGACTTAAATGATAGAGAATTCAAGATTGCAGTTCTGAAAAACCTCAAAGAGATGCAAGAAAACACAGAAAGGCAATTTAATGAACTCAGAAACGCAATCAAAGAACAACATGAGCATTTTACGAAAGAGATTGAAATTTTAAAATAGAGCCAAATGGAATTTCTGGAGATTAAGAACTCAATAGAAGAAATTAAGAATGAAATAACCAGCTTAGGTAATAGAGTTGACCAGATGGAGGAAAGAATCAGTGACATCTAAGATAGAAACCTGGAAATTACACAGATGGAAGAAGAAAGAGACTTGAGACTTAAAAGAAATGAAAGAACTCTACAAGAACTTTCTGACTCCATCAGAAAGAGCAATATAAGAATAATGGGCATACCAGAAGGAGAAGAAAGAGAGAAGGGAACAGAGAATATACTCAAAGAAATTGTTAATGAGAACTTCCCAAATTTGTGGACAGAACTGGATCCTCGAATCCAAGAAGCAAATAGAACACCTAATTACCTCAATCCCAACAGGCCTTCTCCAAGGCACATTGTATTGAAGCTGTCTAAAATTAACACCAAAGAAAGAATCCTCAAGGCAGCCAGGGAAAAGAAGACGGTAACCTACAAAGGAAAGCCCATTAGATTATCATCCGATTTTTCAGCAGAAACTCTACAAGCCAGGAGGGAGTGGAACCAAATATTCAAATTATTGAAAGAGAGAAATCATGAGCCAAGAATAATATATCCAGCAAAGATATCCTTTAGATATGAAGGAGGAATAAAGACCTTTCCAGACATACAGAAGCTGAGGGAATTTTCTAATACACTACCTGCACTACAAGAAATACTAAAGGAGGCTATTCGACCACCATCAACAGGGACAATTTGTGGCAACCGAAACATAAAAAGGGGGAGCGTAAAGGCCTGAACCGGAATATGGGAATGGAGAAAGTAAGCGTGCTGAAGAAAATGGAATACTCTAAATATCAAACTTTCTTTTACATAATCTTAAGGGTAACCACTCAAAAAAAATCCAGAAAAAAAATCCTGAAATATATACAGTAATAAAAAAAGAAACAGAGGGAAACACCATAGAATACCACCACACAGAAATAACAGACAACAACAAAAAAGCAAAGAAACAATGGAGACACAGCCTTACCAGAAAACTAAAGATAGAATGACAGGAAATCCTCACATATCAATAATCACCCTAAATGTAAATGGACTGAACTCACCAATAAAAAGGCACACAGTAGCAGATTGGATCAAAAAACTAAATCCAACCATATGCTGTCTCCAAGAGACACATCTCAGCTACAAGGACAAGCATAGACTCAAAGTGAAAGGGTGGAAATTGACACTCCAAGCAAATGGTACCCAGAGAAAATCAGGTGTAGCCATAATGATATCAGATGAAACAGACTTCAGGGTGAAAAAGATAACAAGAGACAAAGATGGACATTTCATAATGGTAAAGGGGACTATACAACAAGAAGACATAACGGTCATCAATATTTATGCCCCCAATCAGGGAGCACCGAAATATACCAAGCAACTACTAACAGAACTAAAGGGAGAAATTGACCAAAACACAATTATACTAGGGGACTTAAATACATCATTGACAACTATGGATAGGTCATCCAAACAGAAAATAAATAACGAAATAGCAGCCCTAAATGACACATTAGATGAAATGGACATCATTGACATACATAGAGCACTTCATCCTAAAACATCAGACTATACATTCTTTTTGAGTGTACATGGAACGTTCCCAAGATAAGACCATATATTGGGGCATAAAAGCAGCCTCAGCAAATTTAAGAAGATTGAAATCATACCAAGCATATTCTCTGATCACAAGGCTTTGAAATTGGATATCAACTGTGAAAAGAAAGCAGGAAAAAACACAAATACATGGAGATTAAACCACATACTTTTAAAGAACGACTGGGTCAAAGAAGAAATTAAAGGAGAGATCAAAAGACACATAGAAACAAATGACAATGAAAATACATCCTACCAAAATTTTTGGGATGTGGCGAAAGCAGTTTTAAGAGGGAAATTTATATCATTACAGGCCTATCTCAAGAAACAAGAGAAACACCAAATAAATAACCTCATGTTACACCTCAAAGAACTAGAAAAAGAAGAACAAGTGAAACCCAAGGTCAGCAGAAGAAAGGAAATAACAAAAAACAGAGCAGAGCTTAATGAAATAGAGAACAAAAAAACAACAGAAAAAATTAATGTGACAAAAAGCTGGTTCTTTGAAAAGATTAACAAAATCGACAAACCCTTGGCTAGACTCACTAAGATAAAAAGAGAGAAGACACTAATTAACAAAATCAGAAATGAAAAAGGGGAAGTTATCACTGACACCACAGAAATACAAAAGATCATTCAAGAATACTATGAAGGACTATATGCCACCAAATTCAATAACCTAGAAGAAATGGACAAGTTCTTAGAAACATATAGCCTTCCAAGGCTGAGCCATGAAGAACTGGAAAATCTAAACAGACCAATTACCAGTAAAGAAATTGAATCAATCATCCAAAACCTTCCCAAAAGCAAAAGTCCGGGACCAGATGGCTTCACTAGTGAATTCTACCAAACCTTCAAACAGGATCTAATACCAATCCTGCTCAAACTCTTCCAAAAAATTGAAGAAGAGTCAGTACTCCCTAACTCATTTTATGAGGCCAACATTACCCTGATACCAAAACCTGGTAAGGACAACATAAAAAAAGAAAACTACAGACCTGTATCTCTGATGAATACTGATGCAAAAATCCTAAACAAAATTTTAGCAAATCGAATACAACAATGCATTAAAAAGATTATTCATCACGACCAAGTGGGGTTCATACCTGGGGCACAAGGATGGTTCAACATCCGCAAATCCATCAATGTGATACAGCACATAAACAAAATAAAGGACAAAAATCATATGATTATATCAATTGATGCAGAAAAAGCATTTGACAAGATACAACATCCATTTATGATTAAAACACTCAATAAAATAGGTATAGAAAGAAAATACCTTAACATAATAAAGGCCATCTATGACAAGCCCTCAGCTAATCTCATAATTAATGGTGAAAAACTGAAGCCCTTTGCTCTACGTTCAGGAACACGACAGGGCTGTCCCCTATCACCTCTGCTTTTCAACATAGTGTTGGAAGTCCTTGCCAGAGCCATCAGGCAAGAGAAAGAAATAAAAGCCATCCAAATTGGGAATGAAGAAGTTAAAATGTCACTCTTTGCAGATGACATGATGCTATATATAGAAAACCCTAAAGACTCCACCAAAAAACTATTAGAAACAATCAATGAATACAGTAAAGTTGCTGGCTACAAAATCAATGTACAAAAGTCCATTGCATTCTTATATACTAACAATGAAATCTCAGAAAAAGAAATACAAAAACAATTCCCTTTGCAATTGCAGTAAAAAGAATAAAATACCTAGGAATAAAGTTAACCAAGGATGTGAAGGATTTATATGCTGAAAACTATAAGACATTTTTGAAAGAAATTGAAGAAGACACAAAGAAATGGAAAGACATTCTGTGCTCATGGATTGGAAGAATCAACATAGTTAAAATGGCCATATTACCCAAAGCAATATACAGATTTAATGCAATCCCCATCAAAATCCCAATGGCATTTTTTAAAGAAATAGAACAAAAAATCATCAGATTTGTTAGGGACCACAAATGACCCCAAATAGCCAAAGCAATCTTAAGAAAAAAGAACAATGCTGGAGGTATCACACTGACTGACTTTAGCTTGTACTACAGGGCTACAATAATCAAAACAGCATGGTATTGGCAGAAAAACAGACACATAGACCGATGGATTAGAATTGAGAACCCAGAAATAAAACCACATAAATATGGACAGATAATTTTTGACAAAGAAGCTAAAAACATACAATGGAGGAAAGACAGCCTCTTCAATAAATGGTGCTGGGAGAATTGGATAGCCATGTGCAAAAGAATGAAACTGGACTGTTATCTGTCACCATGTACCAAAATTAATTCAAAATGGATCAAAGATTTAAGCATAAGACCTGACACAATAAACTGCATAGAAGAAAACATAGGTACTAAACTTATGGACCTTGGGTTCAAAGAGCATTTTATGAGTTTGACTCCAAAGGCAATGGAAGTATAAGCTAAAATAAACAAATGGGACTATATGAAACTTAAAAGTTTCTGCACAGCAAAAGAAACCATCGACAAAATAAAGAGGCAACTGACTGAATGGGAGAAGATTTTTGCAAACAATTCCTCCAATAAGGGGCTAATATCCAAAATATACAAGGAACTCATGAAACTCAACAACAAAAAAACAAACAACCCAATTGAAAAATGAGCAGAGGACCTGAGAAGACATTTCTCCAAAGAGGACTTACAAATGGCAAATAGACATATGAAAAAATGCTCAACATCACTAATCATCAGAGAAATGCAAATAAAAACCACAATGAGATATCACCTCACCCCAGTCAGAATGGCTATCATCAACAAGACAAATAGCAACAAGTGTTGGAGAGGCTATGGAGTAAAAGGAACCCTCATACACTGTTGGTGGCAATGCAGACTTGTGCAGCCGCTATGGAAGGCAGTGTGGAGGTTCCTCAAGAAATTACGAATAGAATTACCATATGACCCAGCAATCGCTCTCCTGGGTATCTACCCAAAAAATTTGAAAGCATTTCTCTATAGAGACACGTGTACTCCAATGTTCATTGCAGCTTTGTTTACGGTGGCCAAGACATGGAAACAACCAAAATGTCCTTCGATGGACTAATGGATAAAGAAGTTGTGGTATATATACACAATGGAATACTATTCGGCGTTAAGGAAAGATGATATAGGAACATTTGTGACAACATGGATGGATATTGAGAATATAATGCTAAGCGAAATAAGTCAGACAGAAAAAGCAGAGAACCCTATGATTTCACTGATATGTGGTATATAAACCAAAAACAAGACAAACAAATGAGAAACAAAAACTCATAGACACAGACAATAGTTTAGTTGTTACTAGAGGGTAAGGGGGGTGGGAGGAGGGAGATGAGGGTAAGGGGGATCAAATATATGGTGATGGATGGAGAACTGACTCTGGGTGGTGAACACACAATGGGATTTATAGTTGATGTAACACAGAATTGTACACCTGAGATTATGTAATTTCATTAACAATTGTCACCCCAATAAATATATTTAAATAAAAAAATTAATAAAAAAACATGGCATCAATATTTTGAAATTCATGATATAAAAATGTTTGAATTTCAAATCCATTTTTATAACCATAAGAAATTTTAACATTTTATTTATTAATAACATAAAGGGAAGAGTGATAAATTTAAAGACTGATTACGTATTTAGAGTACAATTTAGAGACTATCAGAAATCTTGTTAATGTTTACAGATAAATTTCTTTCAATTGGCACAAAAAACAATAAATTATCTTTTGTCATTTGCTACCACTTACATGTGTGAATAAAAGTTACTGTTGAAGGAAACAGTAAAAACCAAAAACAAGAACAAGAACAACAACAACAAAAAAAACTGGAGGCAGAGGTACCAAATGACCTAGCAATTCCACATCAGGGCATTTATCTGAAAAAATAAAAAACACTAATCTAAATGCAACCCCTATGTTCATTGCAACATTATTTACAATAAGCAACTTAGGTGTCCACTGAATAAAAAAAATAAGATATCATATGCACACATACACACACACACACACACACACACACTCACACAAATACAATGAAATAGTATTCAGACATAAAAAAGAAAAACATCTTACCATTTTTGACAACATAGATAGACCTAGAGGGTATTATACTAAGTGAAATAAGTCAGGCAGAGAAAAATAAATACTGTATGATTTCACTTATATGGGAAATATGAAGGGCAAAAACAAATGAACAAGCAAAACAAAACAGACTCATAGATATAGAGAACAAATTGATGGTTGCCAGAGGGGAAAGGGGAAGGGGAATGGGTGAAAGGTGAAGATTAAGTGGTACAAATTTCCAGTTATAAAATAAATAAGTCACAGGGATGTGATGTACAGCATAGAGAATATAGATAATAATATAGTAATATATTTGTACAGTAACAGTAGGTTACTAGAATCACCATGGTTATCACTTAATAAGGTATATAGATTTTTTAACTAAGTACACCTGAAACTATTATAAAATTGCATGTCAACTATACTTTAAACAAAGAAAAAAAGATTAAAAAAAGAATTATTTAATATCTTGAACAATATTCAGGTTAAATCTGAGAAAAAGTAATCTGTTCATAGAAACAAATTCAAGTTTCTTATTTAAAATATGGAAAAGATCCTATTGGACATTTTATGAAATTCCAAACTTTAGTATCACCCATATTCCATTTATTTTGTGTTTCTTTTACTTATGTAAAAGAAAAAGAATGCATTCCTTCACCAAACCCCACATAGACACATTCTTTATCCTCCATTTACTCCTTCATGTTACATAAATACAATTTTCTATGTGTACTGTGACATGAAGAAATTGGGGCAGTGATTCATTTGTTAATAAGCAGTAGCTGGAATCTTGGAAAGTGTAACCATGGGAGAGGGGGAGCTATCGTATGCATTCAGTGAGATTAAAAGTACTTCTCCACTTTCAAAAGAAGTGAATTACAAGTCTTGATAAAATTTCATACAATAAAGCTGAAGGAAGTGTAAAGTTTAAATTGAGACATTGTCAAATGTATCCCAAAGCTTCTTCTTAAAGGTCCATCATGAGCGCTCATGAACCAGAGACTATATGCTTGTCAGGATTCCTGAACCCACAGACTATGAATGTAAAAAATTCTTGATAAGGAGTCAGAAAGTCAGTATTTGACCTGGAGCTCCATCATTTACTAAGCCTATATCTACAGAATGGTTAAGTTTTCTGCCAGAATCTTTTTCTATTAAATATGAAATGAAGGTAAAGATTTGGGCCTTATTCATCTCTCATAGAATTATTATACTGACCAACTGTGACAGTATATTTCAAAGCTCTATTTAAATTATCAAGAACTTTATGAACATAGAGGAAGTATGTATTAACTAATATAGTCATATACCATGATCATCTCTTCCTTATCAGGTGAATTTGATGAGAGAGAGAGAGAGAGAGAGAGAGAGAGAGAGAGAGAGAGAGAGAGAGAGAGAGAGAGAGAGAGAGAGAGAGAGAATAGACAAATATAGATAGATGATAGATAGATAGATAGATAGATAGATAGATAGATAGATAGATAGATAGATAGACAGACAGACAGATAGATAGACAGATAGTTGGAAAGTAGATTATTTTCACAGTTTGGCCTCTCTGATCCAAACTTATAAGGGAAAGAGTTAAGTCTCTATATTTTTAACTTCACACAAACTGAGTTTGTTGTTTGGACAATCTACAGAAACTTGTCAAATAAAAGGGAGTAGGTATCCATATAACATATAACTTAAGGTTATAAAAACAAAGTCATTTAATAGATATTTCTCCTGCCTCAGTTTTAGCCAGATGTCTGGTCCTGGACTTGAACCTATAATGAAGTCTGATAAGGAATATGGTTTATTGGTGACATGGATAGTAAAACTCTCAGCTTGTGAGGCATTTGTGAATCAGTAAAATAACATTTCAGATAACATGCTCAAGTCAAAGAGCAAAAACACCCTTTTTAACACAACCTTGGGCAACTGTAAAATACAATCTGCAATAACAGTTAAACATAACAGTTCTTTGGGGACTTATATACCAATATATAAAAGTAAATGGGTCACCAGCTTTCCAATGTGGTTTGCCTTTAGAAAACCAAAGGTACAAACTAAGAGGTATGCTGGAGAAAATCAGTCTGTGGACAGGCGTTTAGTCATGTCGGGTTCTGTTTTGTTTTCTCAAATGAAAAAGTTACATGGCATCTCCACAAATGGTCCCCCTCTCTTGATTATTAATTAGAGGTAACGAAGGACTAAATAGTCAGGGGCTTTAGTAAAAATAAAGCAGCTCCTACTTCTGGAGTAAATTTTATAATTTAGTGATAAGAGAATTGATGTTTCATGATTATTTCAAAAATCTGTCTTTCACTTATTTTTATCAGGGAAAATTATTATGCAGCTTTCATGATCTTAATGACTGAAGGCTTACATTCTTTTAGAAAATAGCATTAATAACCGCAGTAAATAATCAAACACAGATCCTAATTGTGGATTACTAGTTGGGACCTACAATATATCAAATTATTCCTACAATGTTACCTTGAACACAAGTGTTTTGATTCTGTTATTCCAAGAATAGCGTAGGCAAGGATTCACACTATGGCTCTTGTCCCTTATCTGAAAAGAAAACCTCAAGTGTATATAAAGATGGCTAAGACTTAAAGGGGAGAGAGGGTGATAAGTTTATTTGATAGCCACTTGGATAATAGCATGTGAAAATGACAGCTGGCCATTTCAGGAAACCAATAATTATATCTGCACCATTGAATTTAGCACTTGGCAATATATAGTCTTCTTATTTTCTCATATATACATATATTACTGGAACTCCCACCCTGTGGGAACAAATGATTCACTTTGACTCAACAGTCACATTAGAATGTCTTTTTAGTTGCATACTATGACACCAGCTAATCTGAACACCCCCACACCCATGTCCCACCTCTGTCATCAGAGAAATCTCCAGATTTCTCAGTGACGAGATGTGAATCTACCCACATCCTCTCATTTCTTTGACAAGACCCCTCCTGGTTGCCTCTGCTGTCATTACAGAGCAGAACTACATTAGGGGTTGTCACTAACTCTTCTCCCTGGGGACAAATATCCATCCAGTGAGTCTTCCTCTGGGGCCAGTGCATTAGACACATCCTCATTCCTTTAACTGAAAATTGAAAGCCCCCCCTTTTTTAATAGAAACTCAGTTCAGGGGTCACACAGACAGCCAGGCCGTGCCCACCATTCTATAAATGTTGTATCACAATTTAAACTCTGTTGAAACCACTTGCTCTTCTAGTATCTCCCCTCTTTTCCTCCTCGTCTACTTTCACTCTCTTTTTTTCCTTTCAAGATTCAATTCCTTATATTAAATGGGTAAAGAACTTAAAAAAAACAAAACAAAACAAATCAAATCAACATACGTATTCTAAGTTTCTATGTCATGACAAGGATAAGCTCTGAGGACATAAGAAATCACATCTCACTTGAGACTACTGAGAAATAGATTTATTTTAGGAAAAAATGTTTCTATAGTACATTTGTTGACAAAAGATATTTATTAGCTTTGGATGATTTCCATTAATGAGTGTGAATCATGCCCTATTAGCAGTGACCCACATGTATAACATGTTTTTCCTCAGATAATTGCAACTCACCATTTCATAGAGGAGATTCAGCCCAGTGACATTTTCCTTATGGGGACAGAGTCTGAGGAAAGCTATGTAAATCCAATGCTAAAAGACATATTACACCCTACAAAAAACAAAAAAAGAAAGAGAGAGAGGAAGAAAAAAAGAAAAAATGATTTAATTAAATTGTGTTTCATTTTTAGAATCTGTAAAAGAAAAACACTGATAAGAATGTGACATGGAAAGCTAAGTAGAGGTTTCCAGAAGAAGGCATTTTGGCTAATATTTTAAGAAGATGATGAGTTCCTGAGAACTGTAATATTTCTAGTCCTCTGAGGTTGTTAGAAAATAATTATATGTAGAATGCCCCTCCACCCAATAGGCTCACTAACTACTGGAATAAGCAGGGAGAGTGGATTCAGTCAGTGGAGAAAGGGAAAAATAAGTTATTTTGATCATATAACAGCCACATAATCTTTCAGGATATATGTATAATATACCTGTCCCTGTAATTTATTAATTAAGAGACATGAAAGATAAGTTTAACAGTTTATGCAAAAGGATTAAAGTAACAGTGCACAGAGAATTGGGAAAATAGGACCATTTGGGTTGAGCAATATGCCTGTTTCTGTAAGACAAGGTAATCAGAAAGGAAAGGAAGAAATAAAACTTAGGGAAAATAAATAAGCAAGCTGGACTTAGGCATACAAGAAAAATTGGATAATCTGGGTTAAATGTTTGTCTTAGCATACCTTGTGATTATGGGTTGAAGCACTTATTTTTAAGTAATTACTTTTTTACATACTATCTGTATATGTCTGTATATATCCATTTCCTGCTAACCATCATGGCAGGATGTGAGTTTCATTCACTTTTGGATTTCTGACTCTTGGCATTGTTTAAAGTAATTCAAGATGCTCCCATGTATTATCTCACTGGTTCCAACTTATCTCCTTTTGAGCATGGAGATCTGCTTTTTGTTGCAAACTGAACCCTTAGTCCTGTTCATAGCATTACGAACACAGTAGACATTCCATAAATACTTATAGAATGAGTAAAGTAGTGAAGGAATCCTGGCCTTCAGGGGAGTGAGTCATAAATATCTGCAATAAAATAATAAAACATGAAACATGAAGGTGCATACAATGAGTTGAATAATTTGAGATTGACACATTGTGGTGCTGTGCTACCACACGGTGGACATTGCCCATTATAAAAAATGAAAATGAAAAACCGAAGAAACCAATCGCACCGCTGTCCACCATGCCCCACCCCACCACTTTATCTTTCTTCTCTGTTGTGCTACGAATGAATGAAGGACGAAACAAACAACTGAATTCCTTCTTGGAGCATTTTGCTCTCTCTGTAGACATCTTACACCAGAGCTACGTTGTGACTAGTGTGTTTTCAGTAATCTGAGTAAAACATCAGACCATTTTCTATGAGCCAAGAGAAAATATGATGGAACCAGTAGGTTTGGAAGTTTGGAGATGGATTCATGCAAGTGAGGGGGTGTGGAAAGTAGACATCGGTCATGTGCTAAAAATAAACCAAACTTCTTGCGAGATTGACTGAATTAACTTAGAGGCAAAGAAAAAAGAGCAAACCCAAGTCCCAACTCTGAATACTCCCGTCATCCCTTGTTTTCATGTTGAATATATCATAAAGCGTACAACATCAGCTTTTAATGTCACAACGCATCACAGTGCCTCCAGTTCACAGTCTACTGGCGAGAAATAAGAAGAATGTGCATCCAAACACCACTTCTCAGTTACATTATCACCTCCCCTTTTTTCTCTTTCCCAGTTCATCCTTTTACTTTCCTGTCTCTGGATCAAAGTGCAGCACTTTAAACTTAGCAACTGAGATCATTTTATTTATTGATCCATTGACTTTACTTGGACCAGCAGCTTCATTAGTAGCTGCAACTGGGTACTCCTCTGAGCCCAGGATTCCAAAGAGGAGACACTTTAGACCTGACATGTAAATCGCTCAGAGGGAAGCTAGGGGCTGCAGCATCCATTACTCCCATTATTGGCCAATTTGTCAGCAACTCAGAAAGCAGAGCAGCTCTATTGCAAGTCAAAGAAGTTACAAGATTGTCCCTAAGGTATGAAGAGATGAATTGGGAGAAGTTGATTTGTGAATGCAATGCCAAGTGACAAAGTTATGATGCAAAGGGAGCACCACAACCCTCCAGAAGGTGGGAAGGGGGAGAGTAAAAGAAAAACAAAGTGCGTGTATGCCCATAAGTAATGTATTCTATGGAAGTCTCCTTTGTTTCATCGCATGTGTGTGTGTGTGTATGTTTGTGTGTTATCCCCACAGTATTGTTGTAAAACTGGTTTCAATAAAAGACAATTCAACTGAAGTTTTTTTTTAGTTCAATGACTAAAAGACTCAGTGAGATACATTTGGTTTTGATCTTTGATAACAGCTCCCAACAGATTATCAGAGAGAATGAATGAAGTCCGGCTGAGGTGGGAACACACACACATACACGTACACACACACACACAAACACACACACATACACGTACACGCACATATACACACAGCATCATACACACCTGAAATAACCCAGTTGCTGTTACATTAAACCTGAAATCCTCTCATTATAAAGGAGCTCGTGTCTACACACTAGCCTGCTTGCTCACTCTTTGTTTTATCTGGCACTGGTCCCCGAACAAAAATCAATCTCCAATTCTGTTTAATGCTTGGTACTAAATTCAGAAAATAAAACGAAACACGGGAGCCTCGCATTTATTACGGAACCTCTTTTATCTGGCTGGAGGGCAGCCTTCTAATCAAGGGAATGGATAAACAGTCATTTACTTACTTTCAGAGAAGAGAGGAGACAGCTCAATCTTCCTGAAGGCCAGGCCAACCAAATGGGCCTCCAATTTGTAAATCAAAACATTAGCAGCTTGTTAATCTAGCCTGGCAATTATTCAGATGTAAAGAAGTTTGTATTCCTGTGTTTATTGATGGAGACTATAGGTAGGTAGGAGCAGAACCAGTTACTTTTTCTTTTTCCCCTGTGGAAGAAAAACATTCATCCAGTCATTGAGAAAAGGCCTTTTAGGGGACAGATATTTAGTGAAGCTTCAAAAATATTTTTTTCTTGTTTTTCAAATACAAAAATAATAATAAGAATAATAATTAATAAAGAAAGAGAAGAAGAAAATAAAAGGGAAAAATAATTCAGTGACCTACATGTAAACAACAAAATGGATTACAATGTTGCCCCACCACTTGTTCAGAGTTTCACTTCAGAGCTGAGTAATGTCAGTACATTGTACTTGACAAGTGGGCAGACAGACAAGCAGACAAACGCATGCGCTCATACACACAGTGCTAGATAAATCCAGAGAAAATTACTTCTCATGCTTGCATATTCGTCACAATTATTTCTTTATCTGCAGCAGTAGCTACATTTCTGTGTGCTGCTTCACCTACAATTCAAATTCACCAAAGCACAAAAGGACTCTGTTTCACATAGGGCAGAACATGTGAATATTTCTCATAGAAATTGAGGAAATAGGATACTTTGATGCAACCAGCTGGAGAACAAGCTTTTTGACTTGGATATGGCTTTTATTTATGCTGTGATTTTACAAACCTGAATCCAAATTGTCCCACATTAATTCTTCCCCTCTCACTTTTCTCAGTTTTATTTCACTCAGTGGAGCTGAAGTGGAGGGAGTGGTGGTAGAACATGTCTGCTTTATGCATTATCTAGTGATAAAACGAATGAATTTCATTGGCCTTGCTCCTTTACTAACACAATTTGCTAAACTGAGTTTCTTGATATGTAATAATGCGAGGCATGATATCATGGCAATGGCATAACAGGTTCCACAACTTTACAAAGAGTGGTTCTGGCAGAAGCAAGGTAGAAAGGAGGGGTGAAAAAAAGTGGTGAGGAAAATCACTCCCCCTTCTAGTATTCCGCTGAAATCAATTTGCCACCAGGTGGCTGGTTGTTCATCCCAGGACACTGTACTCCACTGGAGTCTCAGAATTGGTTATTGCTGACGGCACTTTGCATCAAGCAGTAGGAATTACCATGTCAATCAAAATGAATGGAATCTATAGTTTTGAGTCCATGAGTAACTTAAATTACTGCCACTAGAGGCACTTTGTTCATGAGTTCTCTGAACAAGCAGTTGACTTGCTGGAGGAAAAGAATCGAATCCATAAAGATTTATCTTGTCTGTGGGTTTATGGACTGTACTGTCTGCAGGGAGGTTTTTTTTTTTGTTTGTTTTATTTTTTTGTTTTTGTGTTTGTTTGTTTTTGTGTTTTGTGTGTGTGTGTGTGTGTGTGTGTGTTTAGCATTCAAATGTAACACAATTCTGAAACACGTATCCTGAGCCCATTCTCTTTGATCCTTCTAACACTTGTTTCCTCATCCAAAACATCCAGCCAAACACTCATCCATTACTCATGTGCTATGTAAACCTGCATCCATTCAAACATCCATACAAAACAAATGGATAGTGAAACATTCTGGTTGGTGTTTGCCAGCTAGAAGAATCTATCATCCCATTGTCTTTCAGGAGCACCTAAAGAATGCCTGAATACTTGAGAAGCCCCCTGCACCTCACGTCCACTGACTACCCAGTATAGTCTATGCACCAGGGCCAATTTACTTTTTCTGTAGTCAACACCCTCTCAGAGGAGCTCCATTGGAGACGAAGCTGGGTATGGAAGTCACACTAGCAGTGCAGCCTTCAGAAGCACAGTGGGTACAAGTCAGCTACCCTTGCAGTATTCTTGCTTTTGGACTTGCCAACTTTCTGAAGAAATACATGAGAAGAGGGGCTAAGTCTCCACCATGTAGGGGACCTTGAGGGCTATGTTCTCCTAACTTGGGTGAATCTCCTTTAGTCCCTTTTCCTCTCTTTGTATTCCTTTTTCCTATTTCCAAGAAACTTGGCATAATCTTTTCAATGGGTTTAAACATTTAAAAGAACATAGGTTGAAAAGGTAAAGCTGTTTTAGCAAACTTGTACTTTTCACTCAACGATATACTTCTCTTAAGACAAGAAGGAAAACTCAATTATCTGTTTAAGTAGGATCAGAGCAAAAGTGAAAATACAGAAAATGAAAAAAAAAATACATCATGCAATGTACAAAAAATTGTTTGGACACACGTATTTGTAATTCTCATAAGTATAGCCATATTGCACTCTAAAAAGTTGAACCAAGGAAAGTCAACAGTTAGCTATTTTTTTAAATATGTCACTTTACTATTTATTATTTCTCCTGGGTTTTACTATGTCACTTTGCTACAGCTGTGCATTGCCTCTCATAAAGGATCATGATCCAGGTGTGTACTATTTTGTCTTTCCATTAAGAGTTAGCTGCTTGCAAAACTGTGAAATATGGAAAGTGTACCTGCAAAGCCACTTCTTTCTGTTTGCAGTGCATTTTAACTGCTGTTTGCCCAAGCTCTGGCTCTTCATCCCTCCTCAGTAGCACCAGGGTTTCCCAGCCCTTTAGTGTATTGAAGGAAAAGGTTCTGAATGGATTAACAATGTGCTAGGTGAGCTAATATTTGTTTCTTTTCCATGCAGGCCTACGAAGGGTAAGGCTTAGCCTGAAGTAAATGTTGTTTACTGACTGGTAACTTTCCGGCACTCCCGCACTTGAGAATGGCATTCTGCAGTCACTATTCCTGACCCTCCATGGTGGGATCCAACTAGATTACTCTGAAGGCAAGACCCCTCAGAAAAAATGTGTTGAAAAATCAAGTTCCTGGCAAAGGAGAAAGCTATGTCTAGTAAGCCTGGATTCCCAGCAAGAGTTTCTCCATGCTGACAAATGGTTTGGCTCTTGGAGAGCCTCCCTAGTCCGTTAGGCAGCATGAGGGTCCTTGAGGAATAATGTCACTGATGATCATATTGTTGATACAAGTAAGATCCCCAAAACCAGGGACTTTAAAAACCTATTGTGCATTTGTCATTTCCTGAATTTTTTTCTGTTTTGGATATTTGTCTCAGCATAAGGTTCATGCAAAGGTGAATATTAATCGCAACATTTGAGAAAAATCTCTTAGCTCATTATGTGTGATCAGTATGTGAAGGACAGGATTAAACCACTGCCAAAAATGTTTCTTGTGACATTTTAGTTAATTATGATAACTTCCAGAAAAGAAAAAAAGGGTAACTTTGAACTTAGTGCCGTTTGTAAGTAACTCCAAGCGAGGAAATCTTGTTCTTACAGATTTAAACATTTTGCATTTCCCTGATTTGCATACCTATTAAATCATAACTTTGATTCAGTATTTTTTATAGCCTTTTATTATTAACATAGCTGAGAGTCTGGATAAATTCACACCTCATAGAAGTTAGTGAGGACTTTTAATAAAGTACCTAAGGATTCAATTTTTGATTAATTGAAAATAGTTTTCCAAAATAAATAAAAAAGGGATATACAGGGTCTCTATTTTTATATACTCTCCTTTTATTTTAAAATCCATTCATGATATAAAGAACCTAGTGTAACATCGATTTAATTTTTATAAATTGTATACCAAAGAAAATATAAGTCAAAATTATTTTTTTCAAAAACATATGCTCAACTATACTTGCATTTAAAATATTGAATGTGCTACTCATTTCACTCAATGATTTGCCTTTTAAAAGGGATTAAGATATTTAATTGTGTTCATGATATAATCTTATCTATAAGTAGGCATCTAACTAATGATTTCAAAATAAAAATGATTAAATTGGGGGTCTTTGCACCCTAATAAAGACTTAATATACTTGTAAATTGTTTCTTTTATTCTCTAGGGAAGCTTCTCTCAATATGTAGAATTAAACTAATGTCTATACAATTCCGAATAAGTGATAATCCTTCTTTAAAATAAGTCTGGGGTATGTGTATATTGCCCTCACAGTTTTCTTTTGTTTTTTGTTTTTCTCTAATTGCTTTAATTCTACTTTGGGAGTAATCTGGTGGTGAAGATTAGCTAAATATTAGTTTGTTCTTACACAGAAACTAGTTGAACCCATACTTTTTTTCTTAAGCTTTTCAACAACTGTTTGGGCATTGTGTAGACAGTTTAACAAGTGCTCAACTCCCCCAGCTTTTGTAGCAGCTTTGGCTCCTCAAGGGAAAAACAAATATAGTAACACAATGAAGGATAATGCATTACGCATTTTGAGTCTATTGTTTTTGCTTTTGTTGGCTCACTCCTTGCCAAGATCAACATAAAAGAAACTTTAAGTTGCCAGTGAAGTGCTGACAGGGAACAAATTGTCAACCTAAGTACCAACATGGATCAGTGTTTACCTAAACGGTGCTTCTTTCATGTTGGTTTTAATCCTGAGGCTGAATTTAGCCTAAGACTGATGGAAGTGTGACAGAGGGTGCCTACAGCTCCAACACAGTGGTAGACACAAAGCAAGCGCTGTACAAACACTTGTCAACGCCGTCTTTACATTGTATGATATGCCATCGATAGGCATTCTCATATGATAGTCATCATACAAATATTATCTTGCTAATTAATCACCATGCATTGAAACAGTCTCCATTCCCAAGCCACGCCTCTTCCCTAGCATTGTTTCACTCTTCAAAATTCAGCATTTGATCTAGTGATCTAATGTCCCGTGCTCATGTATGGAACATACCTCTCCTTGGCTCTTCAGAAAGTTTTTGGCTCTGCTTAAAACCAGCTCTTGGACTCTTGCTTAAGTTTATTATTAATAACAAACCACAGTTGGGCCACCCACTCTCCCTGTCTTTTTATGTCTGAAGTAGATTCCATTTGGTATATACTCAGAAATTGTTGAATGAAGCCAAAAAGCTATTTTTACAGAAGCTCCCCGATGTACCATGGGGTTAGGTTCCGATAAACCCATTGTACATTGAAAATATTGCTCGTTAAAAATGCATTTATTACACTTAACCTACTGAACACCATAGCTTAGCCTAGCCTACCTTTTAGGGTGCTCAGAACACTTAAACTAGCCTACAGTTGGGCAATTATCTTGAGTTTATTGCAAGAATAACTGCCTTCTTTGTTCTTCTCACCAGAAGCAGGAGACAGTGTTTTGGAGACATGATGGGGATGCGAAAACATGAAATGCAATATCCAAAAAATGCTGGCAACACAGTACACTGTAGATACCAGTTGTTCCCCTCGTTATAGTGTGGCTGACTCATGAGAGAGTAGCCTACCGCATCTCACAGCCCAGGAAACATCTAAATTAAATATTCAACTTACAGTTTCACTCAATGTATATCACTTCTGCACCATCTCTCTCTCTCTCTCTCTCTCTCTCTCTCTCTCTCTCTCTCTCTCTCTCTCTCTCTCTCTCCCTCCCTCCTCCCGCTCTGTAAATTTTTTCACAGGCTCTTCCCACCCCCATTTTAATTACTCATAAAGAACAAAAGGTATATACCCGGGGCGCCAAAAAATGTATACACATTTTAAGAAAGAAAAAAACTGTATTAAAATATTTATACTCAACATACACCGATAACAAAAGATGGACACAAGTCATGTGTATACATTTTTTTGGCACCCCGATATATGTATATATACGCACACTTCATACTGAAGCCCTACTTTATCACATCTCAGTGTTTAGTGAGCAGGGTTGGAAATCTGCATTATTTTGAGGAACGATTGCAGGTATTTCTGTTGACCAGTCAGTTTTGACAACTACTTGAAATTATGATAGGAACTAGAGACGCAATGATAATTTGCATCCTGAAACTGCAGAGTGTTGCCAATAATATATTAATTGAAAACTAAAAAATGCTCAATAATATATACATTCTAACATATCAGATAAATTCTCATGCAAACAACAAATTCAGCCACTTCAAATGTCATTCAACAGGCCTCATGACCCTTCTGATTTTCTTTATTATCTTGTTAGCTTTCATATCATTTTCACTCAGCATGCGTTTTCCTCAGTCTCAGTTTAATGGGTATCCAATTGGGATAGTGCAATATTCAGAGCTATCAAAAGCAGGTCATTTCAGGGGTATGGCTGTTGGAAGGTTTCACTTATACTCCTCTAATCATTGAAATATCAATGAGAGTGACTTAAAGCCAAAGTGACAGTTATACATTCAGTCACTCTCCAGGACTGTATCTATTCAGGGCAAAGTGAACTGAAACTCCATCAGAAAAGAAAATAAGGGCCATTCTCAGCCAGAGTTCATTATCATGATATTTTTCTCTGATGATTCTAAATTGTCTTTGTGGATGGATCTGAATTCTTAAGTTCTTTATACAGCTCTAGTTCACTTTAGTTATTGGAGATCATTTCTAGAATAAGGCTCAAGGTGAGGCACTGGAAATATATTACAATCAATGGAAAGTTTTGATTATAATATGAAATGCAAATAAACCCTTCTAAGCAGTGTAAATAAAGGAAAACCAAAAACAGAAACCCTGTATGTGAAAAAAAGGACAGTCACAACTGGATTCCTGGTAAAGCAAGTCATTTATGGTTTTCTGAGCCTCAGTTTTCTCCCCTGAAAAACAAGGATAATAATACTTATCTAATATGATTACCTTGATGACAAAGAAAAAGTACCTACAGAAAAGTACTTGATATGTGTTAAGCACATCATAAAAATCAGCTAACATCATTGTAATTAACATTAGCTCTATTTTAAAATTATTTGGTGGATATTCCTAGAAAATATATAACTGTATTACTGTATGTTGTGTGACTAACTTAATGTAGAAACTTAAATCAGAGGTAGTAAAAATAAGTAATATAGGATAAAAAGAACAAAAGAATAACATATGAACCAAGTAATTTTATCTGTTCTTAAAGAATTCATCAAAAACTCAACCATTATTCAGTAACTCTATTCATTATTTAAATTATCTGATAATGATTACTTGGGTTAAAGCTACCTAATGAATATATTCTTCTATTTTTCTTAAAACCATGAGTACACTTAGTAAAATATATTCTTGTTTGAACTATGGGACATAGAAATAAGTGAAGATAGAGCTTCCCATGTCACAGATTATAAAATAAGAAAAAAATGAAACAGTTTTATATAAATAGTAAATGAATGAAATGATAAAGGAAATTAAAGTCAGACACAATTAAACATGATGGAAGACTTAATGGGACACCTGTAATTGAGGAAATTGAAAAACAAAAAACAAATGTTATTGATCAAATGATTATGAATTAGATTCTTAGCAACAGACAATTGCATAAGGTAAATGTATAAAGAGTAGTTTAAGGTACACATTGATTTTTGAAAAGTGACAATAAGTTTACATGCTGATGGGCAAAAAAGGAGGGATATACGGATTAAAGAGTGTGTTAACTGAACGATATACATATAAAAAAACTATAAGGCAAATTAAAAATTTGAATAATATATTTTAACATATATTGTAGACACATTTCAGATTAAAGAGCTTTTAAGAATCAATAAGAACAGTAATTTTCTAAAATACTCTGAAAGACAAACTGGCCAAAGTTTATAAAGGAAAAATTAAATAAGACATAAAAATTATGAATAACCACATGAAAAAAATTAAACAACAAAACAAATCAATAAAATTGAAATTATAAGTTATAGCTTTTCAAGCTAATAAGTTATTATTTTAATGACACTATGATATGCCAATCTAGGTTCAAGAAAAAGGGTTATGTCATACACACATTGGGTAGTGGTGTTTCTGATTGAAGATATTTATATAAAGTATTGAAATAATATATATACAGAAAAAATGGAATTACATTTATACACTAAAATTGATGTTGATGAAAATGTTCTTAACATGAAAGTATATTAATAACATATTATATAGCAGCTTACAATATGTACATTACTCAAAAATAAAGACAAATTACACATACGAATTCAGACAATTAAGTTCACAAACTTGTTGCAATAATGTCGCTAACCTTCTTTGATATAAGAGTGATTATTCATTATGAATTTGTACCAACTGGACAAACAGTTAAATAAGTTTACAATTTGGAAGTGCTGAAAAGGCTGCATGAAAAAGTTGGACAACCTGAACTTTTCGCCAACCATTCATGGCATTTGCATCAACACAATGCACCAGCTCACACTGCACTGCCTATGAGGGAGTTTTTAGCCAGTAAACAAATCACCGTATTACAACACCCTCCCTTTGCACCTGATCTTTCCCCCAATGACTTCTTTCTTTATCCGAATATAAAGGAAATATTGAAAGGAAGACATTTTGATGACATTCAGGACATCAAGGGTAATATGACAACAGCTCTGATGGCCATTCCAGAAAACGAGTTCCAAAATTGCTTTGAAGGGTAGACTAGGCCCTGGCATCAGTGCATAGCTTCCCAAGGGGAGGACTTTGAAGGTGAAGGTGACAGTAGTGATATTCCGCAATGAGGTATGTAACATTTTTTCTAGGATGAGTTCACGAACCTAATTGTCTGATCTCCTAATTAAAACACACACACACACACACACACACACACACACACAATTTCCAGTACAAACATCTGCAAACAGCAACAATTATTTTGAAAACACATGGATGGTAGATATGTTTTCATTTTATGTTCTTCTGCATTTTCCAACTACATATTTTATACATATAATATTTCTTAAATTATGAAATCTAAAAATCAGGTAGTCAGAGGGAAAGCACAAAACAATCAAAATGTATTTTTCTTTCTTTACCTTAGAGATAATGTACTTCTATACGTAATTAGGACAAAATCAGTTGGGATGGAAATAAAGATGAGGGTGGGAGAGATAATTATAAAAATATTCTATTGTGAATTTACAGGGGAATCTAGATTTGGAAATCTACAGATATGTAACCGCTTATATGAGAAGGTTGCGAGGGGTTTTTCTTTTGTCGTTTTTTTTAACTTTCAGGAAATTCATTGGAATCCAAACTTTATAGGAATACATCAATCTATTAATGTGTTTTTTTTTTTGTTTTTTTTTTGTTTTTTTTAAATTCTGTATACTGACATGTTGTCAAGTCAGCCTGGGTGAACATGTTAAGTTATGCACATTTAAAAAAAAATACAACTAGACTTTTATATTCCTGTGTTGCCTGAAAAGTTAATATTCTGAGTTTACCACCTCAGCTTCTGGACGACAGAGGCTCTTGTTCAATCCAGTCTGAGTGAAAACTGTAGCACTTTTGATGGAGTGGTGTCACTAAGGTGGAGATGCTCACAGAATACAATTTCCCCACGGGAAATTAGACTTCTCAGAAAGCCCTAATAAAAGTCAGAGAAGAATTCTGTAATTGTAAATTTAAATCCTACTGACAGGCCCTACTGTCAAATTTAAATATGACAGGTTGTATTTCCTCAAGTTTTAGGATCTTCACAGTCTTCCTCATCTTAAACGTACAATTGTCTCTTGGAGTTAGTTATATTTGAATGGACATTTTATAAGGTGATTACCTAAGTATCTTATTTCTCTTCGAGCCTCACCTTCAGAAACATGTGCACAATGTACATATCCCAGACAGCTTGAATTTTCTTCACTCTATCATCTACATTTCAGTGGAAAGATAATATTGCAGAGCAAACTCCCCTTTTATTTCCAAGTGTGAAGACATATTGCAGTGAAACCCCATCTTTGTTATGTGCTTATAAGTGCTTTTTTTTTTTCTTTTAATGATAGTAAAGCCTGAGCTGGAGTGCAAATTAATTTTGTCATGGAGGAAATTACCTCGACAACTGTAAAGTCCAAATACACTCATGGTAAGCGATCCTAAAGATACCGGACAGAAACATTCAACAGACTGAATTACAATGCTTGCATTGTATGGCTTATTAAATCTATTTGAAATGCATGCTGCAAAAATCTTTAAAAAAAAAGAGAGAGAGAGAGAGAGGAATGAAGTTCGTTAGCACATAGGACACAGTAGAAGAGAGCAGAAGGATCATACAAATCTTGGGAGGTACACTGTTCAGATGTCCTCTCTTTCTCAGTGTGGAGGGTACTTGGGACAAATTATACACACATGCTCTGGGAGTCGCAAGAGTAAATCGGCTTTGCCACAGCCATAGCTCACTCCTGGATGAGCACTCTGGATTTTCTGTGCCTCTTGGGGAGAGGACATTTGGCCCCAGAAAGAGTGCCACTAAGTTTAATTGGCCCTCCCGATTATTGTGTCTTACATGCCTCATGTATATTTAATTATCATAAATATTCAGTGCCTAGATGATGCATCTATATTTAATGCCTGATGAACATTTAGTGTTTCTTACATTTGGAGTCTTACGTATATCAAGTGTCTTTAGCGTTTCAAGTATATTGTGTATCAATATGGCCTTTCATTCCTTGTACATTCACACATATGTAAAACTCAGCAACTACTTATCTATCCTAAATCGTCTTAGGAGTTTTATCAGACCCATCTGCTTTCTTGGTTCTCAGTAGCAAGCTTGAATATTCTGAAGCAATACAACATATGCACATTGTAGATTATAAATGTTTGTATTGTTCTATGCCAAAATATAAAACAAAGATTCTTCTTTCTCTTGTAAGTATACTTGACATTTAAGGAGTCATATTGTAGGCTTTATAGTAGAGTTCTTTTTCTCCTACATAATAATTTTAACACTTTTCTTTTAAAAATCATGTTTATTGTTAGGGCATTAATGATGGGGGGGTCAAACACTATCATTTTTATTAGCTGATTAAATGTGCATTTTTTAAAAAAGCTCTAAAAATCTGTTGAAATTTCTTGCACCAATAAATTAACAGTGAAAATTAAATTCAGCCCTAAGTACTATTTTTTCTTGGAACATTTATTTATTTTTGTGAGGAAAATAAAATCACATCACAAATTTCAGTAATCACCAAGAACTTTAAGTTTACTGAAATTTTATTTTTAAAATCAAGTTTTATACGCTCGACAGGTACACAATTTAAAGTCCTATTTGATGAAGCTGCCTCCCTTTAAATAAATACAAAAATTAAAATCATAAATGAAAATTCTAAAATGAAAGAAAAAAGAAAACTTTCTGTAATACTCCCTTTAAATAAACACAAAAATTAAAATCATAAATGAAAATTCTAAAATGAAAGAAAAAAGAAAACTTTCTGTAATACTAGTAATATCACAAATCTAGTCATACCAATTAAGGCAAAATTTTACAACAGCACAGTTCTTTTTTAATTACTTTCTGTTAGACAACAAAATATTATTTGGACAAAATTGCCAAAAAATGTACAAATTATTAGTTTGGTAAATTTACACGATTTTTCTGAATAATTCATACATAGATATGTATCCATATATGCTTGTAGATAGATACAGATACATATATTTGTGTATCTTTTGGGTTTCTGGACAGAATTCTTGTGTGTGTGTGGGGGGGGGGCGCTTCCCACACAACATCAACCAATACTTGGACACCCACTGGGTACCCTACAATTAACGTGATTGTGATACTATCTACCAGAAGACAGCATCACATTCTACAGGTTAAGGGTTCAGTCCTACAAAACTGCCTTCCCCCACCCCTGCCCCAACTTCAGAGGCCAGTCACTAGCCCAGGATATCACCTGTGCTTCTGACCAACCACCTATAGATTGGAGGTTCCAGTGAACCCTTCCTTAGACTTCAGATACCAGTTGTATGTCCAGGGTTTTCCCTGCACTTCTGATAGAATAGCCATAAATCAGAGGTTCCCATGATTCCCTCTTTAGGTTTGAATAATGTGCAAGAATGGCTCACAGAACTGAGAGAAACATTTTACTTACTAGATTACTGGTTTATGAAAAAAGGATATGTAATTCAGGAACAGCCAGGTGGCAGGGTGCACTGGAGGAGGTATGGAGATAGGGAGTAGAACCTCCTGCTGTCTCCAGGGGTGCCATCTCTCTGCATGGTCACGTGTTCACCAACTTGGAAGTTCTCCAACCCAATCCTTTGTGGGTTTTATGGAGGTTTCATTTCACAGGAATGACTGATTAAATCATTGGCCACTGGCAATTGATTCAATCTCCAGTCACTGTCCCTTCCCTGTGGGTCACAGGGTAGGAAGGAAAGTTCCATCCTTCTAATCTTAAAGTTGGTTCTCCTAGCAACCAGCCCCATCCTTAGGTGTGGTCCAAAAGTCATGTCATTAACATAACAAAAAACAACTGTCTCCCTCTTATCACCTAGGAAATTCCAAGGGTTTTAGGAATTCTGTGCCAGAAACCTGGACAAATATTTATTTCTTATTATAAATCACAGTATCACAGTATACACACACACACACACACACACACACACACACGAGATCAATCATTCAGAGTTGCTTTCATAATTCTTGGGGGAGTGACTTACATATGAGATGTCAATTTAATTATACCGTTTTGATAGGCTCTACCAAGAATACAATAAGGACTTACACAGTGCTGATCACAAATATAGAACTTCAGGGAAATGTCATGATATCCTGCAAATGAGAATTCGTATACTTGGATACACATTCTCAGTAGCTATATCATACGGTTTTCAAAGTGCTATCTCTCAAAAAGAGGGAGAGAGAGAGAGAGAGAGAGAGAGAGAGAGAGAGAGAAACAGAGAGAGAGAGAGAGACAGAGAGAAAAATAAAAAAGAAACAACAGTGATAATGAAGTTAGAAAGTGGTTCTAATGTTGAGAAAGACATTGATGTCCAGGATTCAAATTAAGAAGTTGGAAAAAAATTGTTCCATGATCTGAAACAATAGAAACACATTCCAAATTATATTAGCTAATATTGTATGTTGCTAAAGAACAAATATTACATGTAAACATGTGACTATTTCATTTGCATTCTTAAAAATTGATATACTCACGTTGATTAAAATTTTTTCTTTTTATATTTTAATAATGAAAATGAGAGATTGCTTTGTATCCAAATTCACTTAAAATCCAACATCAAAGCCATTATAAAAGAAATGTATACCGTTATAGAACTGGAGAATACACATAAAACTAAAAAAGTTTCAAAGAGTGGTATCACCCATTAATGGCTGTCAATGTTTTGTGGTATCTCTGAGACATACTTACATTTATGTAATTAATTACATTTATGTAATTACTTACATTTATGTAATTAATATCAAATGTGTATATGTATACACATATTGTGTGTATGTGTAGGTACTTATATGTAGTAATTTTTCATCATCAAACATAGCTAGTGATGAAGCTCATTTTGTGCCAAGACAAGGCCTATACCCTACCACAAAAAGTATGAAAAATTAGTTTGATTTTTGCTTCAATATTGCAAAGGTCCACCAAATACTTTATTACATACTGATTTATATTTTTCTAGATAACTGTATTTGCATTCTTGTGTTCTAGGCAAACAGAACTTATAGTTACTTTTTACTGAAAGTGTGAAACTAAGTGGCAATATTTTTATTTCAAAAATATTATGCTAAATGTCTTCAAGAAATTCCAATGAATAAAAGGCTACTAAGAATACGTGTTCTGTATCTATACAATCTGTATATATTTAAAAAGTGTCAGAATATAGCCTGCAACCTCAAATAGTTTTAATACTCTTCCTACAATTAAAAAAACAAACAAAAAACTTTACTAATTAGTTTAATTTTAATTCACAATAACCACAGATCAGATAATAATGATCCCTCTCTCAAAATCCCTTTTCATTAGTAATTAGTAATTAGATTCATCTTTAAATACCATTTTTCTCCTGTTCTAAATTGCTAGCCTCAGGCTATACATTCAAATTTGTTCCAAAGTATGTAAAACGGGCCTAAAACTCCCAATACCTTCCAAACACTTGCTAGTATGCACCTCATTTTAGGAGGTATAAATATCAACAAACATTTAGTGGCTCAAAATATATCTACTATTACTTTCAAACACACAATAGTATGAGATTTGGGTGTAAAACAGAATGGATGTGTTAAAAATTAGTATCCTCCCTTTCCATTCACGAATCCAGGATCATCCATGTATCCAGGTTAGGGATTATTCTCTCTGGCTTTTGGACATGAATCCATTCTGAATATCATTTAACTCCCTACATTCTGGCACAACTGCTAGTGTTTGTTCCAAGAAGGCCCAGAGATGAAAAAATAAATGAATAAATAAAAATGAGGCCTCAGGTGAATCTAGCAGAGAGAGCAGAGAGAGCTGTGAAAAAATGCCTCACTGTCATTTGACTCTATCTGCGTGGCAGCCACAGATACTGCTTATCAAAGGTGGTACTCAAGGGTGTTCAGAAGAAGGACCATATTTTGGATGTTTAATCAGCCTCTTATGTCCGCAGGGCTGAGTCCACATTGCTCAAGGACTTTCTCAAATGTTTGCAATAGGAAACAGCATTTTTCTTATAAATGTGAAAGGTAAAAATCACCTGTAATGCTCCTCTAACAACTGCTTCTGTAATTCCAAAGTGATTATTTCTAGTAACTGATACATGACCCAGCAAGCTCGTTGAAACATGCAGTTTGTCTCAGGAAGTTAAAGTGAGATTTGCTCATTTGGTATGTTCACAGGAATTACAGCAGGGCATTTTTTCCACAGTACAATGACACATGTTCGTCAGTCCAATTGTCTCTCATGCCATTCCGCAGCCCCATCACGGTGTTGAATAGTTCTTCGTGAAAAGAAAATAGAAAATGTAAAATTACACACCAATTAATGATGTGAAAGAGTGAGTAATTCCTCTTAATTCTCTCACTAAACACAAATGTTGAAATCCACACTGGTTTCAACATTGTGAACTGGGAGTAAATGGTAAGGTGTGGTTAAAAGCATTAATTGAACTTAGATTGCTTCAACTCCTAAGTTATATGGCCACTTATAAATAGGGAAGTTTGAGAAATTGTAGAATTATGCAAAACCATGGTACCCAGATCCTATACTTGAGATAATTAAATGAGTCTCTTTGTGAAGCATCTTTAAAAGTGTGCTAATCCACAGGAGATGCTCAATCAGCATTCACTGTTATGATTAGTAATGTTTGTGTTGAATTCTCTAGTGGTCCTGGTGCTTGTTTATATTGGTTATGTTGATTACTATTGTTTGTGTTAAATTGCCTAACTTTGCAACTTTGGAAAAGTGTAGCCCAGGGATTAAATGAGTTTCATTCTGCTGCCCAGTTTCTACAATCTCAGTAAACTCTCAAACAAGCACCACGTAATTTGGTAGAATCCTCCAGGAAAAATAAGTACACAGAATCAATAAATCAACATTTGGATGATTTGAGGCCAATCTGACCTTAAATGGATGTTCTGTCACATGATCATCTCTATCTCCACAAGTATGGGAGATAGCCTGATACTGACCCAGGAACTATGTTTGCTATCATGTCTATTATTGTTCAGAAAAAGGTAACCAATCGTACTTTTATATATATATATATATATATATATATATATATATATATATATATATATATATATATATATATATATTAGAATCAGGCGGGATTGTAACAGGTCTTTTATATATATATTAGAATCATGCAGGATTTTAACAGGTTAAGGTAATTGAAAGGTCATAGCTAACACCAAGTCGCAAAGAGCAAAGTTCCAGGCGGTTAATCGCTATTGCTGCACAGGACAGTTACATTCTGTCCTGTTCTCTGTCTTAGAAATTCAGTAGACTATGACTGATATTTACAGATGTTATATTTTTTCAATTGAGCATTTTCCAAAGATTCAGCTTTATGTCAGTTGCTCGTAACGTTGGGGGAGATACAGATAGCACAGTTTCCCATCAAGCAGCTTACAACCTTGTTGAAAAAGGTGTGTTTCGGAGACTTGACCTGATACCTACTTCAGGAAAGAAAATTAAAATATAATTGCCTATTGGAAAAGAACACACATCTACTTATTTTTTTGTTTTGTTTTGTTTTGTTTTAAATTTTAAGTGGAAGAAATTTAATTGCTTAAGAATATATTATCCAAGGTTTTGGATTGAAGAAATTGGTAAATTGGTAGCATAATTTAATAAAGACATCTTCGTTACATAGAAATGCTAGGCAAATATTTGAAGAAATTTAAATATATTAACAAATTTGAAAGAACAAGGAGATACCTTCAGGTATTACAAATAAAGGAGGAAACTCATAGTCAGAGCAGTACGTGTGGAATACTGAGTGAGTGGGAGTCCAGTAACATATGAATCGCACACATAGACTCAAGCAATTATTATTGTTATTTGGGTATTCGTTACATTTTAAGAGCCTTTATTGTGTTTTATGACTTCATTTAATTTTTGTTATGTTAAACATTTTCATAGTTCAAAAGTCAAAATTTTTGAAAAAGATATGTTCAGGGAGGATGGCTCAGTCTTTCCTATCTCACACTATTCCTATAGGTAGGTAGTTACTGTCAATGAATTCTCTAGTCTCCGGTTTATACTTCCATATATGTATAAATATACACACGTACATATACATTTGACCCCATATGTGCACACACACGTGTGTGTGTGTATGTATATGAAAATCTTCTTAAAGGAAATATTTGTTCTATATTCTGGAGTGTATCTCATGAATTGACGTTGTATTTTGTCAAAGCTCTGTTTAACCTCTCTGGAGATAATCATATTTTTGCTCTGCACTTCAATTGATGCAGTAAAGTGTATTATAATTTTCTAATACTAATGTATCCTAAATCGTGAGGAAAAAACACTTTGCCATTATATATTATGTTAAGGTTTTATTAGCTTCTGTTTTCTCAGAAGTTATTTAGTATGCTGCATTGATTTCATAAGAAAGATTGGTCTTTAGTTTTCATTTTAATATCCTATTTTTCAAAGTTATACTTTATTTAAAAAATTGGGAATTTTCTTTTTTTTCCCTATACTCTGGAGCTATCTTAAATTAAGTTGGGATTATCTAGTTTTTGAAAGATTGGTAAAATTCCTCTGTGAAACCCATATAAGACTTCATGTGTTTTTATGGAGGCAGATTTTTTCTGATAACTATTTCTCACATAGACATTTTTCCTAGAATATTTTTCATTTCATGTAGGCTTGCAAATATATTTACATAGAATTTTATTTTATCTGAAATTTCTTGTTATTTTCACTGAAATTTAGTGTGTATATTATATTTACTGTATTTGTTTCTTCGTGCTTTCTGTTTCTTTTGTGCATATTTTATAGTTAAGAAAGTTTGTATAGTTTTTCTCCTGGTAAAATTTTATAATACTCTTTATAATAATTTATGTCTCCCTTCCCAACTTTCTAGCATTTGCTTCTACCATTTTAAATAAAATCTCCCCCAATACCTACACAACACACTACACAACAACCAATGAATTTCCCTTTTTACTTTCCCATTTCTCTTATGCCACAATTTTTAATCATGTTATTTCCATGTTTATCTGTCAGAATATCTAATATTTACACCCCGTCTTTCCACTCTTTCCCCACCTTTACTTCAATCTTAGTTTTACCATAAAATAAATTATCTCCAGAATACCAGAGTACCCTATCATTAATAGACAATTAAATTAAAATAAAGACATGATAGGAGAAACAAAAATCAAGATTTATCACTCACAGACGCTCAATTATTCAAGTACTAAAGGATGTTCATGACATAGAACGAAGGAGTTTGATATAAGAGACAGAGATGATCAAGTAAACTTTTAAATATAGACAAGTCAAAATGAGCATTAACACTAAAATAATGTGGAAATAACAGCAATGACTAATTCTAGTGGGACTTAAAGAAAAGAGGAAGCTAAAATATTGCACAATGACAGCATGGACAATGAGAAAGGATAATGAGAAATAAATTACATCAATTGCCTTACCTTGTTTGTGAAGGTAGAAACAGTGATTAATTTAGGGCATTATGCTCTCAGTAATTATAAAAAAACATATTTGGCCATGCGGATAACTATGACGAACATCAACAAAAAGATCTTCTCCTAGAAAAAATTAATCTGAATGTAAGTTAAATAGATATCTATTTACAAAGTCATGTATTATTACAGAAATCCTTGAAGGAATTATATTTATCTTACATCATTTTTAATATAATTATCGTTATAATTTAAAACCCATATTTGTTGGCTGAAAGATAATAAAAATAAATTACTGAACAATATAAGGTTTCCAAAAATGGTACAAATAGATAATATCATACACCCATATCCATTTTAAAAGAAAGGACGGGTGTTTTTCATGTTTATGTATTAGGAATTTACATTTTTAGAAAATATATTTTTCAAATTAGAGTCATTAATTTATGATTTCATATTCCAACTCATTTTCTTATATTTCATAATACACCCACACAACTGAAGACTTATTTTACAAAAGTAATCAAGATTTAAAACAACCTTTTCAAGTTCCATTCAATAACTTCTAAATACCTTATTGAGTTGAAAGAAGAAAACTGTAGATCTGTATATTTACCCATGGATCCTAATATTGTTCAGGGACAGCAGAACAGTTGTAACACTGGAAATACAGTTGTCTTCTCCAAATACTGTGTTAGAGAACTGAATGACGATATCTTCAGTGCCTGGGTGAACACTTGTAACTTATATCCAGGTTAGATAACTGAGTCTGTCAGGGACTATCTGCGACTAACACATTAAGAAATTTGTAGAATAATGACAATGATATTTCAAAATGTACGAGTATGTCTAGATACAGAGAAAAAAGGGTAATGTACCTAAAAGTCAGTTTTAAGTAAAGAGGCTTAAATCTGATGCTGTTATAACAGTGGGCAAAGGCCACCAAATGAAGAAGTAATGTGTGTGGCCTTTTGTAAAATCTGGTGAAATGTTTTAAATTATCGATTCAAACAAAAGCATACAGAAAGCCAGAGGGAGTTAGGAGCATGGGCGTGACGGAGAAAAGGAAGAATGAAAAGAAAAATTCGCAAGTATAGTCCTTGCTTTCTGGTTTCTGTTAATGGTGTTCCAAATTCTCCCAACAAAAATGCAGACTGTTAACCAACATATTTAGGGCCACCCTCTAAATGTCCAGTAGCAGCTCCCCTTCTATACAGACGGCCAGTTGATCTCTGGGCTGTATGTGTACCTGGTTGCCTCTGTCTCCTTATTTACATGGCATAGTCCCTAAATCGATAGAATGGTTAGAGAGCCACAGACGTTGGCTTAAGGAGACAGCCTGATTGACTGCACATGATACTCTTGCTGGTGAGCAAAGGCAGCAAGGTCCAGCCAAAGCTCTAGGGACGATGCAACCGAGACATTGAGCACTTGATACCTCTGAAAGGACATGCTCCAGTTAGGATGCATTCCCAGGAAAGCAGTTGACGTGCGATTCTCATGCTAAGCTATATTTACTTATTTCAATGTATTGAGTTTTGCATGGAGAACTCAAGAAACCTCAGACGAAATGACGAAAGTTCATTAAAGAGATTTTTTAGGGCCTGACAAAAATTTGCTCAGCAAACTCACAAAGCCAAGCCACAGTTGAGCAAGTGGTGCTCTCCTGAGACCAATCTGCCCCTACCCCAAAGGCATTCATTTACCTTTTCATTGAACTCTTCCTTTGGTATTCCTTCAGGATCACTAACATTTCCTTTGCCACCCATCTGGTGTAAACAGTGTTTCAGAACCACCTGTCATCCTTTGCTTAAGTATGTGAGTGTATCGTTACATTGATTTTAGGTTATTTTTAACATCTTGTATTTAATAAGGCATAGTAATTACATTATTTCGGGGGTATAAAACATGTGAAAACCTCACTATTCCTCTCTACACCTTGTGCCAAAGCTAAGACTCAACGCATTGATCGTGGTTCTGCTATCCACTCAGTAAACATGTTACAACTAAAGACAAAACAATCTTATGCCAGATGAAGACTGAGGGAGGTTTTCTAAAAAATTATAAACCATGACTCTTGTGCTCCAACATAGGGGTCATTTTGTGGAGAGAAGACTTCCAAAACTGTAATATAAGACAGGCTGTAATAAACATATGTTGAGTCTAACTGGATACAAGTATATAGGCATTTATAAATAAGAGAAATAAATATTTCTCTTGCTTAGGCAATCAGAGAAAAAGTGCTTAAGGAGTTGGTCTATTCAGACAGGTTCAATACATCAAGAAGAAAAAGAGATTGCCTATGTTATTTGAACTGTGAGCTGCCAAAATGGAACAAATATTCATCGAACTAGGCACTAAACTAGGCAAATGACAGATATTCTGATGACATGTCATTATCAACCGTATGAAGTAGCATGAGCTAATTTTATGTACATGAAGACTAGACAAAGGCATAAATAACATATAAAGTGTCAGAGAGTTCAGTCTATTCAGTCTTTTTTACCAAACCGCATCATGGCATTTGTTTTTCCACATCTCGGCTTTTTGAACTGAGTAACGCTGTATACCTAGGAAAAGGACCTGGTGTGTAAAATAAAATCCAAAAAAGTCAATAGGCAAATGGATTATATCCTGATAAATTAGTATAGTTATTTTTCACACTTGACTCTAATGTAAAAAGACTTCATTGAGTAGGACTGCTATAACTCTCTGAATTAGGAACTCTTCTCTCCATTTTCAACGACAAGAAACACAGTTGCTTCCAAGAGGGTGAAGGATTCTGACAGCGGCTCTTTTAGCCTTGTCTTTTTCCGAAGTGTGCATTTCCTGTTTTCACAGAGAAAGGGGCTGACATTTCCTCTTTTTATCAATTTATTTGTCATCGGTTCTATTTAAGGTTAATTTACCTTGAGAGCAAAGAAATCTTATGTTCTGTAAGAAAAATAACTCATCTACAGGAACACAAAAGGATTCCTTACAGTTTTGCTGTTTTCACAAAGAAACCAGCAATAGCAAAGCTCTCCCTATGTCAGTTTCAGGGAGAAATAAACTAGAAAAGTAGGAGCTATCTTACGAAGTGTTTGAGGAAATGTTGACAATTTGCTTTTTTGCTTGTGTTGTTGTACTGATTATTAAGGTTATCAAATTTAAATAAGTAAAGCCCAATTCATATATCTTTTTTTATTATTTATAATGCAAGGGTAGGAAGAACATTTTCCTTTTGTCTCCTAGCAATGTATCAGCCCCAGACATGGATTTCTGCCCAGATACAAGTGGGTCATTCAGCTGGTCAACAAGGATGCTTCTTGTGAGAGCAGATTTTTTATGTGGACGGCTGTCTAGCAGGAAGTATATTGCCATGTAGTCTTTTTGAATTTAGCAAACGGCTGTCAAATACCCCTAGTAATGACCCACTTAATTTTATAGTCAGTACTTTTACATATAACTATATTAATAATCATAAATCTGGATCTGGAACTGAGGTTACTATAGTTGGTTACAGACAAGACCAAAGTGTAAATATATACTACATAATAAATGACACCATTTATGTATTCAAGTGACATGATTTCTAGTCATGCCGCAGAAGCAAGTAACCTTGAACATAACCTTGTTTCTTAGAACTTTGGAATCCCAACCTGAAAAATGCTCATACTACCACTTTACAATCATCTCATGGAAGAAACATTTTTTGCTATTAAAGGGAGATGGAGTAATAGCGTAATTTGTATTAAGCTTGCCTATGAAACCTTATCAGAATCAGCTTTCCCTAAGCCACTATGGGAATATTAAGCTGTGTTTCATTTTCTTTGAGGTGTGAGCATTGACCTTGAATAAAATATGAAGCAATTTAACGTGGTCATTCAAAATGAGCAACGGCCATTATGAGGGATGGACCCATCTCTTGTTTGCAGTGGTGACAAGTTCTTTGTTTGGGGAATTTAACATGATGGCTTTCAAAATATGAATACTAGCCTCTTATGTTACGCTAACAGTACTGATACCAACAGCAGGTATTATTAACACACCACAGAATTGGATTTACTGGACTCTGTGGTGGTAAAAAAAACATTGACCTTGAAGGAGATAAATTTATAAAGTTTAAGAAACCAGGTTCTTAATTTGCCATTTATTGTCACTGAAGAATTTACACAACTACTTAGCTGAGATGAAGTACTTGGGTGTGCTTCTGTCACAGGAGGGGAGGAGGTCACAGAACCACGTTTACACTATGTGACACATCTGATAATTGGCCTTACTTTGATTCAGGTCTTGATCCTCGGACATTTTTAAAATGTTATTAATCATAGAGATGAGTTTTTAATAATGTGAGAGGCTTATAACAATATGTGCTCTGATTTCTACATCTTGCTTTCAGTTCTCACATTCAGAATATGTTCCCAAAGAGACAGAAATCCTGAAAACACGCCAGTTGCTATTGTTCATCAGCCAAATGTTGACCATTTACAGACCTCCCTTTCTGCTATTCTCACTTCCACTTGTTCAAGTCCACAAACACATAGAATCCTTTCTTTCCTCCCTGAGTCCATACAATGGCAAACCCTGATGCTGGAACAATCCTGAGGGAATTGGAAGGAAATTGTGGCTCTTGGCTACAGAAGGATCTCAGCTTTCTGCCAAGGACCCATTCTAAGGGCAGATAGCATCAGTGCTTTGATGAGACCCAATTTGGTGGACCACCTTACGCATACTGCTCAGAGGGTGATTATCCATTCCTGTTTGCCCAAGATTTTTTTCAGTTTTAGTGCTGAAAGTACCTTGTCCACAGAAATCTCTGAGTCCCAAGCAAACAGAGACAGTTGCCTTCTTTAGTTCTGAATCTGACCTAGTCAATCTATTTCAAAGGCATTTCACTGGGCTTCCAATGTGTACAGGATAGAAAGCCACCAATTTTGACAGGATTGTGGCTTACATGAAATGTTACCCCTTGGTTTCAGTGTGGGCCCTTTCCATTTCAGATGGGTCTGGCTTACCTCTTACAGATCAGGCCTAAATGGAAAAGGTGTTTTGCTAACAGAGTTTCCTATTAACCAGTGAGATAACAGAGATCAAACTTTCTGATAAAGGAATAGAAAGTTTTCTGTGGAGTAAAACCACAAAGAATCTAATAATGAACAATAACACTCTTTAAAAATAAAAATACTTCTACTGTTACTAGCACTGGTGACATAGTATCATTGGACCTGCGATTGATGAATTACTAATTCAGATTGCATGATTGAAGAGTTTGAAGGTAGTCATGATCCTTGAATCACTCTGATGCCAGCGGGGCGAATCCCAGAAGTGGGGACACAAGCCCTGGGCCAAGAAGCTTCTTGGCTTCACGTAGGAGAGAATTCAAATATGAGCCCATGTGGAGTTTAACGTGAAGGTGTTGCAGGAGGCTTGGCAAGGCCTCTATCCTGAGAAACCAGGAGGAGGGACCTCAACCAGTGAATTCCTGGCAGCAGCTCGCAGGGAAGAAATTCCAGCAGGAGTCAAAGGAAGCAAGGCCAAATTCATTTAAGCCAAGGAGAGACCAGGGGTGGGCTACCCTATAGACAGAGCAGCACACTCTTTTAGTCTATTATTAGTGTCTGCTTAATTAGGGGCTGTATATTTCAATTTGTAGGAGGATATTCAGGGGTATTTTAGGAAATGGTGATTTCTTGTTCTGAGGCTGGTAATAAGTTTCAAGGATATGTTTTTAAAAAGGGCTGAGATTTCTTGTTCTGCAGCTGGTCCTGTCTTTCATCTTCCACAACCAGTCTTGCCTTTTATCTAACTCAACTTTACCTTTCTGGATCTCATGACGTGTCTTCTACCAATTGGGACACAAAGTTTTGTGTGTTTGTTTGTTTACTTGTGACCATCTCTTCTTAAAGAATTAAATGAACCATGAGATGTGAGATTCTCTCACTGATTTTCTATCCCCTCATGATAGTCCAGGAAACTTTCATAGCCTTTGCCTGATTTATTTAACATGTAGTTTATTCTAGTTCTAAGAGGGTCTTATTTTTGTTTTCTTGTTTGTTTGTTTGTTAATGTTGGGCAGATACATTCCCGTGGATTTTTAGAGTGAAAGCATCTGATTGTTCTCCCTGTTTTCACAGTGTTTGAACTTTATTATGGTAAACCATTGTCTTTTCTATTCTAACTTCTCTTTATATTCATATATTGAGTTATAATTCGAAATAGGAGGTGCTCAAGAAATGATTATAGATAAGTTAATCAATAGTTCGCAAAAACCATGTAAAGTGATAAACCTATCTAGGTGATATAAACTAACCAATTGAAGAAAAGTTTGATCTTTTTGAGCAGTAGCACAATATAATACAATACAAGATAGGAAATATGTTTTCCACTTCCAGACTATATGATTACAAACTATAGTAATTCACTATTTCTCATGTGTTAAGAATTCTCTCATTCTCTTTTTCATCTATATAAAAATAAAACAGATACTATTTTAACATTAAAAAAAATCCATAGCCATTGAGGAATTGGAAGAGGCAAGGAATACTGTGTATTCACAGAAGCTACGTGTCATAACATAACAGAAGCACAGATTCTGGTGCCAGATTGCCTGAGTTTAAATCATAACCCTGCTACTTACCAGCTCTATGACCTTTGGCAAAATGTTCAAACTCATTGTGTCTTAATTGCTTATCTGACAAACTGGGGTACTAATAACCTACCTGACAGGGGTATTCAACAAGTTAATTAAACAAAGTAATATATGTAAAGTGCTTAGAATAGTGCAGGCACGAGAAGAACTGTATGTATCAGTTATTATATTTACCATTTTGATTTACACCTCCATTTCTCTAGTTTTTTTTTTTTGTGTACTTAAAAAGGAAGGTGTGTGCTAGGAATGTATTTATCTTCACACCTTTTTAAATCATTCAGTATAGATTAGGAAAATGCAGCAAACAAAACGTATGAGAAATCTTTAAATAGATATGCGTTAATATCTTAATGGTTAATTATTTGGGACATGTTTCCCAGTTATCAGATATTAAAATAATTTATCTTATTCCCTAAGACCCAAACATAACTCTTAATCACTGTAAGAAAGGGAGAATTATAACCAGTTGCTATTTGCTGGTCAAGTCAACTTGGTAAGCACTGACTCAAGGAACAGAACTGATCCTAAAATAGAAAATTGTAATAGATGTGTGTGTGTGTTTGTGTGTGTTTAATATTCTTCTATTCTCAAGACTAAAGCCTTGTATGTATTTTTTATTGCTTTCTTGTCATGTCTAAATAT
Organism: Rhinolophus hipposideros; assembly: GCF_964194185.1. Classification (NCBI taxonomy): domain Eukaryota; kingdom Metazoa; phylum Chordata; class Mammalia; order Chiroptera; family Rhinolophidae; genus Rhinolophus; species Rhinolophus hipposideros. The sequence goes on from NC_138051.1 coordinate 86,456,490, forward strand.
ACAGATAAATTCGTAAAAGTTTTCTTTTAGTTGTTATTAATCCTTTTGTTTAACATCTGTAAAACAGAGATAATGCCTCCTTTATGAAACTAATGAAAGAACTTAAAAGGATAACGAATATGGAACCAGTTGAACAGGCACTGGCCTAGGGAGGTTTGATACTGACAACACATCTCACCTACCTCCCACTAAGTGTTCAATCCTTCTGCTTTGCTGACTCAAGAATTGACTCCAGTATTTTAGAGTCCACTGCGGTCTCCAAGACCTTATTGAAATGTTCCCATCTTCTTCACTCACAAACATAGGAATTTGGTTTTAGATGACATGCAATTCTGAATTTTCCTCAGAATTACCTTGGAAAAGACTTCACTCCAGACCTGCCTCAAAATTTGCATCTGCTCTCTACTCTCTGTTTTCCTTCTTTTTGAAATACTGTCAACAAGAATTATTTTTATATTTTAGAATCAAAATTCTTAGCTTTTATGAAAATCATCTCTTAGTGAATCCACATATAAAAACAATTGAATCCAGGTACAAGGCTTGTGCAAAAGGAGATCCAGCATTTGGAGAGGGATTACTGTTTTACAACTCCTACGTAGTAGCATTTAGGTATGGGGAAGCTTTAATTGTACATGGAATTGAATAATCACTTATGCAAGTGTATGCATGTGCACACACACACAAATTCACACTTTCTATTAATGTTATCTGTGCCATAAAATGACTATAAAATGAAGCATTTGTTCCCACAATGTTCACTTTTCTGCTCACACATTAATTTGTAGAAGGAAAAACAAATAAAAAAAAAACCTAATAGCCATCTAGAAATTCATCTTACAGATGACTTAATCACAAAGTAAGACAAGGGTGTATCTTTGGTAGACATATTAGAAATAAAGAATCTTTTTGTAAAAGAAAATGCACTAAAGTCTGCTGTTTGTGGGAGTCCATCTCTATTGCTAGCCATCTCTACTCACTAGAGGATTGCTGTGTTACTTTAAGAGTGTTGGTTTAAAAGTGAAAATACCTTTACACAGACACATAAACTTCAAATTAATTGATATAGTCTGTCATCTAGAACACAAACGCTGAATCGAGACACTTGGGCTTTGTTGAAAATTCACATTTCAGTTGCTTGAGCATTTGCAAACAGTTGATTGTCCCATAGCCATACTTCTGCCAGAGAGCCTGGTTTCCTTCAAGTTCAGTTGAAAAGATACACCCTACTGAAATATAAATCTTAAATTAAAAGATACACCCTTCCTATTGTTGTCTGTATAAACAACATTCCAAATCTACTTTGTTCTGATGATAGCTGGGTGTGTGCTAAGAACATGGTTGAACATTATTTCAACTCTGCTGTGGGGAATTGTGCTCAATTTCAGTCAAGAGACAGTGTGAAACATGGTCTTTTACCATGTACCAACAGTTACATTTAATCAAGTTTCATTGTCACTGCTTCACCCTAGGAAAAAAACTAAACCAAAAAACAAAAAAGGAGAAGGAGAAAGAGAAGGAGGAGGAGAAGAAGCAGGAAGAAAACAAGATGAAGAAGGGGGCAGAATAAAAGGTATCTAAAATCCTCCTTCTCTGGTCTAGCAGGTGACAATCTTAGAAATCATGTATGTGACATTGTTCATTAACCAGCAACTTTGCTTCCCCCCTTTTGGCTTGCCACATTCATGTTTCCTTGGAAAGATATTTCAAGGTTGGAAAGCCATAAAACCCAGTGTTGGGGGTCTGTTGAGATACTGAGTTCTATAACTGAAAGTATACAGACTCTTCCACATAGTCAGAAGATTCACTTTTTCATTTTCTTTTTAATACACTTTTTTGAATCAGTAAAGAAAAATGAAGGGATACAGGGCTTTTAGTTTTCTATATATATATAAAAAACAAACAAACAAACAAACAAAAAAACCTCACAACACCCTATTTTATCTTGTCTATAACCTTCACACAATAAAGAACAAATGCTGGGTAGAAGCTGCAGTCATATTTTTGCATCACTGAATTTCTTGCTCTGACTTGAGTCAGAAAAATGATTTTAGAATCTCTTAAAATCAGTAGATTTGAATGCTCTCACTCCCTACCAAAGAAAACGAACAGATTTAAAAAGAAGAATGAACTTGAATTGAGTGTAGACTGTGCACAGGCATTTAGTAAAGTGTCACATATATATTAATTCTAGTTCTAATTACCTTGCCCTCATGTGTTGAAATTTAAACTATGTGTTTTGCTTATTTATTTTGAAAGATGATATTCCAGTCAATTGTTATCTATAAAATAAATTATGAGCTATGGAGTTTCCAACACAGTTTAGTTCTGGGCCTTGTACAATACATATAAACTAATTACCTGATTACATCCTCAGTGTACTTAGTAGAATCTATTTGGAAAAATAAGATTAACAAAGGCAGGATAAGTGGAGAACAATTGAGCATCTGCTTTGTGATGCTGGGTAAAAGGACTTTATGACTTCAGCGATGGGAGAGATCAATGTGGTTTAATACAGTGAAAATGACAAAGGAGAGGTGGCCTTGGAGTGAGTTGGGATGTGAGCAGAGCCTGGCATAAAGCGCCAGGTCAGATGCTGACCTGACTGAGCGGAGAAGGTGGCATGGTGAGGAAGGAGTATGATTGTTTACATAGAGCATCCTCAAATTACAGGAAACTTTCCTTTTGATAACACCCTAAAACTTTAAAGGGTGGACCTACTTTCCCTTTTGGGTTGCATAAGCAGATGAGGGCTGGATTTTCCAAACAGAACCTAAACAATAATAATTTTTAGTGGAGAGAATAAACTTACTTGGTGCTTGTGGAACAGCAGTTATACCAGGGGTGCCAAAAAAAAGTATACAAGTGGACACTTTGGTGTCGTTGCTCAAGCAGTAGTTCGCCGTAATCAAAAGTGTCTGGTGGTTGATGGTAACCACTTTGAGCACCACTTGTAACTGCAGAAGTCAAACATGACTTGTATTCATTTTTTGTTGTCAGTATATATTGAGTATTACAATTTTCATAGTTTTTTCTTAAAATATGTATACGTTTGTTGTTTTTTGGCACCCTCGGTATTTAATAATCTGCAACAGGAAAGCAGACAGATACTAATCAGATATTTCTGATCCCAGAATCCAAGACAAAACTCCATTCTTTCTAAATTCTAAAAAAAAAACAAAACAAAAAAACACACACACAGAAACAAACCCACAAACAAACAAAAAACTTTTACAAAGCAAACGAGAAAATAAATCAGTATTTTACATAACCAGAATCCTAAACTGGAATCCACAGTAACAGATTTAAAAAATAAACTATTTGCAAAGTTGGGTGTCTTTTACCACTGTTCCTAACAAATGACGTCAGAGCACAGCTAACACTTCTCTTTAACATGCAGTGTGTCTTAACACTGTAGCTGAGAACCATTCCTTGGTGCTTAATGCTGTGTGTCACCTGTATGTGCAGCTGTAAAGTTCAGGAGGTGGTTGGAGTGAGAAGAATTTCATTACTGTGATGTCCCCTTGCTCAGCAGAGGAGGCCTGCACTCTACATATCTACACATTCAAGCCCTTTTAGCCTCAAGTAACTAACAGGGAGATATGGGAAAACCCATAGAGACCAAGTTCTTTTACCAAAGGGCAGTGCCTTCCTAGGAACACATTACGACACTAGCTATTTCTTCCCACCAATTAAGAAACAAACAAACAAAAAATGGTTGGGGGAGTAGTATAAAAAAAATACCCCACCATAACGTATTAGGAAAAGAAACTTTGTGATTCACTGATAAGTCAAAGGAACTGAGGCAAGAGAATTCAATGACTTAGAGAATCTCATCCTTCAGAGTCTCGATTTTCATCTCCATCTGCAGCCCAGTAATACCGGTGTCATTTCAGATCCCACTGATGTCATTCTCCACAGACTAACTAGTATGCAGGGCCAGCTCCACCATCTCATATTTGGCTCTGATGTCATCAGAGTAAGAACGATGCAGGCATTGGCCACAGAACTTGCAAAGATTTGAGCCCTCAGGTTCTCGATGGTTTTCAAGCAATGCCCCCAGTCTCTGACCTGGGGACTCTCCTTCTCCAGATGTTCCCGGATTTTGCTCTCCAGTCTTCAATTATCAGCCTCTAGGCTCCTGACCCTCTCTAGGTAGGAGGCCAAGTGGTCATTCAGGCATTGCATAGTCTCCTCAGTCTGGATGTCCCCTGTGTCCTCCAGACTCCTGGCCTCCCTGGCAGCCAGGTCCCTGGACCCCCAGGTCCCCGGATGCCGGTGGAGTGGGACATGGAGATCAGGGAGCCTGAGGCCTCTCTGCTTGCATCCATGCTGACCGTGCTGCTGGCCAGTGGGACCCAGTGGTTGGGCGAACGCACAGAGCCCAGGGTCCAGCAGTTGGTGAAGAGGCTGGAGTAGGTGATGAAGCTATTTGGGTGGAAGGTAAGAGGCCAAGATTCAGGTTCGGGCCGCCAGCGATATTTTCTTTCAATGACCATTTTCAATGTTTAAAATTGTTCAAGTCCATATTACTCAGACTATAGCTACGGTAACCCATTTGAAAACCAACATTTAAAATACTGCCCTCCTTTATCCTCTGATCAGAAGTGTATTATTCTAATTTGGAAATTTGTCTACCACTGTAATTTAAATGGTGAGCAACTGGAGAAGGAATTGACTTTAGATATAGTCTTCCTGTATTTACTTTACAGTATATCAAAGTTCTATAGGGAAAACCAAACACCAGACTGCTTCTAACTAAAAGAAAGTTGTATTCCCTCTGTCCTACTTCCTGTCACTTATTTTTTAGAACTTCTTATCTCAAAAAATAAACATGGCTTTCTTTATATTAGATGCCAAGATCAGAGCTAGAAATCAAAATCCACAATGTTATTGAATTATATAATTTAGCTTTTAAAAAGTTTTCTGTGGAACACTAGCAATAGGTTTTAGGGAGTATACAAAATGCCCAAATTTCTGCAAATTTGTAAAAGTACATTGCCATTTGTATGTAGAAATGGACATACCCGCTGAGGCTTTTTATTACTACCTCAACAAATTAGCTTTTTGATGAGATGAGTCCCCATTATTTATTTAGGATTGATCTTTGAGGACATCGTTGCCACAGAACTCAAAGCAAAAGTGCATAAGGATATGCACGTGTGTGCAGGTAAGTATGCTTGTGTTGCAGGTACACACAGATCTCTAAATGCGCTTTTCCAGTATTTCTTATTATGCTGGAAGTAAACAAATAAATGAACAAAGAAACTAGAAATACTTAGACTCTCCATGAAGAGAAAAATTATTTGAATCTAGTAGTATATTCATTTTGTGAAATACTTAGGCAGTTATTAAGTAGAAATATATATCAACCTAGAAGCATTAATGAAATGTTAAGTGCAAAAAGGAAGCTATAGAGTAATGCATGTAGCAAAACTGCTAATCAAAACAGCAATAACAAAATACAGACTTGATTTTAAGCCTGTGTATGTTTATGTGAGCACAGAAGATGTGAGCAAGAAGACACACATTTAAATGTTACTGCAACGACTGGGATTGGAAGGGAGTTATATTGTCTTTATGCAGTTCTATAGGGTCTGATGGTTGCTGAAGTATGCTTGATTTTTTACTTGCAAAAAAAGTGACGGGGGCAAAAATGTAGACCAAGAGAGAAAAGTGGAAAATGATATGAATAAACATTCCTCATAAAAATAAAAATAAATGGCTAACAAGAATAAAAGATTATGCAATACTGATAATTAAAGATGCAAATTCAAGCAATGAAATTCTATGTTTTACCTCTTCAATTGGAACATGTTAAAGCAAAGATCATTCTCAATGCTGGGTAAGGCACTGTGAGAACAGCGCTTCTATGCAACGCTAGTGTGTAATTTGGAACAATCTTTCTAGAAATCAAATTGAAAATGGGTATCAAGCACATGTGATATCTTGATGTGGTGGATCCCCGTTTAGGGACTTATAGTAGATAAACAAGCAAGAGTGTGTGTAAAAATGATCTTCACTATAATTTTCTTAAAAAGTAGCACAGATGAAATAAAAATCCATAAATAATTATCTCTCTCTCTCTCTCTCTCTCTCTCTCTCTCTCTCTCTCTCTCTGTCTCTCTCTCTCTCTCTCTCTCTTTCTCTTTCTCTCTCTCCCTTCCTCCCTCCCTCCCTCCCTCAAACCCAGAGCCTCTTAAAAGCCCTTCCTGTCTCTTATGCATGCCATCCCTTGAAAGCCAGGCTGGCCTTGTCCATTCCATCCGTCCCCAGGGAGAAGGACTTGAGGGTGTCCAGCCCCGAGTCCCCTGGAGAACTGGGCTTTTTTTGTCTGACCACTTTTGGACAGAAACCCAACCACAGCAGAATGATTCTGTTAAATGAAATGACTAGCCCTACACCAAAGGAAATGATCCAAGATGTAAACATGTAAACAGCGGTTAAGAGCTTCAGTGACGGTGGTTTTTCTTTTTTTTTCTGTTTTTCTATATTCTACCAATTTTTTCTAAAATGAACATATGTTGACTTAATCTAAAGGAAACAACTGGCTTAATCATTCCATGTCTGCAGTCCTCTTCAGAGGGGCCTGTTGCTTTCTATAAATTGTGAAAACTACTTATTGTAAGATGACTTATTTGTAATTTGTGAAAACAAACAACTGAACGCCTTCAGATAGACTTAGGTGCGTGGAGTGAAGCCTTAGAAAGACTTTCTAAAGTAAAAATGCTTTGATTTAAACATATGCAGAGGTGGTTCTCCAGGCTGCTCTAAAATAGTGGCTCCTCATTCTTTTTGAATCAAGGACCCTCTGGAGAATCTGACTGATGGTAGGACCTTCTCGCCTGAGAAATAAATATCTGCCCCACTGTATTAGATTCCTAGGGCTGCCATAACAAAGCACCACAAATTGGGTGGTTTAAAAGTACAGAACTTTATTGTCTCACAGCTCTGGAGGCTGGAAGTCTGAAATCAAGGTGTCAGCAGGGCCGTGCTCCCCCCTGAAACCTGTGGAGACTCTGTCCTTGCCTCTTCTGGCTTCTGGAGATTTGCCTGCAATCTTTGGTTTTCCTTGATCTTGTAGATACATCACTCCAATCCTCCCTCTTCCCATGTCTTCACACAGTCCCCCACTGTGCATGTCTCATGTATCAGTGTCTCATGTCTCAGTGTCCATGTTTCCCCTTTTCAAAAGGATACAAGTCATACTAGATTGGAGCCCCCTCTCATATCCTCATTTTAAATTGATTACCCCGATAAAAGACCAATTTCCAAGCAAGCTCACAATCTGAGGTACTAGGGATAGGACTTCCTATCTTTTTTGAGGGAACACAATTCAACTCAGAACAGCAACATGTTTTATCATCCCATACCAGGGCACAGACATGCTGACATCTTGTCTCTGGACCCCAACTTAAGGACCAGGTGTGAGGATTGCTGGAAATCTCTTATTCCTGACCCATCCTCCTCACTAAATTAGCTAATGAAGCTTCCAAAGACAAGTCAGGTCAACCCCGAAGGCAGGAAACCCTTTCCACTAAGAGTATTAGGAAGCTGTAAGGAAAAGGTTTTCTGCACAATCTGTCTTGACTTCAACTGAGACATCCAGAAAACTTTGCTGATAGGTACTGGCTTCTTTCCTAATGTAAACCATCTCAACAGTGATTACAAATGATACAATGCTGACTTCCCAAGGGAACACAAATGCTTCTGATGCTTACCTGTCTAAAGCAATGAAAACTCATTGAAACCTCTTAGTAACAGAAATAATGTTACTTGTAATTTTATGTTATTATCAGAATTGAATTATATGTATGTAATGGTATTAGCACTGAACCTCACATGTTTTTCCTTAATATAATATAAAATTTGCTGTACTTTGTTCAGTCTGCATCTTTAATTGCAGTTACTAATCTATGCTAGTCATTAGTATGAAATCTGAAATCAGAGAGGCTTTGGTTTTGTAGTTATTAACTATTCGATGATCAGCCTGTTATTCATGCCTTCTCAATTTCAACTTTTGGATTTGTAAAATGAGGAAAATGTCTACCCATGGGATTGATATATGTAAGTAAGACTGGCTATCTTCAAACCCTAGCTCCAAAGGATACTCGTATGAGCTGCACTTCCCAGATTTATATCCAATGTGTGCCTCGGTTTATCTATGTACAAAAACTGGGAGGAAAAAAAAAAACAAAACAAGGATCACAACACTATTTATTGTACCTGTTTGCTATGCAAATAAATTGAATAGATCACACAGAAGGGACCCTCCATGCAACATACTGTGTTAGCCAGGATTCTCCAGAAAAACAGACCTCAGAGGATGTGAATATATATAAATGGACATTTAATATTAAGAATTGGCTCAAGAGATTATGAAGTTTGGTAAGTGCACACCCGCTGGCCTTTGGGACAGGACTGATGAGAAGACTCTCCAGCCACACCCTTTATGCAGAGTGGGGAAAGCTGTTCCTTTTCACCAGATTCTTCCCAGTGACTTTCCCTGTATCCAGTGGCATCTGCCCACAGCTGTGACTTATTTCCTAGCCCCAGGTCACAGACCTCCTTTGCTCCATGTCTAAGATTTCTTAGAGCCAAAAGGGTGCCTTGAGCCTTCAGCTCCTACCAGGTCTGGGGATCTGGCGTTAGACTGCCTTGGAGCAACACGAGGGGAGCCGGTGCCAGTGAGGTTGGTGGTGCATGCCAATGTCAACTCTGTGAGGTTGGCTGAAGTGGGTCTGGATATTAAGCAGGCTTATGAGGGCACTGTCACCTACACAAGAAGCACACCGCAGGCAGGGCAGGAGGCCGGTGAGAACTTTCTCTCTTCCTCTTTTGTTGGGCAGGGGTCCGAGAGCCCATATGTGATCCCCTCCACCCCTGTTACACTGTGCAAAGCCAAATGCATATTATACTCTCAAACTGGCAAAAAACAAAACAAAACAAATACACATAGTTTGGCAGGCTGGAGACCCAGGAAAGCCATGATGCAGTTTCATTCCAAAGGCCAGCAGGTGGAGACGCAGGAGAGCTGATATTGCACAGAAAGTCCAAAGACTGCTGGAGAATTACCTCTTGCTTGGGGAAGCTGACCTGTTTTTTTCTATTCTACTTTTAACTGATTGGACAAGGCCCACCCACATTATGGAGGGCAATCTGCTTACTCCACGTTCACTGATTTAAATGTTAATCTCATCTATAAACACCCAGTTGACACACAACACTAACATCACATGCACTAAATAAATCTGGAGTCTTCTTTCAAGTTCTTAAGCTCTAGGTAAGTCAGTGCCCTTTCCAGAAGGAGGAGCTTGTTAGAGGGCTATCAGAATTATTTTTAAGTCAGGAGGTAAAAGACGGCTGGATTTAGAGCCAAAACTGAGAGGTAGGATTCCAAGATTGAAATTAAAAACAAATAAACAGAAAAGAACATCAGCGTTTGAGATTTTAGAATATGAACAGAAGCAACTGAGAGGGAAGTTTGTTTAACAGGAAGAACGAATAAAACCTTTACAGAAACCTTAAGGAAGCAGCAATTATATTGTAGCCAGAGACTGCCGTGGAGGCTAAGTTATTTCCTGTTCATGATTTCAGGCCTGCATGGATCCATTCTGTGATAAGACGCCTGGTCAGGGCCAATGTAGAGCTTTTAAGATGAGGGTAACATGGGCATTTTCATGGAATTGGAGAATACAGAAAGGAGTTCTTGGGTTAACATAGCAATTTCTGCACCAAACTGTATGTTCACTAATTATACGTAACTGGTGAACTTAGTTATGAAAATCGATCTCAAATGTGCATTCTACTGCTTGGGATGAATGCATGCTGTTTAATTAGCAGACACTGTTGACTTTGGATTGAACATGTAATTAATGATTGGATATTACAAGTGAGGTACTGGCCAGGAAAAAATTTCCAGTAAACTCAGTATCACAGGTCCCTTGCCTGCATTTTTCTCAGTTCTGCTGTTTGCATAAAGTAGGCACCAGCATAGCCAATCAAATATCTGTTGACTTCCTGAACTAAAGCTGTCAGTCTTTTTAATTAGTATCTCTTTGCAGAGCCCTACCTGTGATCATATTTTAAACCCTCACCTCTGACCACATCTGTGTCATACATAGTTAGCAACATCCCTCCTGCCTCAAATTAAAATAATATACCAAAGAGAATCAGTATTGGAAAAACGAGAAATCCAGCAAACTGCCCTGCCAACATTTTGAAATACTATCTCTGGGAGTATTTTCAGACTGTGAAGAATTTTTATGGGTGTGGCAACAAAAATATAATAGACCTACTCTCTTAAACTTAGAAAAAGTTGTTTGGAAGTCATTTATAGCTAAGAACACTATTCTTTGGGAAGTTATGTGAATGCTGTAGTGTATGCATGTGTGTGTAGGCATGTATTATGCATTCATTGATGTTAACTTTATTTTCCAGAAAGTATGAGATTATAACATCTACTCATTGAGTTTTAAACATGTGATGTGCTTACATTTCATGAAACAATGTGTGTACACCTAACTGCATGATGCCTTTATAATGTGGGTTCTCCTTAAATTAAATCTTCAGTGGAATGAGTAAATCCATGAGGTGCTATTTTCCTTAATTATGAATGAAAACTGACTCGCAAAGCAGTTTGTGACTTTTTCTGGATCCCACAGGTCTATCCACTCCCAAAGCCTTGTTCATCCCACTGGATCAGGGATCAGACAAATTCAGGCTAAATTTAGCTTGTGCCTGTTTTTGTAAATAATGTTTCACTGGCGCACAGCCATGTTGACTCATTGACGTATGGTCAGTGACTGCTTTCACATGCCCAAGGCCCTTCCAGCATGTACTGTGTGGCTGGTAAAGCCTCAAATATTTACTACCTGGCCCTGGACAGACACATTTGCTGACTCCTGCACTAGATTATGCTGTCTGCTTCGCGTTTGGGCTATTTCCAACAAATAAGGGCCTGGTTAGACTTTTCCTTGAAGACAAACAGTCAGGACAAAGAAATAAGATGCAAGTTTGTATTCCTGTTTATAAATACTCAAATACCTGACTGAAAAAAAAGATTTATCCATTTCTATTTCTTTGGATTCTTGGTTATAAATAAAATGAAACCACTTTGAAGAACTGAAGTCAAAAGAAGTTTTTGGATAGGTAAGTGCTCCTGAATCAAAAAAAAAGATTGAAGAACAAGGCTGTGGGGCTACCAGAGATGGAAAGCTATGCCAAAGCCCCGGCAGCAGGGCCCCTCCTCATGGGACTGCTTCTGTGCTGTCATCTCTGAAGACCCCAGCATCGTGTCCAGGAATGAACGATGCTGCTCCTCTCCATGTGGCAGGAGAAAAAGTCTCCAACCTCAAGATGTGGGGCTCAGGCAGAGTACCTGAACGTTTGTCCTTGGACAACATGGCTCAATAGTCACCAGGAATGTGGAGAAGGAGTGTGTATGTTCACCATTCCCATCAGTGTTGGTAGACATATGACAGGATATCTCCCTACCTCAGAAGGATATCCAAATGCTAAGCTGGAAATTAGTAAATACGCATCACACCATCCCTTTGATTCCCTGTCATGATCATTCTAGTCATCTACTAACTAAAATACAAATATGCCCATCATTTATTTCCAGCCTGTTCGCACAAAATGAAATATTAACATTATGCCCAACTTTTGATAGTTGTGGGGGTAGAATCTGTATCCTTTGTACACACACACACACACACACACACACACACACACACACACACTTACTTTCAGAATCCTTCCCCTTCTGTAGTAACTGGAGATGCTCCCAGGGGTATCATAGTGTATTTATGAACTATTTATAAAGTACATTACCTTTTCCTGCAAGTGGTTACAAAATTACCATAGCTTCCTTCTGTGCTCATGTTTCATAATCCCTTAGTGTCACCATTCACCATTTTTGTCATTAGGTTGCACCAAGACATGCTCCCTTCACTTTGTTCCTTTTGCCAGAACCAGCTTTAAATCATCACTCCATACCTTTGGCCACCATCCATATGGCTGCCATCTGTCACCTTGGGGGCGTGCTCCAACAGCTCCACTCAAGCTGCTACCTGCATTGCTAGACTCCAGCATTGCAGCCTCCACCTACAGCTCCCTCTGGCTGTTGCAGTGGAATATTTTGCTCCCAACTGACCTCTCTTTGCTCCATTTCATTGATGGCCCATTGGTGGCCACTGCCCATTGTCCCCCCCACACCCCCGTAAATAAGTTGGGAGACAACTCCTTTCTCCTTGTATAAAGCTTTTAAAGAGAAAGTACATAGATATTGAGGTTTAAAACTCCTAGCTTGTATTTGTAACTTATTTTTGCTCCCTAGATTGTACTCACTGTACTCAATGGTCAGACTGAGTTTGGTGCAACTAACAATGAACACATAATACTGACAGCCATTGTCCCACTCTGATCCTCAAGGACTGTGATTGATTCCAACTTGTGTTGGATCCTTTTCCTGAAAGAGTTCTTTTCAGAGAGTCCTAAAATCCCCATTTGAAACTGTCCCCATATCAATTAAGCTTCAAGTTCTGGGAAGTGTCTAAACACCGTATGTATAAACACAACCATTTGCACTCTTCAAATTCCTTTTCTGGGAGATATCTTTGCTTCTATATAAAACAGTTAATTCACATGTACACCAAGTGTGGAGAAAACTCTGAATCACATACCAATCCCTGTTCCCTCAATTAGGAAATTATTTTAAAATTCTTGTTTCCCTTCATTGAAGCTTGAATTCTTTCTATTGAGACATTTTAAACATAAACAGAGGATTTGTAATCTTTTCTGTCTTTCATCTCTTCCACTTACTCAGAAATGAAAATTAAGGATTTAAAAAACAATTAATTCTTAGAGAGAATTAACTTATATAATTCTTATATTCCGGAAATTACTTTAATCACCTCCACATAAATTACCTTTTTGACCCTCACCATAAAACTATAAGATTAGGAGCTAGGTAGTCTTATCACAGTCCCCATTTTACAGATGGAAAAGTTTAGGCACATGGAGTATATGTGTGATATAAGAAGAAAAATATATTTGGTTTCTGGCCCTGGCTTTCGATAATATTTAGTTTCTGCTCCCATTTCCTGGCACACAGTTCCTAAAACCCTTGGGATCTCTGAAGTGGTAAGTTTCCTTTTGTAAGTCAGTGAGATGAATGGTAGCTCCTGGACAGTCTCAGGACAAGGGTAGGTAGCCAGGGAAGCCTACCTGTGATTATAGGGTTGGAACTTTCAGCCTCACCCTATCAACCTTCAAGAGGTGAGAGGGTCTGGAGTTTGAATTAATCACCAATAGCCAGTGATTTAATCAATCATGGATAGGTAATTAAGCTCCCATAAAAATAGTGAATGACAGGGTTCAGAGAGCTTCCAGGTTGGTAACACGGGAGGTGCTGGGGAAGTAGGATGTTTGGAGAGGGCAAGGAAGCACCGTGTCCTTTCCTCCATATGTTGCCCTCTGCATTTCATCCATCTGTTGATTCCTGAGTCCTATTCTTTTGGAATAAATGGGTAATCTAGTAAGTAAATGGTTTTCCTGAGTTTGGTGAGCCATCCTGAGTTCTGTGAGCCATTCTCTCCAAGGAGAGGGTTGTGGGAACTTCTGATTTGTAGTCAAGTTGGACAGAAGCTGTGGGCAACCTGAGGACCCAATACTTGCCACTGGCATCTGAGGTTGGGTGTGGGGGTCGTCTTGTGAGACTGACATCTTAACCTGTGGGATCTGACTTGAACTCCAGGTAGATAGTGTCAGAATTGAAATCAATTGTAGGACACTGAGCTGGTGTCCATTGCTTACTGTGGGACAACTACCCACACATTTGGTGAACAAAGTGTTGAGAGTAGAATATGGAAAGCGTGTAGCGAGAAAAACAGCGAGCATTTTTCTTTTGGTTGGCACCATTCGCATTCACTCTGTGAATATGTGGTAGAGTCAGAAACTGGACCCATGCCATCAGACTCCGGAGTCTATACTTCTAAACACTATGTTTTCTGTCTTTAATAATAGTGCTTATTAAAGGATAGAACAAATCTGTCCTTCAATTGCTTAGCTTAGTTCACTATGAGTTACTTATTTCTTTTCTTTAATATAAATAATGAGGATGCAATTATTTTGATATTAGTTGTGCTTTTTTCGGTAGTGAATCTGTAGAGGATAGTTCATAGTTATTTGATAAGTACCCTGATTTACATTATAGTTTTTGTTTACTCATATTTTCGTGTATGTCATTTGTTTCTTCTTCATGTGCAGTTATATTCTGAAATAAAGTTCAGTTCAACCAAATTTCATTGCAGGCCTTATTAATTATTGAATTCCAAATGTTCAGCACAATTCTTGGAACATATGTGTGTTCAATAAATATTTGTTGAATAAATATATATTAATGAATTAGTTAGTACCAGTCACTGTGCTGGATGGTAAGGGTAAAAAGATAAAATGAGATGGGGTTCTTGACCATATGGCATAGACGTATAAAAAGAGTACAATGTAGTAAATGCTGAGATGGGTAAACTCAGGATACTTGGAAACAAGGACAGTTAATGCATATTTGTACTTCTATGACATTTAAAGAAGTGGGGATTTTACAAAAAATAGCAGAGTGTTGGTTTCTATTATATGCATGCACATATTCCTTTTTTTCTTTCCTGTCTGAAGATGACCCTGCTAGTGGTACAACTATAATGTCTGAGAACAACTAAAGAGAGATGGATTTGTCCTGATAAATGCCTTACAAATTGAAACATAAGTGGTCAATATGTTTTCTGTTTAGTATCCGTAGCCACAGTCTTGGGTTCTTTTGATCTTGGTAGCAATGACTAATTATCCTTTAATAGCCAAAGAAAAGCTCTACTCCAAAGGGAATGTTCTACATCTATTTCAGCTTGGTTCACACTTAAGTTTCCGTCATCTCTCCCTGCCATGGATACTGCGCTGGCTGACTTAATGTTGGGTGTTTTCTCCAGCCCTCCTGGCTTCAGTTAAAAGCATATCCTTACTGCTTTCTTGGCCAAGACACGTTCGCATACACTACATTCTGTTAGAGTGACCAAGATACATGTTAATCCATTTCCAATGGGATACCTTTACGTATCATATGCTATAGGAAATAAAGAAGAAAAGAAATCCTAGTCCCTGTACTCAACTATTTGAAATGTGATTAAAAAGACTAAATTTTTCTTTAGGAACAACCACAGAACAATAAAAGTAAGTAATCAAGAGGTGAAATGTGTGGAACCATTAATAAGCATTATAAGGAAAACTTTTCATCACATCATAATGAAACTGCTGAAAACTAAAGACAAAGGGAAAAATCCTTGAAAACAACCAGAGGAAAAAAGACATCATCTAAGGGTGACAAAGATCTGAATAACTGCGGATTTCTCATCGGAAACCATGAGTCAGAAGGAAATGGCAGGACATTTATAAAGTGCTGAAATGGAATAAAAGAACTGTCAACCTAGAATTCAATATTCTGCAAAAACTACCCTTCAGAAATAAAGGTGAAATAAAGGAAACTAAGAGATTTCATTGTCAAGAGACTGGCTCTAAAAGAATTGCTAAAGGAAGTTTTTCAAACAGAGAGGTAGTGATTCTAGCATGAAACATGAGACCTCAGAAATTAAGGAAGAGCATCAGAAATGGTAAATATCTGGATAAGTCTAACAGACTATTCTGTTGAGTTTCTTAAAATATATTTGACAGTTGAAAGCAAAAGTTAAAATATTTCCTCAAAGAGTTTTAATGTAATGCATGTAATATATAAGACTACGATAACATAAAGGGAAGAGGGTAAAAAGACTCATACTACAGTAAGATTTTTACATTCTACTTGAAATGGTAACATATCGATCCTAAGTATAATGTGAAAAGTATGATATTTTTAACATTATAATCCCTGGAGCAATTATCAGTACAGCTATTCAAAGAGATGCAGTTAAAAAACATTTACTAGAAAATTAAAATTAATTACAAAACATTCAAATAACCCCCAAAAGGCATAATAAGGAAAAAAGAGTATACATGTATAACAATTATGAAATGATAGATATAAATCTGAACAGATTAAAATTACATTAAATGTAAATGATATAAACACACCAATCAAAAGACAGAGGATGACAGAATGGACTAAAATGGTTCTGTGATATGTTGTGCATAAGAAACTCACTTTAGATATAATTAAATGGTAGAATTACAAAAAACAAAAAAAAGGATAGAAAGGGATATACCATGCAGACCATGATGAAAATCTTAAGAGGCTATATTAATATCAGACAAATTAAATTTTAGAGCAAGGGATATTACTAGTGACAAAGTGGGATTACCGCATAATGCTAAAAGTGTCAGTTCACAAAGAAACAAAGCAAACCTGCCAGAACCACTGTGCCAGAGTTTGACAGTTTCTTATAAAGTTGAACAAACACCTGATGACCCAGCAACCCCATTCTTGAATATTTATCCTAGAAAAATGAAAACTTGAGTTCAAATATAAACCTGTATAGGAATGTTTATATCAGCGTTATTCCTAATCATTAAAAATTAGAAACAACCCAATTAGCCAGCTCTTCAATTGGCTAATGGATGAACAAACAATGACACATCCATCAAGTGAAACACCAATCTGCAAAAAGAAGGGATGAACTGCTGAGCTGTCCAACAACTTGGATGGATCTCAAATACATTGTGCTCATTCTCGAAGAGATCAAAGAATAAGGAATGAGGTTGCTGGTTCTTGGGCTTTGTAGGTAGAGAGAAGATATGATTATAAAATGCTAGCATAAGGAAAGTTGGGGGAGGTGGTGAAACTGTTTTGAATCCTAAATGTCATGGTGCCTTGATGAATCTATACATGTATTCAAATTCATAAAACTATACACAAAAAATAAGTAAATTTCACTGTATGACATATTAAAAATAATAAAATAAATGTGAAATACTTCAGTCAGACTTTTTCCAAACTGTCCTCAAGTCTAAGGATTAACCCAACCACACATACACAGTACACACCCATTATCCCCAATATGTTATCTTCTCCTGATCTTCAAACAAGGCATTTTTTTTCTGCCTGGATTCTTTTATTCTCTACCTGACAAAGTGGAACTCAGAATAGGAGTTATCTTTTGGAGGAGAGGGAACGTTGTGCAGGAGAGCTCCTGAGAGTCATGGCGTGATGCTAATATTTAATATCCTGATCATGGTGGTACATTTTTCTAATTTCATCAAGAAATCTATGCTCTTTTTTATAAGAATAAAATGGTTTGAAATGAAAATTATAAAAAAAGCATAACCCCCAAAACAATAAATTTATTCAGTATTTAAAACCCATTTAAAATGCTAAGTCCCCTGATACCTTCCCCTAACTTCCTAGAGTAGTCATTCCTGCTTTAATGCACACATTGCAGTGTGACTGTGTCTAATTGTAAAATTTGTCATATTTTATTATGACCACTTCTCACTGTCCAGACTGGAAACAGTGGCTAATCTTCTAATTCCTGTCTCTCTACAAGTACATTGGTGTCACCAACAAGCATTTATTGAATGAACACTGAAAAAGAAAGTATTAGTATATCTGAGAAGGGTTCACGTAGGCCCTGGTTTCTTTACCTGGCTTCGCCACTGGCCATTCTTCCCCAGCTTGAACATATCAGATGCTGCGTTATCTAAACAACTTGGTATTTCCCTTTGATTTTTTTTGCTTAACTGACAATAACACTTTGATCCGATTATTAATGCCACAGAACCTGTCCCAGGCCCGTAAGTTATGCACAGATATGTGCCCTAGCAGAGGTATCTCATAAGATTCTTTAGAGGAGGACAATGGTGGAGAGAAACATCATGTTACAGTGTATCAATTTCAGAGTCACGGTCACTGGAAATGTACCTAAGTTGTTTGATTTCTATGGCTTTTTACAGGATTTGCTTTAGGTGTGGACCCTGAGCAAAAGAGTTAATTACATCTAATCTTACCTAGAAGCTGAAATCATTATGACTTCAAAAATCCTCATCCAGTTATTTGGTGGGATTACTGTATTTGGTGAGATTGCAACATTCTATGGAAAAATCTTAGCATGGATTTATTTTATTCACACACACACACACTGATTCATGGCCATGATTAATTTCAATAATGATAATTGTATTCATTCACTGATTTTAGGACAAATGATCACATTAGCCATATTAATTTTAGGTAACAATGTTCAATTTTCTACATGTTTGCTCTGAAAATCTTTATTTCGAGATGATCTCAGTTGAAAAGAAATGTGTTTGAAGAAAGCAATGTGCTTCCTCTCTTGACCACAAAGAGGAAGGAAATATTTCATTCATATCAGCTCTACTTGTTTCCATCAAAACCAGTGTCCCTTGACCTTTGATTTCTAAGCTCCCAGAAATTAATCTGTCATAGGCAAAACTTTTTTTTTTTTTTTTTTTTTTTTTTGGCTTGGTCTGTCTAATCAAAAAGAGATCAAAGGGCTACACTTTTTCAAGTGGCTATTGACTGCTATTCTAACTCAACAATCATGTTAAAAAGTATTAAACTTCCAAAAAATATGAGTTGAGACACTTCAACAAATTTGACAAGTCACAAACTATAAATTTACAACAGAAGCTAGACACAGCTTTGTTCTCAAGCTCTGATGCAATGCCTACAAGTTATATAAAATTCTAAGCAATTGCAGAATTCCATGTAAAGAGCAAGGACGTGCTTCCAGACTGAGTCACTGGCTTTTTTATGTTAAAAAGAAGGAAATAAATGCTTGCTACTAAGCTGGTTAATATTGATAGTGGTTTTTTTTTTTTATGAGTGCTTAAAAAGGAATAATAATAATTAGAATAATAATACTCAGCTTTTAGAAAATGCTGTTTATCTTCACAGCATTTTGCAAGCTTGTCTGCAGTTAATCTCTGCAACCTAAAAACAATTTGTCAAAATATTTTGTTTTACAACAGATGTATTTCAGAAGGATTTCGCTCATCTTTATATTTTCTTGGGCATAAACTCTGTATGTTAAAACACACACACACACACACACACACACACACAAAAAAAAAAAAAAAAAAAAAAAAAACAGGCTAGAAAATAAAATCCATCAAAGCCTTTCTTGTTAATGCAAATAAGTGTCTTTCTATTCTTTCTGGAGGAAAGAAATGTTCAATTGAAACTCACTATAAGCCTAATTCTGTTGCATCTATGTAATAAGGGCAATTTTGTGTAGGACTGAGGTTCAGCTGTTCTCTGTCTCCACTCAGGTCCAAACAAATGGAAAAAGGCTTAAATCGTAAAGGGTTGAGTAAATATACTTTTAGATACTTACTGCTGTGCAGGAATTAAAGTCACTTAAAATAAAAATCTTTACTAAAAGTGCTAGTTTAGTGGAAACTGAACTAGACCTTATTATTTTGATAGAATTGAATCCTTCTTTCCAACAGTTTCTAGAAGAGCATTTTCATGTAAATTCAGAGCTGACCTTACAGAAGAACACACAAGTGGTAAGTGGAAGAGGGAAGAGTCAGAGCGGGCTGGGACTTCTATAGCAGACTGGGGAAGTGAAGGGTTCTGCACGTAGGTTCTGTCTCAATACGCTGCGCTGCGTCGAATGAGATTCCGTTAGAACCTCTCGTATAAACTGGACAGAGCTATAAGATGCCAGCCCAGCATTCCTTTTTTTTTTGTCCATTTCTTCCTTTTGTTTTTAAAAATTACGTCAGCGATGTATGGTAAGTGGCGAAAAAATAAATGTAGAGTGTTAAATAGGAAGGAGAGGTGAAAATCTTCCTCATTCCCATCAGAGATAACAGTACTAAATTCTTTCAAACCTTGCCAATAAATATTTATTTTACTTTAAAAAAACAGGTTCTCACTATAATATATGTGATGCAACATTTTTAAATACCTAATGTGTGTATCCTGTAAGTTTTCATGACTATATATACATGTGTATATACATATATACATATATAATTTTATATATATATATATGCCATTGTTCTAATTGTCATATGGCATTTGATTTCTTAAGGTTGATTACTAAATGTAATGAAACCCATATTTATATCATAAAAGTCATCTACAGAATCGCTGTAATATACACAGTCATACCCATTTCCTAGATGTACTACATTTGAATATCCAGGAAAGGGTCCTAAGAATCTCTGTTTCTAACAAGCTCTCCAGGTTATTAGGGAAACACTGATTTAAGTTGTTTTCTATGTTTCATTAAATTCCCATGTTGGGTGGGGGAGACTCTCCAGTTTTATTGAATCTAAACATTACGTTCCAGCCTGATTATTTTCTTAAATTCAAACAGGTGGGATTACTTGCTCACACAATATGCACATTGTAAATCTTTTAGTGGATATGGCAAAATTATTCTTAGGCTGTAACACCTTACAGTTTTATCACTGTGCCCCGTATGGCACTGGTGTCAGAATCAAACGTGATCGGTGCAAGTTACTCAGATATGCTGCCCTTTGGCAGCCTTGTGTTTCCAGAATAGGTGATGAGCAGGGCTTTTATTTTCAATGCAGTTATAAGTTTTAACTGATGCAATGAGCAGTAACAATTTGGGGATGAATTCTAAAGCAAGTCCAACTCATTTTGTGGAAAGTGTCAAATGTGTAAGTTAGAAAATAATTCTTTATTTACTCCCTTCTTTTTCCCAAATGTTAGTATTTTAAATATTGACCATAGATGCTTTTGAAAGTAAACATTTGACAACTCTTCTAATCTAGCATTCTTTAAATTTGGTTATTCATTAAACCACATCCCCATACTTAAATTATTTAAGAAACATATTTCCAAGCTCACCTGAATGAGTGAAGGAGATGTCTGTCAATCTGCCTTTTTCTAAACCTCCTCAGATGCTTCTGGTGATGGAAATACTCTCCTCTGGTTCCCACTCCTGATTTTATAGGGTAGTTCATTGTTTGGTCTTATGGCAGATGCAAATGGATGACAAAACTGTGACTACAAGCCGTGGACCTCTCTGTGGATATGTGTGCTTTCTGGTATCTCACTGTATGGTTAGTTCTATGCATTAATCCAAAAAATAGGCATTTTTAGTAAAATGCTACAAATAAAAGCTACCACTTTACAAATTCAATTATACTTAGACATATAAATTTGATAAAGTAGTTAAAACTGCTTTAATAACCAATAAAATAGCACTTAACCTAATGTTTTTAGGTTTTAAAGTAAGTAAAGCATCCCTATTCATGGGAAATAAGGATAAATATTTCAGAACTTTACCCAAATATGAAATGTTGCACTTAACTGCCTCCTTTTCTCTCCAATGAGCCTCTATTTAAAACCTGTCCTTTCAGTTCTTCTGAATATATCAGTGAGAAAGTCTCATTTCCGTACTAATGGTTTTTAAACATTTTATTTCATATTCAACTCCCCCTCTAACCTGAGCACCTACGCCAATCCTGGAGGAATCCAGAAGAGACAGGAAGGAGGGAACCAGAGCTTATAAAGAGCATCAACTATATGAAACTTAAACATATAAACATGAAAACTTCAATACATAAACATCAAATGTATTACTAAGTCCCAAATCTTTAAGGTTTCCTCTACCCTTGATTACCAAGGAAGTTTATTCCAATTGCATGATCACCATGTTTTTCTTATTCTTCCTTATCTTTCATACTTTAAAATGTATGTGATTCTAGACTGATTTATATTACTGAGTTAGATAGGGTCCTAAACAAATAGGTATAATTTTTGTTCGAAGAAAAGTTACATTTAGTCTGCATAAGCAGTTTGACCTGCTTGGTTGAGATTACACAGGTGAAACCCTTTTATCTATGATATATATCTCACTACTGTTACAGAAGTAGGGTCATTTCAATTTTGAGCCAATATTTCCATTACTTTTATCTTTCTCAAAGGATTACTATTCTGAATTGGAATTTCTCATGGTTGACATCACCCTGACAAACAACTGT
The DNA here is from genome assembly GCF_964194185.1 of Rhinolophus hipposideros. Taxonomy (NCBI): domain Eukaryota; kingdom Metazoa; phylum Chordata; class Mammalia; order Chiroptera; family Rhinolophidae; genus Rhinolophus; species Rhinolophus hipposideros. The sequence continues at coordinate 86,478,456 of NC_138051.1, forward strand.
GTTCCTTCTGAGTAATAAGAATGAGGATAAATAGTATATTTTATTTTTACTACAGCGAAATGATTTCTTAGTGTTTCTTTTTAGAGAAACAATTATGTAATTTTTTTCCAAAATTTAACTTGTTGAAGATATGAGATAATTTATTCGAGTTTAAAATTTTAATAACATTACTTTTATCAAGATTGTACGTGTGTACATGTGTGTGTATACACATAGATAGCATCAAGAAACAATTTATTGAAGGAGCTGGCCCTTTATATATGCAAGCCTAATACGCTCTCATTCTTACATCTAGTATGTACCTTAGATAAATACATATGTACATATGTGTATCTGTAGAAGCACAGGTATATAGATCTCTGGTTCTTGAAGTTGAAATAAAATATTTTGAACACCTAGTAGACACAGGTGTATCCAGTTAGATGTTGTTCAAACCTCTTAAATTCAGTAAGTTAAAAATTAGCCTTCCCTTTGCCCCATTATATCCAAATTTACTTCCTGTATTCTAAGCTTCCATAAATGGCATCACCATTGCTCATCATATGTCCCCCTATACGGGGAGAGTCATCAGGTCCTGGTGATGTTAATTTCTAAATACCCCTCATGGCTAGATTTTCAATAATGGTATTTCAAGGAATATAGTTTTGTGGGATGTTAATAGGTGCTACTTTAAAATAAAAACAGAGAAAGGAATGGGAGGGAGAGGAGAAACAAGAAAGCATTCTGGGGTAATTACATTTGGAAAACATCCCATTAAGCGAATTAAACATATTTCTTAATTTTAGGTTTTGATGGAACCCCTGAAGAGTTAAAATATAAAATAGTCACCATATTTAAATTAGCTTGAGCAAAGAACCTTCTAACTGAAACATTTTGGGAAACCCTGTTTAGTTCGTTCACGTATGAACCCACAATCCACCACCACTCAAATCTTGACTTTATCCGAATACTGGTTCCAGCCTATACCCTCCAGGCTTTGCTCTCATTCTACACGTTCCAGCGCTTTCAGATTGAACTTTCCAAAATCTGAATCTGCACTTAAAATCTCTTCATAGAATGAAAGACAAAGTCCAGATGACGTAACATGAAAAGCAAAGGCTTTCATGGTCTCACATCTTTGCCTCTGACCTGGGAAGAGCCCCACCAGCCTTGGTGCCAGAAATGCCCTATGCTGTTTCATTCTCCTGCATACCTGCCACATTCTCCCTTGGTTTCTCCATCCTATACCTGGCTAGCTGATGCTCATCCTTTATGAACTGCCAAGGGAGTCCTTTCTCAGCAATATCCTTGCTGAATTGCTCCCAGTCCTTCCAAGTCTGCAGTGGGCGTGCCTTCTCCATCTCACCATCACACCACACCCTGACTTAGCCCATGGTTCGCAACATGAGTGAATTTTAATCATTGATTTACTTTTTTTTTCTTCCACCAAGGAGTTGGACATTCACCTTTGTGTCTACAAAGACATTAGCACTAGTGGATGTTCAAAAAATGATTCATTAGTAAATTGATTAATCTCTACAGCATCTAACAATAGCAGCATCTGGATGGGTCCATCACCATTCTGGTGTCAAGCAACACTGGGGCAGCAGTGTAGCCGGGTAACTTCAAGCCTGGGAGCCACACTGCCAGTCATCACAGCTCTGTCATTTCCTAAGGGTGGGACTTTGGGAACGTGACCTGACTCCTTTATACCTTATTTTATTTAAAAAATTATATGTAGCTTATGGATACTATTAAAACCACATTTTAGGATGTATATGAGTATGAAATAAATTAATAGAATAGCACCTGGAACATAGTTATGTATTTATTAATTTTGTGGATCTTCTGTTTTGTTTTCGCTGGTAGACTGGAAGTTAGAATTTTTAAATTCTCATTCAAATAGGCAAAGTATTAAATATTAATCATGCTTCATTCTCTGCCAGGTATTGGCAGAGAAAGAGTGGTGCTTATCATGCTTTTCTCCCAAGAACACACACACACACACACACAAATGCTGATCCCATATATCTGATGGGCGGGTAGATGTGCACAGAAATCTACACTTTATACAACACCCTAGATAATTCTTCACTGCAGTAAAGTTTGAGAATGGTTGTATGACTGTGCACCTGGTTTTTAACCATCGTCTCCACATTTAGATGTTGACTGATTAAGTTCTGGCCAAAGGATAGTAAATGAAAGTGTCATGGGGGAACATTTTTTATGAAAAAATCTGATGGGTATCCTTAGTCTCTTTATCTCATCTTATCCCCTGCTGGCTGGAAATTAGATGAAATGGTTGGAGCTCTGGCAGCCATTAAGGACTGACTATAAGGGTGAACATGGAAATAGAAACCTCACATGACAATGCAACAAGAAAAAAGCAGCCCTCTGATTTCAATAAAACCACAACAGTGCTGGATTTCAACAACAGAAAGAAAAGTAAACTTCTATTTCATTCAGGCATCTTTCTTTGAAGATATTTTTATAATTTGCATTTGGACCTAATCCTAAACAATACACATAAAAATTCAGGGGATATTTTCAGAAAAAAAATAAATAAAGATGACACAGATGAGCAGAATAGTGGCTTAGAAGAAAGGGAATGCCTACCATTCTTTATGCCTAGGTATCACATTGTAGATTTTGATATAATCATTAATTTGTAAGATTCTTTAATATCGGAAGTAAAGAGAAGAAATATTTTTTGATCACCCACTATGTGTTATACCTGCGGAGATGCTTTCTATTCTTTCTCTTTGAGTAGCAAATACAACTTTCCTTCTTAAAATGCTAAACAAATTTTAATACTAAAATCAAACTGCCTTTTTTAAGCTAATGTAACAAGTTTTAATGCATCTCCACTACTGTGTTTCATATATTGTCTCTAGAATTCGTCTTATATTCTAAAATCAAAATCTTCAAAGCGAGAAGAAATCTTTAGTTGTAGAATGAAAAAAATGGTTTAGATGATATGTAAATGATTAATAAACACTAGATAAAAGGATCACTTGACTTTACATTTTCTGTCATCACTGTATAAACTGCTAGATGTAGAAGAGGATGTAGAAGAATCTAGGCAAGTTGGAAATAACTTTTGTTCCATTCATACAGTTTATTGATCTCAAACTGACTTAGGTAGTCTGACTTGTTTTCTTGAATGCTTTGCCCCTTAAGAGGGAGGTTACTTTCTAGTCGGCAGAGATGGACAATAACTCTAAGAATTAATTCGTACATTTTTAAGATTATAAGTGTTATAGGGACAACAGAGGAGACTAATGGAAAATCAGGGATATGAGGGATTACATTTTAAACAGGATGGTTCATTGAGAAGTTGGCATTCGAGCAAAAACTGAAGGAAGTAAAGGAATGATTTACACGAATGTTTGAAGACGGCTGTCCAGATGGAAGAGTACTTGGAGTCACGGTTCCTGGGTTCAGAGAAAGGTGGGGAGGCCAGTAAGCCTGGAGTTCCATGACTGAGTGAGGACCAAAAGGAGAAAAAGACTGGGGGTGCTAGAGGGAGGCTGATCACATTAGATCTTATAAGCCTAAAGCAGACTTTGGGTTTAACTTTGAAATTGGGAGTCATTTCAGAATTTTAAGAGAAATGACATGATGGGATTCAACCTTAATATCATTCAACTTTAATAACATGGTTGCCCTGTTGATTATGGACAACAAGAGTAACTCCATGAGAACAAAGATTTATATTTATCGGTTCCTTGTGTGTCCAATCTTAGAACAATAAGTGCTCAAAATACACTTTGGCTTCTATAAACTCATTCCAAGTTAGGATTCGGTGCAGAACTTGGTCTTAGTAAAGTGTTGGAAAAGGAGTCTGAACACATTTTGTATCAAAACTCCTGGAACAGAGCTTTCTAATTTTAGAAGACATCTCTTTGTGCTCTAAAGTATCTAAACAAATTGAGACTAGGAGCATTCTGTAATTAAATGAAGAGAGATACAACAGATTTGGTTGACTTATTTTCATCATTCCTCTCTCCTCTAGAAGTTGTGTTTATTCTACATTCTAAACATCTTTTGAAATTCATTATTTGGTCTCAAGTATTTACTTTGAATTCCCAGGTCAATGCTTATGGTCGAGCTAATCTTAGACCATGCTACATTGTGCCACCATATGTCCTCATAGCATCTATCTATCTGTTCCTTGAACCATAATCATCCAACCTTGTTGGAATCACTGGTAGTTTCATCAAACCCTTTCAGGGGTCACAGTGGGTCTATTTTGCTCACCATGGTATCTTTGTTGGCAAGTACATTACCTCACACAGAATGAATGACAAATAAATATTGATTAAATAAATAAACTCTTACCTAAGCCACTGCAATTGTCTCCCATCTGCTTCCTTTTACTTCAACATCTCCCCTGTTCCTTACACCTGACATTCTGCAGAAGCAGCATTTTTTTCTGAAAAAATACAATGCGTTCAATTCTCTTTCTGGCTTACAGCCATTTATTACCTACAAGAAGAATCCAAATCCCTTAAATATCTTTATAATATGATCCCAGACTCCCTTTATGGCTTTCATTCTATTGATTCATTCTACATTCCTTTTATGATGGCCATAGCCCAAACACCAAAAATGTTTACCTCTTCATATCAAAATGCCTTTACACATACTGTTGTCTCTGCCCAGAAGGTAATCTAGTCATCTCATAACCACCTTAGTTTTGCAGGATCTTTGGGGTTGACTGAAATTGTTAATACAATAAAAAAAAACCCACCCCTTCGGCTTCTACTTGCTCACGATCCCCTCCTATTACATTTATTATAATAGACATGAGAGTTTTTGTTTTATAACTGGTATAGGGGGGTTGAAAGGAGTCAGGCTAGGAAGGGGAAGCTGCAGAAATATAACCCATCCTCACCCTTCTCAGATCCTATTCTAAACTTCTACAGTGAAGGGAGGTTGGAATTATGCCTGAGAAAATGTGTAAGGCACTTGGTGTGAACATAGCCTTGGACCTGTGTGCCAGAGAGACTAGGACACTGGAGAGGAGACCATCAGCCTCACCTATTGCTATTACTGATATCTCAGCACGGGTGTCTCTGTTCTCCTGGGTCAAGTCCAGAAATAAGCATTCGCCAGGTGATCTCACAGATGGAGAGTTAGGAAACAGGTGAGAAAGGAAGTCTGTAACAGGACCCATCCTTATTGCGACCGTAGCTCATTGAAGAGTGTAGAGGGACATGTAAGGTATGTTTCTGAGGACAATCAGAAATGACCGAGGTACAACCTGAAAGAAGTCAATCTCTAGTAATCAAACTGACAGAGACAACCTGTACCATGTGGCTTTGCAAAATAAGGTAAAAATGCAAAATAAGAGCACATTTTATCACTATTGGCTAGTGAGGTCAGGATATTTAGAAAATAAAGATGCTCATTTCAAATACCATGTCTTCACAAAAGTCTGTATTGAAATCTATGTCTACCATCATCTGTCCTAGTGAAAAACTTCTCATATGCCTATTTGAGTCTTAGATTCTAGACACACTGACATCCTCGCTATTCTCAGACAAAGCACCCTGTACCTCAGGGCCTTTGCACTCACTTTCATTTCTGCTTTAAGCTTCCTTTCCCTCAATGAGCTATGACACTAGCTTCCTCACCTCCTTTGGGTATTCGTTAAAAAGGTGCTAAAACAAGACCTTCCCTAACCACTTGTCTATAATTTTCATACTCCCAAACAATATTATATATCTTCCTTCCATGTGTTTTTTTCCCTTCTAGACACACACACACACACACACACACCTTGATAGCTGTTTGTTTTACCAATCAGAATTCAAGCTTTACTGAGAGCAGAGATACCTTGTATCTGTTTTTCACACTGCTACATCCTCACTGGGTAGAACAGTATACAACACATAGCAGGTTCTCTATATATTTTCATTGAATAAAGGGATAATCTTTATATATGTCTGCTTCCCCAACTAAGCAATGAGCACCTTTCCAATGGGACTGGGAAGGTGGTGGCCTATTTACTTCTCGATCCCTTCACCTGACACAGTTGTTGCAGACAGTGCGTAATGACTAATGCTTAGTACTTCTTTGTGTCAACAAAAATCCGTATCAGAACCCCTCCACTTTATTCATTTTGTAGAGTGTTTTTCCATCACGACATCTTATACAGTTTGTAAGAGTCTTTTTGTGGTAAGTCACTGTATGTAGGTGTGCCAGGGAGATTAAGGCACATGAGAAATGAAACCCATATTGAAGTCAGTGACATGGTCAGGATTGAAATCTGAAATGTGCTTGGTGCAGGATCCCCTATGTCATATATGTTCCAATGAATTACCCTCGGATAAATATGGTGGAGGAGAAATAAATTCTTTTGTTTTCATCAGGGAATCTATTTGTTGACATCTGCCTTTTTCAAAGACAAAAGGAATATGTGATTGTTGTTTTTTTCTTTTATTTTTTTCTTTTAACAGAGAAAACAATCTCATGGCTAGAAATCTTTGAGAATTAAGTACATTTCCAAAGGCCGTCAACACCTGATTGTCATCTCTTTCATTCAAATAATCATAAATTGTGTCAAAAACAGAATGTACTTGATTCAGTTCAAAAATTTGGGGACCTATTTCAAAAGTTTCTTAGCAAGGAGAAATAAGAAATGTAAATCTATGAAAATGATCTAAAATTTTCGCACTTGTCTCAGAACATCTTGCTACGTGGGAGTCTGCTCAGAAATCTTTCTTTAGTAAATATTTACGAATAAACACTTACATTTTTGTATGAAAACAGTATATTTATTCCCTGAAGAAAAAAGCAGGACTCTTTCTTCAAAGCACTGATGTTGCAGAGTGGTGAGTGGAAGAAGCAGGGAGAAACTAAAGTCCGGGGAAGCAGATAGGAGGTAATGGCAATGGTTTAAGTAAGTGTTTATTTCTCTCAATTGATATTTATTCATCATTCACATAGCCAATAAGGATACCCTGGTGAAGAAGACAAATGCAGGCTGGGCCTTTGGAGGGCTGTGTGAAACTGACCAGTGGTCCTAATAAAATATGATGGATGTGGCTCAAGGAAGAGGAACCTGCCACGAAGATATATGGTGGCATGGCCTAGCATAGTCTAGCATACTCTGACCAAAGGCAGTGGCCTGAGAATTGAGAGGAAGAAATGAACCCAATAAATATTTAGAATGTAAACCAACACAGCTTGTAAAGGGGAGCGGAGTCCAGGGTTTGTAGGAGTGTGAGAGAGAAAGGTAGAAAAAGAACAACTGTTCATTAACATTGTGCAGAAGATTCTAGAACTCCTTACTACCCCATCTTCATTACTCCTCCCTCTCACTTATCCTTCAACATTATATTCCTGCCTTTCACGCAGTCCCATATCCACATGGCTTTGTTCATGTTTCTCTTCCTGGATATGTATCCCTTATTTCCCACCTGGCTGCATCTTACCCATACTCTAAGATTCATCTGTGTTATGAACCCCTTCAGAAAGCTTCTCTGACCCAACAGTCAGGGTCTTGCTATTTCCTGGTGCTCCCATGCCACTCTGTTTACATCTAAATGATGACCCTTATGTTATAATCTCCACAGCTTCCCATGGACCAGGATAGGTGTGATTTGTGTTTGAATTCTACTTATAATGTTCATTGCTAAAGTTGCTTGGTTTTGATTTTTTTCCCTCTCTTCTGGCAATCAGAGATAAGACATTTTTATAGTCACTGTTTCTTTTTGTACTTCCCTTGTAGTGTGCTAGTTGGTTTGGATTGGGTTTTTTGTCCTATGATCCTTTTCTTTTCTCTGATACACCTTTTCAGGATGTCGTGAGCAGTCCCTTCTGGTTGAGCCTAGTGGGGAATAGTTGTAACTCCATTAGCCGAACATTTATTCCAAGAGCAGACAGGAGCTTCTGCTGCTGCTCTGAGTGTGTCAAATCAGTGACTTACCTCCAGAGAGAGGTCAGGAACTTTCACAGTTGAGACATCATATCTTTCTCTTTCTCCCTGGTGGGTAATCGAGATGGATGGGTCTAGGGATAGAGATGTTGGAGATGATAGGTGACATTTTCTAGCCTCTCTTCCTTTACAAGTTTTCCAGAACCCTCCCTGCCCTACTGAATCTATCTCCCATGTGAAAAAGAATATGAAAAGATACTTCATATGTGGTTTAGCAAAACCTTTCACATATTCTTAGAGTTGCTACCATCCTAAAAACTGTAAGCTCTGCACTGTGGGGGTGGGGGGGTAGGGGTTACACGAATAATTGAGACATGGTCCTTGATATCAATTAGGAGCAACTGACACCAAAGTGGCATCTGTTGAATGTTTACTCAGCCACTGAATAGCAAGTAATTTGATTTGAGCTGAGAAGGTAAAAGTAAAACGTTTGCAAGCAAAAAGTTAAAGTCCCATATGACAATTTAAGCCCGTATGACTTAAAACTAAACCACATAAATTAGTATCTTCTTTTCTAAATATATATTTACTAATATATTTGAACTGTCTTTATTGAAATGAAATACTTGGGAGATCGTTTCTATTTCTGACATCTTTATATGAAAGCTAAATTGACACTTTAAGGTTATAAAAAAGTAAACTTGTCATTTAGACATATGCCCACACAGACACAAATAAAATGAAAACAAATCTCTTGTAGCCTGCTTTTTTCTTCTTTCAGTACTTTTAATCCTGGTTCATTCCAGGTTTATATTTCTATCCATATTGCAAAATTCAGGGTTAAAACTGTATATGGACTAGTTAGTTTCAATATAGGAAAAAAATGAAATTAAACGGTCACATACCAGGACAGTTGTATTTAAAAAGTTACTACTCATCCAGTTTTGTCTCACAATGTTCTCTTGCGGATTGGAAATATACCAGTTGATGAAATGTTCTCTTATATTCTTCTCCTACTTTGGTCATTTCTAATTGATTCACCATGGATACAAATGGAAAGGATTAATTTTGCTAGGGCTAATCACGGATTTTTTTATTTTTTTTATTTTTTATTCTCTCTCTCAAAAACCATGCTGTTTCAGCTTACACATAGTCATAAAATGTCTTTCATGTTTTTATGATAACCAATTTCCTCCCTGCCCCCCTTTTAGCAAAATCTATATTTGGGTGAAAGTTCTAAAACTTCTCAAGTTACCCATAAAAGCTCTTTAAGCACAGTTTCCATTTTAAAAGAATCAAAACTTTTTTGAAGGCGGGGAGTAAGACTGCACATACAGTAGTGCAGAAATTCACAGAAAAAATAATTGGACTTGAGCTTAACTTCTTGAATTTGTGCGTTTGTAGAACACTGATCCTCCTGATTTGGGGACAGACTTTTAGATCTGTGAATGTGCCGTATTTTCTCTTTCTTTCTGTCCATAGCAGAATCTCTGCCTTCACTCAGAATACTCCTCAGCCATCCTCTCCCCTCCCCGTGTCAGGCTAACTTTCACTTATCTTTTAGACGTCCGTCCTATGCGTTATCACTTTGTTCATAAGTTCTTCACTGGCTACTAGGACTGGAATATCTTGAAATTCTCCATCAATACACTGTTTCACTGATTGTAACAGCCATTTTCACGCTGGTAGCTACTGATAGAATATCCACAGCTAGAACTTAAATTTTGAGAAGGCAGTCTCTTTGTCTACAGATGTTACCTGTATTGCTACCAATTACTTAGTTGTACCTGTACATAGTCAGTGCTCAAACCGTTGGTGAAAATATACATAAATAAATACCTGTTTTTCATGTACTTTGAAATGCCAACTATTTTTATTAATAGTTGTACCAGTTTTTCAACTGATTTTTAACAACTTCCTTTCATGAGAGCAGAGTCCTTTACTGTCCCCAAGTCTTAGCTATATACACCCATAAGCTGGATTGAGAATACAATAACATTTGCTTTTTAATTTTTTCTTCACTTTAGTGTTGCATTTTTTACTACTTGCCAGAACCACTATATTACACTCTACTCTGCCTCATTCCCATTATTTTCCTTAACAAAACTATCTTATGATTCCTAAACTTCTCAGGGTCTCATGAGAACAATGATTGTCTTGTGTAAGACCTGTTGAGTGACCGTGAGGCATTGAGCAAAGGGAAAAGACTGAACAACAACAACAGCAACAACAAAACTGATGTCAAATTATGGATTCCCTACTTCTCAATTCTGAGTCTTGAACGATTTATTTAACCTCTATAAGCCTTCTTCATATGTATAAAATATGATAATTATAGCAAATCTGTAAGACTGATCTGAATAATGAGTTATACATGCAAAGTATCTAGACCATTTCCTTTGTATATAGTAGGTAAATGCAAAACAAATTTGTTGTTTATTAGTGTTAACACGATCATCATCTAGAATATTAAATTGATATCACCTGTAAATCTGTTTTAGCCAAGACCACAATATCCTCTTGTAGTATAGGAATTAAGTATATGAATACATGACCAAGACAGCTATATTCAGTCAAGTAGGTCTAATGAAAACCCTAAAATGAACATATACATGTTGACATATATTCTATTCCTGATTTCCTTAATCATATTATATCCTCTACTCCCAACAGAACTATCTAAACATCATATCCATTACTTTTTTAAGTTTTATCTTCTGATTTCCTTCTTCTGACACATGGGGTAGTTAAAAGAGTATTTTTGTATCTTATTTGAAGTTAAAAGGGTTGAAGAATAAAATGATATTCTGTTGCACCAAGCCTGAGGAGAGCACATATCAAATGAGAATTAAACAAGCAGAATCCAATAGTGCATTTGAAGGAAGCAAATAAGACAGAATCGGCACACACCATTCTTTATCCCTTGCCTTATAAACGTAGATAAGTATCTAAGATAAAGAATGTTTTTACTCTTTGCTGGGAAATGTTGAATAGAAAATTTATTCTAATCCTGCAAATATTTAGTAAATCAAAATCTCTGCCATAATACTCATTGCCCAGAAAATTACCAATTTTACCTAAAGGACACTTGATATTTATAAATTTTGAAAAGGTTTTGTGCTTTAAATTAATTAATGTTTAGATAATAAATACATATGTGTATACACACACACACACCACACACACACACACACACACACACACATATATATGGAATAATCATTGTCAATGACACATAATGTGAATAAAAACAAAGATTGGTAGACTGCATTGAAAAAAAAAAAAGAAGAAGAGGGCCGGCCTGGTGGCTCAGGTGATTAGAGCTCCATGCTCCTAACTCCAAAGGCTGCCGGTTTGATTCCCACATGGGCCAGTGGGCTCTCAACCACAAGGTCGCCAGTTCAATTCCTCGAGTCCCGCAAGGGATAGTGGGCTCTGCCCCCTGTAACTAAAATTGAACACGACACCTTGAGCTGAGCTACTGCTGATATACTGCTGACCTCCCGGATGGCTCGGTTGGTTGGAGCACATCCTCTCAACCACAAGGTTGCCAGTTTGAGTCCCACAAGGGATGGTGGGCTGTGCCCCCTGCAACTAGCAACTGCAACTGGACCTGAGCTGAGCTGCTGCACTCCACAACTAAGATTGAAAGGACAATACCTTGACATGGAAAAAAGTCCTGGAAGTGCACACTGTTCCTCAATAAATTCCTGTACCCCTTCCCCAATAAAAAATAAATAAATAAATAAATAAATAAATAAATAAAAGAAAAAAAAGGAAACACCCAACTAAACCATACCATATACTAACATACTGTAAATATAATTATACAGAAATTTGAAAGTAAAAGGATGAAAAATGTATACACTGCCATTTAAATATTAGCTAAAAGGAAGCCATAGAGCTATACAAGTATTAGAGAAAGTAAGATTAAAGCAAGATCATTTCTAGAGAAAAAGACATTTCATGCTGATTAAAGAAGTAATCTACCTGTGTACATGAATCTAATAATGTATGTAAAAAGCATCTTTTATGAGTTGATCGAACTAGGAAAAAACCAGTAAGAACAAAGAAGATAGTAATAATCTGATTAACATGCTTTACGTAACACTATTATGCCCCAAACTGACAGATTACACATTCTTTCAAGTGTCCCTAAAACTATACTCATGTTGATCATATGATGAGCCACAAAACAGTTCAAGAAATTTAAAGAAATTAAACATAATTTTGAACATCTTCTCTGACCAAAAATGAATCAAACCAGAATTCAATAAAACAAGATATATAGAAAATATTCACATATATCTACATAATCACTGAGACAAAAGAAAATTCACAAATATTTAACTGAATACCTATGAAAATGCAAATATCAACACTTGTGGTATACAACTCTGTTTTTACCAAGAAATGTATAATCTTGAAGGCACATTTAAAAAAATAAAACCTATAAATCATGATCTAAGGATTCATTTCAAGAAGTGAGAGAGCAGTAAATTAAACCCGAAGAAAGAAGGTGGATGTATTAGTTTCCTAAGACTGCGTAACGAATTGGATAGCTTAAAACAACAGATTTATCTTCTCATCATCCAGGAGGCCAGAAGTCCAAAATCAAAGTATCGGTAGATGGTTCCTTTTTGGAGAATCAGAAGGAAAATCTGTTCCATACTCTCTCTCCTAGTTTCAGGTGGTTTCAAGCAATCCTTGACATTCCTTGTACTTGCTAAACAAGGTGCGTAATTCCAATCTCTGCCTCTGTTGTCACATGGACGTCTTCCATCTGTGTCTGTCATTGTGTCTCTTTTCCTCTTTTTGTAATGGCACCTGTCATATTGGATTACAGACCCACCTTACTAAAGTATGCTGTCATCTTAATGTACATCTTAATTACATCGGCAAAGACCCTATATCCTAAAACCACATTCACTAGGACTGGAACTTGAGGATATCTTTAAGGGGGACATGCTCCAACTCATACAGAGGAAAATTATAAAAAGTAGACCTTAAAAGAATATTAAAAAGAAAAAAAAAAGCACAATACAAAATGATCAAAGTCAAAGATTGGTTTTTGAGAATAAATAATAAAAGATTAATAAGGGTCACAGATCTCTAACAAGGTTGACAGCGAAACACACATTTTAATTAAAGTTGTGAACACCTCTTTTTTCTTCCACAGTAAATATTGATTTCCCATATATACATAGGTATGATAAAAATGAAGAATAAAAGTGAGATGTCTGTGTTGTAGTCGAAAGAACCATGGCTTAGAAAGTACAAGACAAAGGATTCATGTCTCAGACCTATGATTTATGAACAGTATGAATATAAGCTCATCAGTGAAATTCCAGGAATTTCTTTTCTCTCATCTGTGAAATGTAAAGAGAAACACAATCACTATCTCATGGTATTGATTTTAATGGTAAATGTAAATGAAAGCATCTTATAAATTTGTAGCAAATAGAAGTTTAATGTGATTAAAGAATACATACTACGAATTTACTAATTATTTCCCCTTGATTATTTAGATATTTTACAAATTACTACCCATCATGATTCTAAAACTTCCTTCTTAGAAAACTATTGGTGGTTAAATCACTCTTTCCTTTCCAATCTTGATCCTAGAATTCCTGTCGAAATTTCTGTCAGTGTACTTTAGTTTGGGGTTTAAGAATAATTTTACTTCATTCGCCTTCTCCCACTTCAATTTCATGTATAAAGCAAGATAACATCAGGATAGCATTTCAATTTTAATCAAAGTAGCCATTTCATGTGAAGCAGTCTTAAAATAAAGAAAGCAAAAATACTGGTGAAAAAATTACTGGTGACAAAACACAGGGCTGAGTTTATGGTTGGCACAAGATCTGAATCTGCTTCCCCAAATGATAGTTTTATCTTCACAAAGCAAATATTTTTAGAACACCCTTGGGAAAAGATGTGTGTTCCATGGATATTTAAAGAAAATAAACAAAGACGTAATTCTTTATCCTGAATGCCACATATGGTTGAGAGAAGTCCTCAATCGAGGATTTGAAAACGTTGTTCCTAAGGGTGGCTGCAAATAAAGTGACAAAAGAAAAAGACAGAGAAACCAGAGCAGGACGTGGTTTATATTGTGCAAAGCAGCTTCTGGCTCCATTCAGTGTCACTGTGTGAGCGCTACGTGGCCAGAAAGGATCCACACTGTGCTTCCATTTTCGGTTCAGCACAAGCAGCAGTAAATTATGGATTACGAGTGCATGGTAGAGCGTTCCTCCGAGAGCCTCTTGCCCTCTCTGCATCTTCTTTCACAGCCTGTATCACTGCTGCCTTTTGCTGCTTCTGTCATACACCACATGCTCTTTCCCATGGCCCATGAGAAGAAAGGGAGACACATGTTCAGTAAGACATAATCAGAAATCCTGGTGGCCTTCCTACTGTTAGTGATCTGCAAAAGATGATTCCAAGGCAGGTTAAAGGGAAAAAAGAAATACTACACCTGAAGTTGGAGCCTGATATTTATCCACGGAAAATCCTTCTCATGCCCCAAAATCCTTCAGCTGGTGCCTTGATAGATGAGATCTAATGGTCCATATAATATCTTTGCTTTTGTAAGTACCAGTATTAGCTGACTGTGAAATCAGCCAGCCTTTTCAAAAATCCATCCGGAATATTTTACTTGATGACCTCCTTCTTTAGGTTGAATAAAATTATGTATGCTTTATTTAGTCTTAATTAAAAATGAGTGGAATGACATATTTTTTAATTAATAAAATATATTCATCAGCTTATATTATGCTACCATATTTTCAATTGTCATAGTCAACCATTTATAAAGCTTACTTCTATTACATTAGCCAGATTTTTGCACTCTAATTTAAAGCATAAAATACCAGCTTTTATTTGTTCCTATCTTTTTTTGTTTTGTTTTGTTTTCTAAAAGATATCTTTTCCTTTGGTCATTTAATGTTTGAGACCTTATTTTAGGATCATTTTGTCTTTTTTCCCCTCCAATAGCTATTACTATGGTACCGAAATAGAATTGACAATGTGAGAGTGTTGTATAAATAAATGAACCTTACTTAATGTTTTGTATTTTTATTAAGGTCTAGTAAAGAGTGAAATTAATGGAAAATAATATCTTTGTAGGTTCTCTAACATCACTGTTGAACTTCTGTATCTCAAACATTTCCACAGAGTATCCTTAACAGAGAAGGAAAGTAAAATATATACACTCCATGGTCTAGTAATATCCTCTAAATTCTACATCAAGGAAAGCATTTCTTTGAAATCTTATGATTTATTGTTAAACTTTACTCACAAATTTTTAAAAGTTGTTTGGCTAAAACTATGCTAGTATATAAGCATAGGCCTCACAGAAAAAAAATATATTTCATATACAAGAGCTGTATTTGGCTAAAGATAAATTATTGGCTCACAAAAATACAAGAAAATAAATTAAAATCAGGTTACTTTAAATATGAGTATACCTGTTATTTACTGTGTGCCAGATACTATTAGAAGTACAATAGAACTTTACAACAGTATCCGAGGGAGCTACTCTCATTATACCCATTTCACAGACAAAAACTGAGGCACGAGGAAGTTAAGTAGTAACCTTCCAAGATTTCCTAGAAAGTTGTAAAGAGGCATTTCAAAATTGGCTGTTATCACAATTCACACACTTAATCACTGAGCTGTACTTATGCTCCAGTGATAAAAATGTCAGAAATGATGGGCTATTATCATCAAAATCAAAGGACCCAAAAACAAATGAAACTTAAAACATACAATAGCATGTTAAATACAAAAGCAACTGCAATTAGAATTTTATTGATTTTTAAAATTGTGTTTATATTTAATTTGTACATTTGTTTTATAGTTTGGTAAGGACCTAAGAAATTTATATCTGGTTTTGTGTCTTTATATATTTAAATAACATAATAAAAAATAATGTGAGCAAATATTTGGCATTTGCATTTTTCTTTAAAGAAATTCATCCATCACTTGTGTTTGAAAAAAAAAAGCTTGCTACATATACTTTTCATAAACGCATGTATCATGAGCAAGAGTTATATACTGGTGTCTCTTACTATTATTTTTCTTTATATTCTTCACTTTATTTCATTTTTTACTTTAAATCATAGCATGTTGATGCAATATCTGACTCGTAAAGGATTATAGCAGTTATATTTTCACTTTGGATTATACCCTCTAAGAATAGGAAATAAGCTCTTTGTTTAATACTTTCTGCTTTGAATTCTAATTTTTATGGAATTATTACTTCACTACCTTCCCCTCTCACACCATGTATGCTTTTTACCCTGACCATCCTTTTTCTGTGGCATTTTGTTACATGACTTTTTGTTTTAGTAAGAAGCATATAATTAGCTTTTGGTTTTTAATCCAAGCTAAGGTGTATAAATTGGGGATGCCAACCCTTATTTTTTTTGTCATAATATATGTTTGCTCTTTCCTTGATCACCTCGTTTTATGAGTTGTGTCATTTATATCTGTGGTTTTGTTTGTTTCTACAGCCTGGTCTATGTACTTTGTTCTCTTTGATGCTAAACTCTCAGTTGACTCAGAAAGAATCCAATCCAAATTCAATTTTATAAAAATAATAGGGAAAGTCAGGCTCAGAATAAGTTTCTGACTCTCTTCCCTCCACTTCCCTGTGTGAATAAAACATTTGTTAAACTAAGTTTACAGGTGTGGCTTGGGGGGAGTTTCACGTGGTTCTGAGGTGTTGAGGTGTCCGCAGAAATTGTCTTCACTATGTACTGTTTGCAGGCTTTTTTTCCCCAGGGCAGGCTGGAGCAAAGGTGACATTTATCTGGGAGCCCTACCAGATACAGGCGGCATAGAGCTCCTCCTGTCCATTTGCTGTAAACTGTTCTTCCAAAGAGTGTTCCAACTTGCTGATACAAGGGCTCCTGGAGGAGGGCAGCCCTGATGGGTGAACTGTCCCCAAGGAACTTGGAAAGAGGGAACATGACCTCTTTTGTTTGCATCTAAAAAGGACTGATGACAAAGGAAGCCAACCTCACACACTTCCTCAGTGGAATTCCATTTCTATAGCAGGTTTCCTGTGAGCCTATTAACATCAAAGTGACATAACTTCATGACAACAATCCACTCCTTCACTATGACAGAAATCCCAGCAACCTGCTCTAGGAGGTTTGTCAAAACAGCACCCTTGGAAAATTTACCATATCAAACAACACCCGGCAGGAAAGGGTCTCACAATCCATTTAAAGGGACTTCAGGGAATTAAAACCAAGTTAAATAATGAGAACAACCATGTCCTATTTAGGCAGAACTAATGAGGAAAAAAAAAAAAAAGGAAAACACTATACACATAAAAAAATTACAGTTTTGAGAAACATTCTAGTAATATTTAGAACTGATATTGCCTCAAGTGAAATACAAATCACATTGGTGTTAAAAAAAATCAGAATTTATTGACAAGAATGGCTAAATCCAGGTGCATAAATTGCATCAGCAGGAGTCAGTGTCTTTTCATCTCAAACTTCAAAAGTTAATTTCCAGGTAGTAACACTACATGTTGATCTTACCAAATTCCAGACATTCAACCTATCAGTTTCAAGTCCAAAAGAAAGATAACTTCTATTAACTAACAGACTTGGGGGGCGGGGGAAGATTAAGGACTGGGTTTCACTGAATTAATCTTGGTCCTCTGACCTTCCCAAGAGACAGATTTGGAGAAAAAGTGAAGATGACATTGAGGGGATGGATCCTTCAGGAAAAAAAAAAAAGTGCTTTTATTAGAAGAAGAAATAGGCAAAAAACATGGACGTTCATAATTTTTTCACACGTATGTTTCGTATTTGCATTTTTAATGAGATGAAATATTTTAACTTGCATGCAGCATGCTATGCTTTCCTCTCAATACGTCCTTGTCTTTAGTATTAAAATCTATGGTTTGAGACCATGTGTATTATTTCTTAAATATTATTAATCACTGTATTATATATCATCTTATAAAGAATGACAAGGATTTCCAATGTGATCTGTATTCCTATTTTTTAATGCTCATCTCAATGTATAACTGATATTAATGCCCACCAATAGTCCTTTAATTTTATAATTTTATCAGTTTTGTGTTGTTGTGTGTAGCCCTCACTAAGTGACCTAGGGTAGGAATTCAACATTTTTAAAGAGATTTTGGAGATGATGTATTTTCTGAAGCCTTTTGTGAGAGAGCAAATATTTCTGTTACAGTTCCGCGGAATGTGAATTGAGCTCAACAGAATATTTATGCACGAAGTATATATGTTTTAAACTATTCTGCTTCCCAAATCTACGTAGGGGGAAATTGAGGTGTGGTGTAATTCCACCTTCACAGGCCCCTTAGATGATTGGACCAAGGGAAATATCAGCTATCAGCTGGCTAGTGACCAATCACATTGTCTCTCTAAGACTTGAAGGGTCAGAGATCGTGGGCAACTATTGGAGTTAGCTGGCATGGAACGTCTTCACAGAAAAGCAGGATCAAGCATCAAAACCACAGCAAGACCCACTGAGATTCACTCCCAAGTTGCTGGAAAACAAAAACTAGGACTATGAAATGGAAACTGACTGGTACTGATAAAGAAGAAAAAAATGCTGATAGGAGTCTGGGAGAATTAAATACACCATTTTCTTCTTTCTGGATATATTTCAAGTTTGGAGATGCGCAGCTTTATTAGTTTCCCATAAGATTTTTGTGTCAAATCTTATAGTTCACACAGGTACTGGACTATAACAATGAGTCATTTCCCCCGCTGCTTAAACATCAGAGGTTTTTTCCCATTGTCTTGTGGCATCCAGAATTGCACTCATGCTGGAATGGGTCTAGTTATGTTATATAAATTATTACTATTTTTAGCTACCTGAATCATCATGCAAACTTTTTGGCTTATTAAATTATATATGTTTTCCAAAGCGCTTCATGGCTGAGTGTATGTGAGGCTGAAATAAAGTGCAGTTTTAAAATTTGCTTCTCTATTATTTCCTTTTTGTAGATACCTTTAGCTACAAGCTTATTACTTCTAAGCCATGTGTTCAGAATTCTCCTTTCTGTGCATATACACGTAATTACTAATCTAGAAATCCCTTTTCTTTACACCATCGCTATCATTTTAAGTTACTTTTAGCGACATTCTAGGAAATTGTCTCATGATTACACATTGTGGTTCTAATTATTCTACTGTCAATTTTTCTCTTTAAAGCCATCAATGCAGTTTTAAATTTTCATATAATAATGTTAGTTTTATTAATGCCATATGAAAACTCAAATGCATTTTGGAATTAAAATACCTTTGCTCTGGAGAGCAACCTGGTAGGCGTAGCTATCCACAAGTTAAAGAAAAGGAGAAGAAAGAAATATCCATACAATGCTAAGAATGAATGGGGTGTGTCCAATTGTATAGAAATCAAGAGGTATCTATAACTTATTTCAGACTTTTAACACGTCTCTGTTCAGTCTTTATCATACTTTCTAAACACACCACCCATATGTTTGACTCTCCAGACTAAAAAGACCTTATCACATGAGACAAAGGCAGTTTTGAGCTATAATCACTGTGTCTCAAGTCAGAACTTGAATTTTTAGTGGTGTTGTTCTCAACATATCACACACACCCTATTCCAGGTGACCATGACATTAAGCAAAAACAAGAGACCAGATTCATTAACTCAATCTGTGATTCACACATCCACTCAGAAAGCACACTGTACCAACATCCTGTAATATATGATACTCAACTGATTCTAGGGCATACAGATGTGCAGGAAAAAAAGTGAAAAACATAATAACCAATACTAAGTCTTTCTGTGTTTTCTTGCATCTTGTTGAGTTTTTTCAGAACTGAAATCTTGAATTCTCTGTCATTTAAGTCACATATTTTCATATTTTTAAGTTCATTTTCTGGAGACTTTTCACTTTCTTTCTGAGTTGTCTTGTTGTGTTGGTTATTCATGACAATTAATGATTTATTATTTCTCTTCCTAGACATCTACAGGCATGGGTTCTGCAACAGGCTGACAGGAAGAGGTCTTTCTTTTGTTTTCCAGTACGTGTTTGTAGAATGTTTTATTTTCTCTCCGACTGCAGCCTTTTTTTTCTCTCACATACTGTAGTGTTATGCTTTCTCTGCACTATTCCAGCTTCTCACACAATGGGGGGATTCCCTGGAAGGCGGGATTCTCTTCTGTTAACAGTTCACCTGGGTCATAGGGCACCGTGTCCCTTTAGATTAATTTAGCAGTGAGCCTCTTTGTCTTGCCTGTCTGCTGTGCAGGGAGTTCTTTGTGGAGTTATGGTTTTCCAATTTGTTGTAAATTCCAGGGGAGATTTCCAGAGGCTCACCTCATGCCGCCATTTTGATGACGTCTCTCAATACTAAGTCATAACTCTCAATGAGTTCATAGTTTCCTGGTGGGGAGTGATAAAACTAGCTATAATGTTGCCTTATAAATAGCAAACTGGCAATAGGAATAGAGAGCAATAGGTGTGTAGAGTGAGGAAGATACATTAACAATGTGACATTATCTCCTGAGACAGTGAGTGGTTTACTCTCTGTGTCTCGGTGGTCTTGACCTTTTCCATTACTAGTCTCTTTAATTATTGAGTGAGTAGTAGATATACCTTCATTATGGGTAAATGTTTGCATCATCTACAAGGTGTGATGAAAATGGGTTTTGAAACTCTTGACTAGAAAATGTCTAGGGAATTATGGTACTTCTGGTCTGTGGTATAAAAAAGATTCTGGAATATATAAAATTCAGGTCATGCTATTTACTTCAGAAAGAAGAGACTATACTCCTGTTGTGAACTAAACACAAGCCAAGCTTCCTCACTGACAGGAACACTCTCCATTTTCCAGCTCTGAGAAGGACTGATCAACATATCCTTTGCCTTCCTTTTTGGCTAATTAAATCCAGAGACAGATCCTTGTGCACAAATGAGTGAGGAACATAGACTGTGCTTATCTTAATTTGCTGGTACCTGTTTGAACAATCTTCTCTTTTTCATTTCAAGTTAATGAACATGGGTAAGAATTAAATGTGTGTAAACATATTAAAGAGTGGAGAGAAATAGAAAACTTATCACAGGAAGACCTTCTACTAGCTCTTTTGGAGAACTGAAGAGACAAAAATCAAAGGAACAAGAGATCACATAATGGAAAAGAAAAATAACACAACAATCTGAATACAGGCATATGTATGCATTTGGAAAATTACTGTACCTTTTTTCCTTCTCTATAGTGAAAATTTATTCATGGTCTATTGCATTTAGTGATTTTTTTTTCCCTTAGGTTTCCTAAGAGATCAATGAGCTTTTACAAAAAATACTATAAATAGAAGAGGGTACACTGATACAAATTTAAATTCAAATTCTGACTGTTCTACTTACAAATTGGATGATGTAGGAGAAACTCAGTAACCTAATGTTTAAAATAAAGATTCTTATAGTTCTCTCACAGTAAGAATTCTTTGAAATATTTACTAAATATCTAACAATATACTTGGAAGGAAAGAGATAATGGATATTGGATATCATCAAACAGAAATACACACACACACACACACACACACACACACACATGCATGCACACACACAGCCCAGTTTCCCTTTTTACTCCAAAAGAAGTTTCTTTCCTAAATCACGTTTAACGGTATGCGTAGCCACTGCCATATGTAGAACTAACTCATTTGGGAGAACTACAATTGGATGCTTGCTCTTCTACTTTGGGGCCTTATTAAAAATTTGATTTTCCAAATAATATGCAAGGCATATATTCAAATGATATGGATCCTTTGAGGTAAAGATGATACTCTCAATGCAAACAAGATAATCAAATTTCATCAGGGAATTCTTTCGTTCTTGATTAAAAACAAAGGAGTGGTAGAGATTTGAAGACATATCCCTATACCATAGTTAGATGAAAAGGAGTGACAGAGGCAAAAACGGGTAAGTAGATAGGCAGGTAGGTGGTTAGGTTGATGGATGTTGATATTAAATTTCTCATGAATGCAATTCCAAAACTATAGGCATGATTTCAAAGGAGAATAAAATAAATCTCTTAAAGTGGCTCCAGAGTAGTTTAAATACTCTGTAATAAAATGACTTTCTTATGTAATATACTGTAGTACTAGTAGGTAAGCAATATCTTTCTGAAATCTCTTTTTGTTTCAAACTTTGTTGCTAAATACGTAAATAGGTAATCTAATAACTTTTTAAACTAAAGGTCAAAAACTTGAAGTTTACATAACGATAAATTGTCATCATTCTGAAATGCAGGCCCCATTTTCCTTATATAGAAAATAAGTCTAGGAGTTGGGTTTTACTATACCACAATTTCCTAAAAGCCTTTGGTTTCCCAAATTTTGAAAAATATGCTTACTTTCTTGGAATGTGAATCTCCAGAAAGTAAAAATTATGAATAAATAAAATATATAAAATCCAAATAAATAAAAATCCATCGGTGCTTTATGATGATTTTAATTACAATTATTTTGAATTAAAACAAGATGGGACATATACTATAGGATGTCAGGGAATGCCAGAAACAGCCCCAATCCAAGGATCGATGTTTGAAAAAGGTGGGACCTTTTGCCAGTGATTTGATGTAAACACATTTTCTGTTTCCTGGTGTTTATCAAGTGACCCCCTTCCTTTTTTCACAAACTTATTTTCCTCACAACAGCTGAATGCCATCTCGAGTTCCCAAGTGATACATAATAACAAAAATGAGAACAAGTCCTTTGGCTGCTTTGAGTAGACACCAGAAACCCACACCAGAAATATGCAAAGCTCCAGACTGACAGACACTCACAGGCCCATGTCTGTCAAAGTGAGTCCAAAGGAAAACCTGAAGTGGGAGGAGAAGCCCTGTAGAAACTCTCAGAGGCATATGCTTCTTTTCTTCGGCAGAGCTTTGAGAAAGAAACTGTGGTTTCTTTCCTGCCCTCATCTTATAAATCCCCTTGATCTTTCTAAGCCACTTAAAAAAATATATATTTACTTAATCTTCAAACTTGTCATGTCAGGGAGTGCTTTAATGATATGTGAGTCTGAAGAGAAGAATGATGTGTGTGTGTGTGTGTGTGTGTGTGTGTGTGTGTGTGTGTGTGTCACAGGCTCTCTAACGTTTACAAAAAGGAATTGAACAGAACACATCCAATATGGATTTCAATTCTGAAAATCTACGATCCAAACACCCAGATACACAATAAACACTACTTTGAACTACATGACCAATAAAAACTTCCAACAACTGATATTCTGGCATTTTCTCTTAACATATCCATGGATTAACAAGTGTCTCATGTGAGCTAGATCTTGGGATTTGGGTGACTGTACTTGCTGGAGACACATCTCTTGTTGCTCAAAGCCCTATGTCCTAACCTACTGTCATTTGTAAACAATACTGATGCATTATTTGGACATCAAAAAAAATACAGATTAATCTGGGTACCTTTACAAGCCTCCCTTCCTTCCCCAGATCTTCAAGTAGCTGAAAAAATAATCAAGACATGTGGTGATGAAATTCCATCGACAGGTAGAAGTTGTTTTTTTTTGGGGGTGTGGGGAGTTACAGTCAGGGTAGGAGATTAGCAATGAAAAACCTTGTGTCAAATCTTGCTCTGCCACTTACTAGTTGTGGGATTTTGCTCAAGTCTGCTCATAGTATTGTTAGTATGATTCTATGAACTAATCCAAGTATATTATTTCTTTACCTGCATGGTCTGTGTAGATAGTAGAACAAGTACAAAATTTGTTGAACTAAAATCAGGAGAGAAAAAAACAAACAAGAAACCAAAAAACAATATTCTTTCCTCTATTCCTTTCTTGTAATTTCAGCAAAGGGCAAATTCCATTGGGCTAATTAAGAAGGTGTAGTGTCAGTGCAGGGCAATTAGAGCTTCTTCTGATGGAGAAGAGTTAAAGGAGGGAAAAGGGACTATCAGGACCAAGTCCTCTCAAGATTCAATCAATACAGGTGATCAATTTTCTTCATGGAAAAAAAAAAAACTATTAAAAGCAAATATATGAGTCTTTGAAAACGGATGGTCTCTGTGGAGTTTTCCAAATGCTCTTCATTTGATTACTGTAAAAACCATAAGAGGAATTCTAAAGAAGGAAGGAAGGATGGGGTAGATGTGCAGACATTCTTACATCATCCAGCAGTTCAGTAAGTGCTATTTTAAAACATGAACACTTTATCCACATGAGAAGGAGATTTCTGAATGCAAAATAGCTACGTGAAAGAGGGATAAATACAAGCTAGCAGAACTTTTAAGACAATATAGGATGCAATATCCTGTCCTGTTGTCTATTTGCGTATATATTGATAAATGTGTGCGTGTGCATAGTCATTTCTATCATTTAATTAAATTAAATAATAAGTTTTAAAGCTGAAATAAAAACTGTTTTCTTGTTCAGGGTTCACTCTTCTTTGATTGAAAGATGTATGAACAA
This sequence comes from Rhinolophus hipposideros, assembly GCF_964194185.1. Lineage (NCBI taxonomy): Eukaryota > Metazoa > Chordata > Mammalia > Chiroptera > Rhinolophidae > Rhinolophus > Rhinolophus hipposideros. Next base: position 86,502,788 of record NC_138051.1, read on the forward strand.
ATGCTTAGCATCAAGGTTTCGGCCTTATTTAGACTGTCCATTGTAGAATCTGCTATGTGAAGTAAGGGGAAATCAGGTAATCTATCTTAAACAAAAGGGTTGTGAGGACTCTTAACCACAGTCTATTTGACGATTCTCCAGTCTTGTAGGAGGTGTGCTTCAAATATCTGTGCTTTAGTGTCATCATAATGGACGTGTCGTTTGGAGCCAGAAAGAGTTTGATTTGACAATCAGAGCCTCCATACACTGCTCTGTCAAGTATGTCATCTTCAGAGGGCAAAGATTTCTTGAAGTTCAAGTTGGAGATCACAGAACCCCCTCTGGGAGGTTGTTGCAGGCACTATGTATAATGTATGTTAAACCCAGAATTGGCTGTAGCACAGTGGTCATCCCATATAATCTATTCATTGTAATATTTGAAGCATCATTAAAAAAAAGGATATGTGGGGGAAAATAAACTCTACTTAGTACATGATTATTTGGTATAATCTAGCCTCATTTCAGAAAAGTATGTATAACAAACAAACAAAAAAAACTCCATCTGGTAGCCATTTCCATACTCCTGGGTAAGTGGTTTGGACTATCCATTGTAGTCTACCTGCTCAGACTTGCAGATACCATATTATGTTAAGTTGAAAAATATGTTGCATGTTACAGTAATTCCTCTGTTCATTGATGTTTCTCCCAGTACTCGTAATAATGCAAAAATCACAATAGGCATTCAAAAATATTTTCAAATTCATATCTACTTAATTTTTATAATCTTTTTTAATGTTGGCTTCAAAAGAAGACTGAGTTGGATTTAATTCCCAGATCTGACATTATCTTGGGCAAGCTACTTAACTTCACTAAGATTCCACTGCCTTATCAGTAAAACAGAGATAATAAACTTAATCTCCTAAGTCTCATATATAGATAAAGGACATAAAACATTCCCATAGCACATGGGAAACAGTAAATAAACAATAAGAGTTAACTATTATTATTGTACCTTTTTTAACATTGTGTCACCTATCAAATACGTGTTATAGAGAATACAGATACAGATCAACATTTCTTTTTTCTGGAAATAAAAATAATATATAGAAGAAACATTATTTTTGAAGTGAAAACTTGACAACACACTTTCTAGTTTTCCAGTGAAAACTGGCCTGTCTGAGAATATATTCAATAAAATGCTGGGACAGGTAACTTTTTGAATGACTACAAATCAATATTTCTATAGAGAAATAACAGTATGACTGAATCCTCGTTAATAAATCATAATAAAAGAAGATTTTGTAACTTCAAAGTTATGCATTTAACTCTATGATGACAAACACCCTACTTGCATTTCCCGCAAGAAACAGTGATAACTGTTCAAGGGATTTTCTTAAGGAGTCTAGAAATGGCCATAAAATCTTCAGAGCACAATCCTGACAGCTCACACAATAGACACAACTTACTTGCTATCAGCATCTGGCTTTATTTCTCAGAGCAGAGAATCTCGGGGATCTGAATGTCTCTGTAAGTTTGTTTGCTTATAATTAAGCAAAAAAGATCTTTAAATCTCAGCCAGACTATACGCGACCTTTTCTGAAACAAACTGTTTGTTCAAATAATCCCAAACCTTTAATTTGATCTCAAGTTTTCTTTTCTCTTCTCAGTTCTAGTATATTTTTATGAGTATCAGCTGAGCAGTTTAAAAATTAAATTCCCTGTCTCGAGTTTTCGTTTTTAAAATGTTTGTTTGCTGACTTTTCGCATTCTGTCCTTTACTTTTAGATGATCAATCACAAAGACAAGCAGGGATTCTGTCATCACCCTGGAGTATTTCGTGCAATCAATTAAACAATAACAAGAACAGCGTTGTGTACTACAAACCGTGTAAGTGTTTTCTTTTTAAAGTTAATGTGAATCATCTGATGGTTCGTATAATATGACTGTGTATTTTAAGGAAATAATTCACTTCCTGTTGCTTGCATTTTCCCATTTTGAAAGCTGGTAATGGTAATGACTAATTTGCTTTCTTGAAAGTGAAGTTAGCATGATGACATTTGCATGTGAAACTGATTTTGAAGAATAAGTATTTTTTGTCAGTTTACTTCTAAGTTGATAAAGTGGAGGCAAAGAACGTTTTAGACCCATGCCAACATTCCTCCATTTAGTCAGTTGGTCATCTTTTCAAATATATCAGGCTGATTTTATACCACTGCATTTCAATTAACCATGCTCATGGAAGAGACCATGTCTCTGCCCCAAGCCTGTTCTTTCTCCTTTATTTTTGCATTTTGCAAACTGACTTGTAGAGGGCCATTCATAAAGTTGGAACTGCATTGCTAATTTGTTCCTAGTCTGTAATGTCTTCTTTGCTCACTGTTAAATGACCTGAAATTTGAACTTGCATACAAATTGTAAAAGAACCCAAAATCTATCTTAATTTCCCAAGCAAATATAGTTCTCCCCAGAGCGGTGCCATTTTAATGTAAATAGTTTAACCCAATTAGCCCTTATATTTGAGACTCTGAAGTAGTAAGCCTGTAAACTTTCAATCCAGGCTTCTATGGATTTTTACTTTATCCTGTGTCATATACTTCTGTATTTGAAGGTTCTACCTCTTGTTTCTTTCCCCTGCATTTTTATGTAAATGTATTCTGAGCCTAATGTGTTTATAACTCTGAAATGCCATGTGTTGGTCCTCTGTGCTGTAATAAGGTACATCCCTGCCTTCTGAATTTCTCTGGAAGCCTTCTCCATGTTCACTGCCCTCCAATCAGCATCTGCAAACGTAACCACTCACATCTGATCTCACTGTCTGAATCAGTTACTCAGATAAAAGGCAGCCAAGATCTAAGCCTTGCTCCATGTGGGACCCTCTTAATACTTCCCCAGAGTGGGCATGGTTTCTCTTACCAGGAGTGTCTGTTTTTTGTTTCTTTCACTCATTCTTTATCTACTCCCATGTCTCCTCCTGGATTCTTGCAAGCTCTGTCTTAAGCAGGAACCAATTATGCAGAATTTAACCAAAGGCTTTCTGAAATTCAAACAGTCATAACATATGTACTGTCATTCTCAACACTGCTGGTACCGCTTCAGATTGGAAGGGATGTTAAATAGGCAGATATGTTTTCTAAAACTAAAATTGTAATTTCTGTTTCATTCCCTGGGTTAAAAAAATCACTTTTAGTCAACTTATCATTTTTCATCTTTAGCAATTAAATATATAGTTATGCTGCACAGTATTCAAGAATATTAATCAGATTTCTAGAATTTGAATTCAGTGATTTTCTTCGAATCACCTTTAAGCCAGTGGACTGACTATTCTGCTTTGTTCATTTTCTGTCAAAGTGAAATTTGTGATAACAGTATGCAAGTAAAATAAAACTTTTTAAAAAAGCTCTGATACAGGTTTAAATGTTTGTAGAAATATCCAGGCTTTACTTGTGGCTGCCCTTTGAAATTAGCTGTAGCCTTTGCACTGATGCATGCTTTTCCAAGCTGCATTTTTATTAAGCTCCTTCTGTGGCATCTCATTATTCTACTGTCTGCCTATGACAGCGTGGGCACAGTTCATGTCATTCTTAAATAAGTTAGCAAGATTAGTAAGCCTTTATTTGGTATTATTATGATGGCTTTTTTTTTTTTTTTTTTACCTTGAGTTTGACTTAGGGACCAGTGTGGCAAGAAACTTGTCTTGGCATTGAGTATGCAACAGGTTTCCAATCTAGTAGGCAGGAGCTACTGGTGAGCCCGACAGATGGTACAGACAATGTCACACTCATTTTTATCCTCACAAATTCTTTCCAGGCAGGTATTAATAGTTCTCTCTTTGTAGATGAGAGAAGTAAGAGTTCTATGTCTTAGTAATCTGCATTGATGTCCCATAGTCAAACTATTAGACCTTGCATTCAAACATTAGAATCATCTGAATCTCAGCTATATTCTTAGGTACTGAATATATGCCGCTCCAGAAAATACACACACACACACACACACACACACACACACACACACACAATGCCTCAAAAAGAAACCTCCTTCTCGAATCCCAGATTAAGAACCCCTGTTCTAAACTAAAGAGAAAGCTGAAGGGGATCTTGAGATTTCTTCACAAGATGGGAAAGGGAAGGAAATTAGAAACCAGGACAGAAACTCTACCTTGGGAATTACCATCGCTCATGGGTGATCAACAGGTTGGCAAACTTGTTTTCAAGCCAGATAGTAGATATTTTGGGGTTTGTGGACCATGATATGGTCTCTATTGCATCTACTGAGTTACACAGTTGTAAACACAAGCAGCCATAGACAAGAGGAAAGCAATGGGCGGGGCCAAATTTGACGGGCATTGCTCCCACTGCTGACCCTGAGGCTAGAACACACAACATACTGAATTTCATGGGAGCCTGGATTTTGTAATCGGGACACAGGACAAGGTGTAGGAGGAAAGCCATGACTGAACTTATTCTACTCTGGTAAGGGGCTCAATCACTATTCCTTCATGTGCTTTATCAAGAATATACATAAAGACTTCTCAGGGGACAGTGGCACTTTCAGTAAAGACCAGGCCATGGCATCTAAGTTTATACTTTGGTGATGAAAACAAGTATCAGTTATTGGCTATTTGGGGGATAAAAAAGATGGTGAACTTTGCTGAAGGTACAGCTAGCGTCTCATGTACTAACTATAACATTTGGTGTGAACACTGGGTGGTGACAAATTCTGGAAGAAATTAGTTACACAGTTGCAAAGCTCATTATTAGGTTTTTGGAAGAAGGATAACAGGAATGTGATGTTCAAGGAAAGAATTCTGCAACGAGATACAGAAAGTTTAGTGGCAATATTAGAAATTAGACTGTGAAATGATGTCTGACAGCAGGGCTTTGAAATGACCAAACAACAGCCAGAAAGAAAAAAAAAAAGTTGATATTAGACTTAGGACATAAAACAGTTACAAGAACAGTTATAGCTACAAGAACAGTTACAATTAATTAAAAAGGATTTGAACATAAAAATGGTTTTGTGTAAAGAAGATATACATTTTGAGTATTTTTTTTTTCAAATGAAGCTCATTATAAGCAAATTCACGTGTTTGGTCCTTTCAAAATATAGGTCAAGAATAAAGTGTTTGTATGTGGGAGAGGAGGACCAATGGCATTACTGGTGCATGAAATTTGCACTTGGAAAAATGTTCATGTGACCAAATTTTTATATAATAGCCATCTTGCTTCAGTGCACCTTATCTCTTCCTCTTTCCATTTTCATGGCCTCCTCCTCTTTTCACCCCATCCTACCTCCTTGCTAATTGTGTCAGTCAAGTGATTGTGAACACGTTATAGGCTTAATTCCTCACCACCAAAATGATGAATGCTGCCAGGACAGATTCTATATTCTAGGGACCCAGATAAACAGGAAAGGGACCATATTCCTGATGTTTGCCCAGTTTGAGATATATATATATATGTAAAACCACTCAATTATTTTTTTTTGTGGGAGCTTAGATTTACAAGAACATACAGATGTTTCCATTTCACCTAGAGAAAAAAAGATATCTACTACGTAATATCAAAGATAGAACTTAACTGAACTCACTGGATGATAAAGAAACAAGGCTACAGTTAATTGCAGCTTTGTTTCTGGCCCTTTCTCCTTCAGCACCCTGTGGATTTCTTCCCTGGCCTTTCCCCTCTTTGAAGTCAGTGGGAGCTCTGAGCTTCGAAAAGTCACCCAGAGTACAGAGGTACACGAGGACAAGGCTGCTTGACTTTCTCCCCTCACAAGAATCGCGGGGTGGAGGAATTAGTAAGCAGAAAGAAAAAAAAAAATAGCCTAACCCTTAGTCCAAGTACAAAGTACGCATTTTACTTTTTTTTTTTTTTTCCCAAAGTTCAATTTTGTTTCCTTTACTTTTTTATTTTTATTTTGTGTTTTTACCTTTGCCCTTCCTGTTTCCAACAGGGGTCAGAAGTACTTAAAACTCCTTAGCAAGTAGGCTCTGTTGATATTTCTAACAAGGACTGGAGTAGAAAGTATGACTTATGAACTTCTCCCCTTTTGATGCACTATCACTGAAGCTGGGAGTGCAAAGCATGCATGTATCAGGCTTGCATTAGCTCTCAAGGGATTGCCAAGATCAAGGAGCTGGTGGGGCTTTCAAAAGATGAATAACCAAGCAGGCTCCTTCAGTGTGCTTGAGCACTAATAATTAGTAGAGGGCATTGCCCGTGCTCTCTCTCTTTTTTTTTTTTTAAAGCACAAATATTTAATGTTCTTGTTTAGCTGAATATGTTTTGCAAAAGTATCATTTATCAAAACACTTTGAATACTTAAAAAGAAAGATATTTTAAAAACCCTTACCATAATGGCCGATAACTACATTACAATAAGCTGTTAGTATTGATTAAATATACAATTACTATCTTATTAAAAGTTAATGTTAACTGGAGACAATTTAATGTATGACTACTTTGTCCTGTTAATATCAACCTCTCCCACAATTTGCAATAGACAGGTTAAAATGTTAATCACTGGATATTACAATTTTTGGAGTAGTTCACTTTTATTGCACTATTGGATTTACTTCTTTGACTTTCCTGGACCTACATCAAATTTACCTGGTAAGTTTTCAATCACATAAGCCCAGATATTTTCCTGGGCCATACAGCTGAAGCATACGCCATGTGTGTAGCAAACTGATAGATGGATTGTAGCAAACTGATAGATGGATTTTGACAGCCGACCAACTAAATTTATTTGAATTTAGTAAATGTTAAATGAACACCGTTCATCTATGAGAAACTACATTGAATATTTTAGAGGCTAAAGAAAGAGGTCCTAGGGTGATCAACTGCTCTGCTTTGCCCATGACTGAGGGGGACCTGGATATCAGAATTTTAGTGCTGAAACTGGGACGTGCGAGGCAAACCAGGACAGGGTTTTCCCCTACCAAAGTCCTGTTCTTAAGAAGCTTGCCTCAAGAGGGAAAAAAATAAAAAATAAAAAAATAAAGAATAAAGAATGAATGACACAACAGGAACTTTTATAAGATGGCCCGGTAATACAAACACATATATATTATTTCTGGGTAAGGGTCCAGAAAAGATGCTGCTACAGTTTTTGTTAATATTAAGGGGATCAAATATATGGTGATGGAAGGAGAACTGACTCTGGGTGGTGAACACACAATGGGATTTATAGATGATGTAATACAGAATTGTATACCTGAAATCAATGTAATTTTACTAACAATAGTCACCCCAATAAACTTAAAAAAAAATCACCATCATGATTTGGCCATATCTTATTTTAATGCAAACCTCAAAGGACATATAATTATGGCACTCTTGTATGCAGAATTTTGAAATGCTGAATAGTTCAAAAATCTGGTACTAGAAATTATAAACATTGAGACAACTTGAGGTATATTTTCACTGCCCAGGGCTTTATGACTCTCAGAGTATTTCCTGGTGTAATCCTGCTTGTACTGTTGCACACTATACATGAATTAATTCATCTAACAACTGCTCTGAGGTACGAGGTATTTCTGCATAAGGTATTTCCATCTTACAGATAGAAATACTGAGGCTTAGTAAGGTTAAGTAACTTGTTCAAGTTCAAAAGAATAAGTCATAGCCAGGATTTGAACTTGAGCAGTCTAGCTTCAAAGCCAAATTTCTTAATCATAATTATTACCTGCCTCCTTGCAGCTTTGAGTTTATAGTAAGTATTATTCAATTTAATTGGAACCTAATAATCAAGAAGTTTACAACTAGCTATAGCTAGCACAGCAAGCTAGTTACAGTCTTGAACTAGTTTTCCTTTCAGCCTGACTTTATTTCCATGATACCACAGCATTTCTTAAAAAAAAAAAAAGAAAAAAAAGAAAAAAAGTTTACTCTTTCTTAATCCCTAGCAATATTTCAGCCCATACAATAGCATTTTATTAATTCCTTCACCAAATTATCGGCACAGTGGTGTTGGGGAAAACAAAGGAATTTTGGAAATGGTCACTCTCTTGACGTTTATAACCTAGCAGGATAAGGAAGTATTTGTTTTGTTTTGGACTCCTTTATTTATTTTTTTTTTTGTTTTTAAAGCTATGGTATTCTTATGGATGTAAATTTCTACATAGGGTCTCCACTCTGGTTGAAGCAGGTAAGCAAGATTAGAACTCCAGCTCCTGGCTGCGCTGTCGCCCTTTGTTATTCAGGAGGAGTGGTGGTCTGGACTTCTGACCAGTATGGCTTAGGAACCATTGCTATCAAGCCTAGGGCCGCAGAGTCTGCATTTACATCCTAGTGAAATAATGGCAGAAACACCTCACAGATATGGTGGGATTAGATTTTGGCCTTAAAGCATACGTAAGATTTCACTGATTCTGCATAGGGAAGTCACTTTATTGTGTGGTGATGGTCAGTAAGAAAAGCCATTTTAAAAAATCAGGGCACCTGCATTGAGACATAGTGACAAAAAAATATGGTATGAGATTATGAAAGGCCTGAATGTGTGACATTGTGCCTTATGGATTTCTTGTAAGAACGGATAGGGGCTAAAAACAGGTAGATCAAAGGGAGGGAGTTAATTAGACCTCAAAACAGGCTCAGAACGTGAAATTTTGTTCTCACAGGGACATAAATGACCACCACACAAACTTTTTTTTTTCCATAATTTCAGGATAAATGATATTAGCGGTACCCTTGAACTATTAGAATAATTAAAAATTCAGTCATATTTCATTTTATTATTTTAAAGATTTGTAGAGTCCTTCCTATCAAACTACTTAGAATACCTAGATGAGAATCACTTAAATGTATAAAAAGACAAAATAATGCCAAATCTTGTTGAAAGATATGACTTAGTGGTGATATTTGCAGACTTCTGTAAGTTGTCAGAAGTAGGTAATAATGTTGCATGAATGTTTATTATGAATATAACCTGACTATTCCCTTAAGTTACAAAGTCTCCATTACAGACTCTAAAAAGAGTTCAAGGTGTGCCATTTGAATCCCAATTTATGTTTCAGGTTATTATCTAATTACAGCCATCAGACTAGGAAAAGCCAAGGATTTTAGGGTGGATTATAATATATAATCGAGTTACATGATTAACATTAAGAAGATTAAAATTAAGTAGAGAAATATTTAAAAGAGTTTAACCTGGAATATTAATATTTTGATTTCAACATATACTGTACATATTGGCAAATTGAGAATTTCACCAATCAGGGTCAATATTTAATTCCATTTTTAAATATGTTGAGTAGTGAATCTAGTCTTATAATTTTATATTAAGGTCTCATAAAATTTATACACGCTCATGAATGATTTAAGAGAATATCATATATATTTTATTATCTAATTCACAAGATTCACTTGAGTACTTGGGATGATTTATTATCAATTAAATAATTTAAGTATTTTTCAATAAAGAAAACATAACCATTCTATATACACAATTTAAAATGTTGGGTATGTATATTTAAATAAGTTTGTAACTGGAAAAAAAACGGATTGCTATTATTTGCTATACTTACTAACTGATACTAAAAACAAAACAGAACCCCAAAAAACTGCATTATAGGACATGTAATTTCAATAAATTTAATACTGAATGTTTAAATCAAAATACTTGTGAACAGAAAGTCATCCTTGAGGATATCAAACTCACACTGACATTTAGTAGGGTGATGTGAATTCATCAGAAATGAAAATTCCTTCTATGATACTTAGTAATTATGTAACAATTCAGAGGAGAGGTAGTTTAATACAAAAAATATTCAAACAAATAAAAAGCTACTATATGATTAAAGACACTCCAAGAATACTAAGGAAAGGTTGAGTTCTTAACAATATCATGTTGATTTCTTAACTGCCTTAGCCTTTTGACAACTAATAACTGGAATTATGGGGGGAATCAGGGTGAATATTGCTACATGGAAGACGTTTCCATGACTTAATGGACCACTCCACACTTTGCATAACGAATGCCATTATCTGTCTTTTATAATTCTCATGCCACCTCTAAAAAAACCCAAAGTGATTGAGTTATTTCACATTGTAATTAACATGATGATTTCAGCCTTAATTTCATTTGGTTGAAAAGTTACAGCATTCATGATTGAAAGTAAGTGTGGGCCATACAGTTAACCCTATATTAGCATTCATTGCCAGTTGAGAGTGAGGGATTGGTGTATGGTGTTTACATTACAATCATCAATTATTCCTCAAGTCTGCCAGGAGAGCAAAAGTTCTATACTATGGATGATTCAATGATCTCCTATCATTTTGGACATGGTTGATGAAGGAGATATTTGGGCCTGATTTTACTAAGTAGATATGTAGCCCACATAGCCTAGTAGTTTTATTTGACAATTAAATTTGAAAGCCATTTTGCTTCCTAAATCGTTTGGATCCCTCTGTAGGCAAACAAATCCCATACACTTTCTGCTACCACAGAGGTAAAAGTATTCACGTATGAGAACCACATCAAGGCCAAGGTTGGGGGTTTTCTTCAAAATGAAACATTTGTGGCCAGTTGACATTGCAGAAGGCTGGGTTGAGCAAACTGTATCAAGAGGGAAGTGTTTGCTGACAGTTTGACAAAGGTACATGTTGCTTTTGCTTTACCAGGAGAGAGGTTAGGCGTTATACCACCGCTCCCAATGAGACCTTGGGGTATTGTGCAGCTATCCATTCACAGCTTTCACAGTGATGAATGAGGTCTTAGCAGATGCCTTGCAGAGAGGGTTAGAGAAGAATAGATTCCTCATATGACTGCCCTTTTCCCCTCAGATTGGGTCAGGCAGATGATTAGAGAAAGAACGGTCTGGGCAGTTTAATGAAACCCATCTGCTTTGGCTGTTAATAGAAAAGTCCTTCAGAAGTTCTTGGAAAACAAAAGCAGTTTAATTTTTAAAAATCATATATATATATATATATATATATATATATATATATATATATATGTATGTATATATTTTATACACACATGCACACATAGAAAAATATCTATTTATTTATCCCTCAAATAAAACTTTCCTTGCCTGTAATCCCAGATGGATAGATATACTGCTGTATCTACATCCAACATGGGCCCCTGAATACACAGTTTTGACATCAATAGATAGTGTGTTGATTGAATGTAGAGGAAGCTGAACCAACATAAATCCAAACCATTTTAACCTGTTAGGTTTGCTAAACAGCACAGGGAATTTTATAGAGAAAGATAATTTATGAAATTACCTGATTGGACTGACTACATGAGGTATTGCAATCATACTGAATGCTTCCATACTCACAATGCCTTCAGGACTGGTTTTCACACAAAATCTCACGGAGGCAGCTGAAAGCTAAAAAAGAAGGAGCAAAATTATTATTCCGACATGTGTACTTTCAAAATTGTAGATGATGTTCAAAAGAGATTTTATTCTGTACATACTATCTTAGACACTCTTTTAATCCACTCGATATATTTTTATTTAAATTAGGTTTATATAAAAATTCAGTTAAAATCATTTCCATACATTTTCAGTATTTAGCATATTGCAAAATACAGATCAACATGTAACTAACTATCATGCAAATCTATCTCTTAAAGAAAGAATAAAACGTGCAGAGAAATACTGGTGAAATATAAAAAAAGCAAGCAGCACAAACTTTATTGAATATTTTCATACTGAAACTTTAATTTTTGATACTTTATGACATTTTTAAAATAGTTAACAACAATGTACCGTTGCCACCAGGCAACTAATATTTATAAACAGAAATATGATAAGATGATACATTGTAAATTAAGTGAAATTTAGAGGACTAGCTTTTAAAACAATATTTTATTATTTTTATTGAAAATATTCTTCATATAATGAAAGTGTTTCGTGAAAAAATTCTAGTTCTTTTCAAAATCGAGGCAAATATTTTCACATATTTATGAAGGACAACTAGAGGGCTAGGCTACTGGTTATTTAATTCATAGCAACAGACATTACTTTTAGCTACTAAATGGTGTGCTATTCTTCTTTATGAAGAAAAAACTCAGCATCAGTTTAAGAACATGGACTCTCATCTACTTTAATGCATACAAAAAAAAAAAAAAAAACTTGTCTGAAAACAAGCAGTTAAATTGAGAACTTCCATGCTAGGGCAAGTTGAATATGAACAAAGTCTAAACACTTTAGAGACCTTGATGTTTGTTACAATGGTTCTTTAACTTTAGAGTGCACCCAAATTACATGAACAACTTCTATAAAACAGACTGCTGGGCTCTACCCCTAGAATTTGATTCAGTTGATTGGGTTGGGGGCAATCACATGCCTTTTTACAAGTTCCCAGGTAATGCTGATACTACTTGTCAAAGGACTATCCCTGAGAACCGAAGGTTTCTCTGATCAACTTGATCTTTGAATGTGAACCCACTGCTACTAGAGAGAGAACAAAAATCTGGAATGATGAGGTAAGTTAATCATAAAGGAGAATGTTCTTCCTTCTGTTTGAATAAACAACATTTTTTATCTCCTGAATCTTCTTTTTCCTTGCTCAGAAAACCAAATAGGAACCCAACAATTGGAAGAGGCAATACAAAGAGGAAATGTACCCATTATTTATAGCAGTTTGACCTTGCTAGAGAAATATTTCAAATCTCACTCAGCCTTCTTAAGTCAGTAGATATCCTTCTTTCTTTTTTCTGTAACTTACTGAGGTGCTATGGTAATTTTATACGGTTACCTTATTTTATCCTTCATAAGTTGTATTTGTGTGTGTGTGTCTTCACTTCATAACAAAACGTACTTCATATTATAGTGATATAACTTCTTGCAAAAGCTCTCCTTTCTTTACTTATGTAAACGTTATTTGTCTAGACTTGTGATGACATTCCTAGCTCCCTAACCTGTTTCTATTACACATTTATACAGACTGTAAGGGTTGGACTTTTCCTCTTCAGAGCTAGAATCTGAGATAGTCCACAGGAGACTTTTCCCCATTGGCCTAGACATTATTGCTGCTTCATTATCTGGGGCATCAAACATCAGGCATCATGGAGGGATAACATGGACGTGCTTTCATACCTGGTCCACAAACCGAGGTAAACCTCTTCCACAGAAGAGCAAGAACTACCCCTTTGAGTTTGCTCTCAAACTGCATCTGAACTGAAGCCCCATCACAGTAACAGAATGAAGTTCTGGAACTGGGGCTCCTAGCCCAGTTTCCACGACACCCATTCTCACCAGGACACTAAATGCAAAAAGTAAATGTGAATCTCATCAATACCATGGCACCATTTTATATAATCCCCACTTAAAAAACAAATCATCTCTTTTCCACATCTACTTCCCCTCTTTTTGGCAAAAGGTTGATTTGAATAGGCTCACCACGGGCTCATGGAAAGTTTCAGGACTGTCCCTTAAACATCTCAGAGACTTAGTGTCCTCACGTGGGTGCCTGAGTGCATTCCCAAATTCAACTTTAAAACAGGAAGAGTCTGCGGTGCCAAGTAAATCAATTACAATGACAATCGGAGCTTAAAAATAACTAGATTTGAGGTCAAAATCATTTGTCCTTTTGCACGGAGCATAATCACTAGATGTCTAATCACACGAGATGGAAATCTCAATCTATAAGTAATGCATCGAAAGGAAAAAACCCAGTCTAGAAAGAAGTCCCGTCAGTGTTAATTTATAGAACGTCTTGCTGACTGTCTTTAAAATATCGTGGATGCCAGTGTGACAACATCATGAAACACTCCAGACTAAGTGCTGGCTGCACATATTTACCCCAAACAAGAAAACAAAATAATGTTGTGGGTTTTGTTTTGTTTTGCATCAGAAAATTTATTTTGAGCCAGAATGTCTCCAAATTTCCTCTCCAAAAAACCATATAAAAAGATGTGGGGAATGGTCATTTCACAAATATGTGTCATATTGGAAGCTGTCTTTATGTTTTCCCCATGTCTGCTATTGTTGCTTTAGTCTTTGGATGGAAGTACAAGTAAGGGTTAGCAGCCGCAGATGACACTTAATGGAAGTGAGCAGCATTTTGACAGACTCAAAATTTTCATCACTGGATCTATTTAGGGAGGCTGTATAGATTCATCCTTCCCCTAATCTCCTACTGATTTTCAATGCAAATGCTGCCAGCTTTGCTAGCTCATGGCCACAGGATTTAGTCACACACTTGACTGAAAACCATGTCAATGCAAATTCAGAGGATAAACCAGCATGCAAATCCCCAAGGCTTCAGCAAGTTATAATTCAGCCACAGTATTAGCAAAACAAGATAGCAATTATGCAAGGAATCAGCAGAAAGGTTATTTTTAATTTAAAATTTTTGCATCTTTACAGCTGGGAAAAATGAAACTCTCCTATTCTTTCTTGTAAAACCCACCCAATAGAAGGCAAAAGCCATATGGTACATTATCACAGCCATGTTCAAAGATGAAGTAAACACATGCATACATACGGTCACATAAACTGCTTTAACAAGAATAAAGAAGACTTCTGATGAAGTTAAATTGTTCTATTTTCTTCCAATGTTCTCTACTAATCTTTCAGAGATTGAAGCATAATTGGCATCTAGTAAATGCTGGCTATTTGTAGGTAATTAGCCCTGGCCATTTTTTCAACCTCATTTTGAACTCTCATCTCTGGTCTCACAATTTCTCCAGGGGGAATCCCATTTCTGTGTGTGGTAGTTGAGGTAACTTCAACTGGATAGGGCAAAGAAAAAGGCTCTGCCTTTTATCACAGTGTGAGGACCCATTGTGCGTTCAGAGAGGCCAACAATAATTCATAACCGGTGAAGCTGTTTAGTTTATTTAGTTTAGTCTAGAGAAATGAAAGTCTTCCTAAAGCATGCCATCATCTCCAAGAAGGCAGCAACCACCAGTTTACAGTGTCCTGTAGACAAGGCATGTTCCACCACAGTGTATTCAGGAGCCCAGAAAGACAGGCATAATTTCGGAAGGGAGAATGGGGAATTGTGTGGACACATTTAGGAATGGCTGGAGTTTAGGAAAGCATACAACATGCTTGGGAAGGATGGGTCAGCCTGGTCTGGATTATAATCCAGGGTTCAACCTGCTGGATGAACTGAACAAGATACTAAGCTTTCAAGACCTCAGATGTTCAACCAGAAGTGTCTAACTTCTTTTTTCTCAATGTGTGGCCGGTGTCATCGATACCCCAAAACAACTGAATCAAAACCCACTGAATCAAAACCCACCATATAGCAAAATTCCCAGGTGATTGTATGCATGTTAAAAATGTAACAATCACTAAAATACTATACAATAGGACCTTCATAAAAGGTAACTGTATTTATTTATTCGGTACCTTCTGTCTCCCTGATGTTGTGGTAAGCTCAGTGGATAATAATAGAAATCAGAAACCAGCATTGGCCTTTACACCCTGAGTAGGAGAAACAGACATGAAGCTCATAAATAAAAGCCTTACAACCATTGAAGGAGGCCTGAGAATCACAAGGAAATTGACTGGGGTAGGGTGTCACAAGCTGTATGATTATTCTTGAAGTCTGTCCCTAGCTCTGTTTATAGACCCCCTGCCATGTCTTCTTTCCCAGAGCATTTCAGTTTTACAGTCTTGTGTGTTAACCAATCTTGTACTTCCGAATACATGTTAGATACCCTTAGGATTATAGATACTCTTTCTCTTCCTTGACATTCAATCCTGGACTCCTAAACAACTATGTGTGCTGCATTCACTCAGCAGGCATAAATCCCTCACTTTCTTCCCCAGTGGGGTTCTCTCCGAAAAGATATGGAGCCTGGTAGGGAAGATGTATCTCTTTACTATTCCAGGCAGCAAATGGAGCATCCGCCGCAGCTTGCAGGATTCTGAAAGGTCAAGCTGCCTCTCTGGACATGTTATATTATAGTGATTATTTTCCCTTGGTTTCTCCTCCTTTGAGTACTATACTTGGGCTGCAGAGTCCTGACTTGCCCACCCAGAACTGCTGGATCCTGAGTTACCATATCGAGCATCATAGCACAGCCCCACAAATAGCAATGCATAGAGACCCAGAGGGCCCAAACCTCCAAAACCAGGGAAAGAGAAAAGAAGGAAGCATCACAAACTCATTCCCCTCCATCAGCTCCAGACACTTGGATACTGAAGTATTGAGCATTAAAACAATGACTTTTGAGTTGTAATTACCACAATACCATCTGTGCTTTTCAGAAATATTTTTAAATTGTCATTAACTAATATTTATAGAGCGTCTTATTTGGTTGTGGGTTGTTCATTTTGTTTGGTAAATTACCTTTACATGCAAATCTGAACATGTCACTCTCCTCTGCTTAAAGTGCTTCAATGACTCCCCATTAAACAGGGTACACAAAGTTCAATTTCCTACAAATCCCTTCATCTACTATGGCCCTTTCAACTGAGACCTTACCCACCCGCCTACTATATCAAGGACAGATTGCCAATGTGTCTTACTACGCCATGAATCTGAGCCTTTTATCATATTTATTATTTGATCTGAATTCTGCTTATTATTCTCCCAGAAGAGTCTCTTCTTTCATTAATAGTTACTTCTTGATGTGGCCTTTCCTGTCTCCCTGAGAAGAATAAGTAATTAGAAATTCCCAATAATGACTTCCATTAACTATTTTATTACAATATACCTTTGTGCTACACAACACTTGACACACAGATATTTCTACATCTATTTTCACATTATATTGTGATCTCAAAAGCAGATACCCAGCTTCTTGAATTGTGTATTTCGAGAGTCTAATACAGTGTTTGAAGCATAGTATGCTCTTGGAAAAAGTGTGCTTAGAACATCAGGCAGGAAAAATTGTGTACATTTTAATAAATGAAATGAATGAATGCACAGAGGTCATAAACTACCTCCCTCCATAATTGAAAGCAGAACAAAATTAAATGTCATGTCTCTGCACATTGCTTGTTTTGTAATCAATACTGAAATATTTGTAAAATCAGCAAAAGAATATATGGAGGGGGGCAGAAAGAGAGCTCTATCTCTTATTTCCTGAGCACTGAAATTGTAGCACTTGCTTACAATAACCCTGTAAGTGTACATAGGCACTTTTCAAACCTTTCAAATCAAATGTCATGTTAGGAAAATATTTTATACTAGTAGAACAATTTCCATGGTTTACAGAGCAATTTGTAAATATTATCTTATCAACTCAACTAAGGTAGACAGGCTGAAAACATTAGATTTATGCTCCAGATGAGGGGGGGGGGAGAGAGAGAGAGAGAGAGAGAGAGAGAGAGAGAGAGAGAGAGAGAAAGGAAAATCAATTCTCACTAACTTCCTAACCTCTCCTCAGTCTGTCTGGCTCAGCTCATTGCTAGTCTAAATAGAGATCACCACTGACAAGATGATCTGAAGCAATCATTGAAATGACTCTCCCACCAGGTTTCACACACTGTATTCTTCCTGTGTAATGCTAGCGAATAGTCAGCAACACAATTTCTCTGTCTTCCTCTCAATCTCTGTATCAGTCTCTCTCTTCCTTTTCTTAATAATGGCTTTCTACATAACTTCCTGTCTCTAAACTGGGGAAAAATGCCAAGGTGTAAACCATGCATTCTGCTCCCAGAGAATTCACAATTGATGAGATGCCAAAACTAGTTCACGGTTTCAACTGTTGCTTACTTATAGTTGATAATCAATGCACAGTCCACGATGTATGGCAGAAATGCATGTGTCAACATGGTCCATACTACTTGAGAAAAGCTTTAAGGAGCCCCCTTCTCTGTGCTGTGAAACCCTTCGGTGGTAGAATGCACCTTAATTTATACAATCTCATTTTTTGTATCCTTCCAGGGACTGCAATCATGCTCTTTGCCTCATTTTCTCTCACTCACACAACTCTCTATCGTGTTGTAAATCATGTTTTTTCTTCTGCTCAAACTACCTTGTGCATTCTACCTTCTCCACATACTCAAATTTCACCCACCTTTCATGATGGAAACTTTTTCCCTGGTGATTCCTTTTTATCCCTGAAGTCCTAGTAAACATTACAAAGATTGGAATACAGTTGCATATTGACTTACATTGGTCCACGCATGCACATTTCATTTCCCCAAGAATATCTAATTTTACGGATTATTTTTTAACATATATCTTATTTCAAATTAGTTTGTATCCTCCAAAAGTTGAATAATGGTAGAGATTTAAACAACACTTCTGGCTGAGGAGTTAGGATTAAAGTATGTCCATTTATTTTTCCATTGTTTATCCCATACCTGTATAATTCCTTGCTGTTACTTATACTGTTTTCTAGGCTTGGGGTTCCTTCTCTCCACCTTCAACCTTACAAACTCCTACTCTTCCTTCAATACCCAGGCCATAGAAGTTCTACTTAGTCATTCCCAGAATTAATTTGTTTTACTTTCATGCTCCTATGAACTTCACATAGTACTCCACTTCAGCAGTAATTACATATCCTTATAATTTTAACATTTATAAATTTATCAAATTCAGTACCATTTGTAGCAGACTGAAAAATTGTCCCCAAAAGCCACCTCCTAACCTCCTAATCCCTGTAACCTGTGAATGTTACCTTAAAGCAAAAAAATAAAATAAAAATAAATAAATAATTTAAAACTGTGGGTGGTGGTATTTTCAGGTGTAATTAAGTTAAGGATCTTGAGATGAGAAGATTATCCTAGATTGTCCAAATAAGATCTAACTGCAACCGTATGTATCCTTATAAAAGGGAGGCAGAAGGAAATCTGAAACAGATATAAAGAAGTAGGTAATGCATAGATAGAGATATTTCAAGATACTGGTCTTAAAGATTGAAATGATGAGCCACAAGCCAAGGAATGACAGTAGACATCAGAAACTGAAATAGGCAAGGAAAGAATTTTCCCCTAGAGTCCCCAGAAGGTATATGTCCCACTGACACTTTGACTTCTTTCCAGTGATAACTGTTTTCAAATTCCCGGCCTCTGAAACTATGACAGAATATATTTCTGTTGCCAAAAACTACCGATTCTGTGGTATTTTGTTACAGTGGACATAGGAAACTAACATGTTATCTCTCAAATCCAGTTATTTCTTATTCTTTTCTCTATGCCTTACCTTTAGCGTTACAACTGCCATATGGGAGCTAAGTTATGTTTTGTTGTTATATATCTAAACTTAAGCTTACCCTAAAAGTTCAAATCTGAATATCTAACTGCCTATTTGAATTTTCTACTTGTATTTCAAAATAGCGCCTCAAACTTAAAATGCCTAAAACATAACTCTTGACACACTCACTGTAGGTATATTTTCTGGATGTCTCACTCTGCTTCTCTAATTTGTCCTATCACTAACCAAACTGCACTAGTCACACATCTCTCCACACCCAACCTATCTCGACAAATCTTAACCCTATCTCAAAATCGCATCCTATAGTCATCAATTTCTCTCCATCATCACCATCATCACCTGCTTCCACACCCATGAGTCCTAGGTGGCCCCTTGCTTCCACTCTTGCCCTATTCCCTATAATTTATTCTGCATTCACTTTCCAGGGTGTTCTTTTAACAAAGGACACCACTTGGTTTCCTACCTAACAATACTCTACTATCCTACACTGCTATCTTAGTTCAGGCTGCCATAACAAAATATCATAAAGTGGGTAGCTTATCAGCAACAGAAATTTATGTCTCATGATTCTGGAGGCTGGGAAATCCAAGATCAAGGTTTTGGCTGATTCAGAGTCTTGGTTGCAGAAAGCTGCCTTCTTGCTGAGTTCTCACTTGGCAGACAGGGAACTAGCTCGCTCTCTGATCTCCTTTTATAAGGGCAATGAGTCCACTGATGCGGGCTCCACCCTCATGACCTAATCACTTCTCAAATGCTCCACCTCCATGTACCATCACATTAGGAGGTAGATTTCAACATATGGATTTTGAGGAAACACAAATATTCAGTCCATAACAACTGCATTTGAAATAAAACTCCAAATTCTTACCTCATCTCATGAGCCTCTGTCTCAGAGTTCATTCCCTACCACTGTCTGCTTTCTTCATTATGCTCCAACACACTGACTTTTAGATTTTTTTAATAAATCAAGCTCACGTTTACCTTCAAGTCTTTCCAATGGGCTTTGCATTTTCTAGACCAAAATGATATTTCCTCATATTCACTTGGTAACTTATAATCATCATTTAAATCTTAATCATAAGAAGTCAATAGTCCCTCTGTGCTACAATGGCCAGTTATTTTTTCATATGTCTATTTGCCATTTGTACCTCTTTGGAGAAATGTCTCTTCAGATCCTCTGCCCATTTTTCAATTGGGTTGTTTGTTTTTTTGTTGTTGAGTTTCATGAGTTCTTTGTATATTTTGGATATTAGACCCATATCGGAGGAACTATTTGCAAAAATCTTCTCCCATTCAGTCAGTTGCCTCTTTATTTTGTCGATGGTTTCTTTTGCTGTGCAGAAACTTTTAAGTTTCATACAGTCCCATTTGTTTATTTTAGCTTTTACTTCCATTGCCTTTGGAGTCAAATTCATAAAATGCTCTTTGAACCCAAGGTCCATAAGTTTAGTACCTATGTTTTCTTCTATGCAGTTTATTGTGGAAGGCAGTATGGAGGTTCCTCAAAAAATTACAAATAGAATTACCATATGACCCAGCAATCCCTCTCCTGGGTATCTACCCAAAGAATTTGAAATCATTTATACATAAAGACATGTGTGCTCCAATGTTCATTGCAGCTTTGTTTACGGTGGCCAGGACATGGAAACAACCAAAATGTCCTTCGATAGATGAATGGATAAAGAAGTTGTGGTATATATACACAATGGAATACTATTTGGTGTTAAGGAAAGATGATATAGGAACATTTGTGACAACATAGATGGATCTTGAGAGTATAATGCTAAGCGAAATAAGTCAGACAGAAAAAGCTGAGAACCCTATGATTTCACTGATATATGGTATATAAACCAAAAACAACAAAAGAACAAGACAAACAAATGAGAAACAAAAACTCATAGACACAGACAATAGTTTAGTGGTTACCAGAGGGTAAGGGTGGTGGGGGGAGGGAGATGAGGGTAAGGGGGATCAAATATATGGTGATGGAAGGAGAACTGACTCTGGGTGGTGAACACACACTGGAATTTATAGAGGATGTAATACAGAATTGTACACCTGAAATTATGTAATTTAATTAACAATTGTCACCCCAATAAATTAAAAAAAAAGAAAAAATGAGAAAGAAATGGCCAGTTATATTTCTTTGTGCAATATTTTGCACATTAGTTTGCATACCTTCTGTCACCCCTCACTAAAATGTATGCTTCATGGGAGCTGGAAGACCCTATCTGTTTTATTTATCTCTGTCGCCGAAGTCTACATTAGTATTTCACATAAAATGGTTTCTCAATAAATATCTGTTGAAAGAATGAAATGCAAAAATAAGATAGTCTATTAACAACACCCAGTTAAAGAATAATTTACAAATTCCAATATAAGAAGTATTCCTAGGTCACCAGTCTGTTATAACAAGGACACATGCAAAACACATATTAAGACAGTACCTCTCTGCCTCAGTTCACATTAGGAGAACTGTTAAAACTATAGCTCAAAGGAGGGGAGGCCCTCTGAATTTCAAGAACCATCCCCTCCTCTCTGCATGTCTCCAGTTTCAGGTTACACTGTTGTCCACCTGTGTTATTGCACATGCCCAGTCCATTCCCCCATCCACACCTGCGGGTTCACACAGCACAGCCTCCAGACCTGCTGCCGAAGGTGCCTCCTGATGATACTCTTCTATTGCCTCTGCCTTGGCCACTCTCTGGTTTATCTGATCACTTCCCCAGCCCCTGTTGTCATCACCATGCTTTTCCTGTGTTTATCCTTTTGAAGATACTGCTCTAACAAAGGCCAGGCAGCTAAGTGCCCCGTTTCTTCACTCTGTGACACACTTTGTTAACAATCACTTCTGCTCCAGGAAGTCCCTGCTCCATATTCTTTACACCATATTTATACCATATTCTGTGTCCCTTTGAAACCATTCTTGCCCCTTAGGATGTCTACTCACAAAAGGGTCAAAGCTAATTACCAATCTAATGTCTGCTTGTACTTTTCTTCTTCCTCTTTCTCCTTCTACTACAGTTTGAATGGAAGACTTGGAAATCTGCAGATTTGGCATAGTGCTTATTTAATTCTTTTACAGGAAGTTTTTTTTTTTTTTTCTTTTTCTTTTGTACTAAAACTATTCTTGTCTATGTACTCCTTTAGTCACATTTTGTTTACTTATTAGGTCCAATTTTCTTTAAATGTAAATAAATAATGACAAGACAAACAAAGATGCTTATATAATGGAATATACCATTAGAATTATTAAACACAATTAACAAGGTAACACCTAACTTTTATTCTAACTTTTATATCTTTTTGCAAATGCTGTACAAATACTGTGGGTTTTCAATGTTTAAAAATCCCTTTCACTTTCTTCAGGGCACCAAGGCAAGGAGCTAAAAACAGAATATTCTGTCAGTCAAGGAATGATTCTTGTACATTATGTCAAACATCAGATTTAATTTAATTGCTTGATCAATATGCCTTTTGAAGTTATGCATACATCGTCTCATGTGCAGTTCAAGATTATATTTTGTGCTTACAGAAGGGGGGAGAAAAAAACAGTATTCAACATATGATAGCAATTTTCCTTTGATCATGTCAAAAGTAAGATATGTATAAAAGATGTGCTTAGCCATTTATACCGCATATTCTCTTCAATTTGTGAATATGTCCTATGTTTTATGTTCTCGATATTATAACACTGAAAAATATATAAACTCTATCAATAAAATCTTAGTTCTTCTCACACAACATCCCAAAATAACATATCTTATCAACGGCACTGATGATTATTTTTGATTAATAAAGAAACTTTCATAATATATTCCTTTGGGCAAACTATGTTTCAGGTCCGTACCTTGAAATATCTGAATTCCAAATAGGAGAGAAATCAGCTTTCATGTACAGAGAGGTTAGTTTTAGAAAAAAATATATGTATTAAAGAATTATAAACAAATTGTAAATATATTTCAAAAATGAAGACAAAATAAATCCAAGGAAAATGAGATAAATAATTAGCAACAAGAAATATTGCCCCTCTCCAAAATATAATGAAATTTTAAAATCACAATAGATGGAATTTCCATTAAAATTGATTTAAAGAATATTAGGGAAGTTTTCAGAAGACTTTCTTATCTGTTTTAGGAATCAGCAATCAGCCATTAAGTCAGGTTTTAAAGTCCAGAGTTATTCCTCTTCTAAGCTCCGTTTTCTCCTCTAGGAGGGTACCATGGCTTTCTCTGCATCCTTCAGGGCATAATGCTGCCAGTCATACAATGAAACTTCTAGAAGTAAAAGTGTGACTTATTCTGCCCTCTCTGCTCTTGTCTCCCTAGAGACCTCCAGTGTCTTCCATAGTCCTATACGTCAAAGGGAGGATAAACCTGTAGTTGTGACAGCTGTGTTATTTTATTTTCAACCAAACACTTTCTTGTTTTCAAGGACGAGGAAGGAAAACAGTCCATATGGCTTAGCTAAGAAACAGAGCGGTCCTTATGCACTGTCCCTGCTGAGGCCGGTCTGGGACTCTCATCTTCAGCCCCAAACACTGAAACTCACCCCATGATCCTGCTGGGTGTCCCAGTTTTCCCTCTGGCCTCACAGTTATCCTGAGTTGGGAGACACTGAAAAGAGAGTTTTGCAGAGTAGTTAGATGGGTACCCAGGCAATCTGCTGGAATGCTGCTCGCTGGATCACGGATTTAGTCCTCACTGGCAGAAAGACTGAATGCTGATGGCATGAGCAGGAAGAGTGCCATTTTCCAGGAAACAGGTAGAGAGTTGACAGGTAATCTGGGCATTGAAACATTGCCCTCTTTTCTTTACAGCGGTTCTTCAATCAGCTCAGTCCAGAGACTGCCCAGGCTTGAGCACATCTGGAAACTTCACCTGGCTCAAAAGCCCTGCACTTCTCTTGCTTTCTCATTCTCATTCCACATATGTCAATGTCCCTTTATTCCTCTTTACTGAACCATTCTTCTTTTCCTTCCTCTTCTCCTTCTTCCTTCTCCTCCTTCTTTTTCCTTTCCTTCTCCTCCTCCTCATTATCATTATTATTATTAATTATTATTATTAATTATTATTATTACTACTATTATGATTCCTATCACAATACACATAAAAGGCATATCAAAAAGAGGCTGTTCACTCAACAAAACAAAACAAAGGCAATAGCAATAAAAATTATTGTTCTCCTTTCCCCAAGCAAAAGGAGGCTGAGACTTTAGAAATAACTTGGTCTGATGTTTCTCCCCAGGAGATGAGAGGAGATGTTCACGTTTCATTCTGGGAAAAATTGCCCTTCCCACAAGTATAAACAAATGACACTTAAGGCAACAAAGGAGACAACAAGTAAACTCAAAAAACAAATTGAATTTTAAAAACAACTGAAAAATTAAATTCTCATAAGCTGTTGTATCTGTCCAGACATCCTCAAGTCTGAGTAGTTTAAAAAACAAAAACATTCTGATTGAGCGCTAGTCCAATTGTAAATTTCAATGGCCAATGATACTCATGAGGCCACTGGTCATTAAAAACATTTTGATTCTCTAAACCCATGGCCTTTTAACCTATTGGTTCAATTAACTTGTAGTCTAAGTTGTCATTTATTTATTTTTCAATTTCTTAACATTGATAAAAGTTGCAAACATATTCTTTTCACAGTTCTTCATAAAAGTGTCCCCAAAGGATGAGTTGATAATCCCAAAATACATTCATTTTGCTATCAAACGGTACAGCTAAATGTCAAAGATACGTAAGCAAAATAAAATATGACTATAAGGTCAGTCAATAAAGATGAATAATTATCGAGGGGAGGGGGATTCACGGTGTGAGGGATGTAAAAATAAAATAAAATAAAATAAAACTAAAAAAAAAAAAAAGATGAATAATTATCAATTCTACTGAATTCTGCCATGTTAATCTTTTCTCGTTTCTATATACAGAATTCCCAATATAACAGCCTTAAGATTCTGAAATGTTTGCTCTATAATTTTGTATGTAATGAGACTGCTAATGAGAAAAATTGATGTCGAGTTGAAGTACATAGTTGTTCTTTGCAAGTCTGCAAAGAACTTCTCCGTGAAATCAGACCACTGGAGTAGATGATTTGTGTATTTCCTACCAGCTCTGGGATCTTTGATTGTTTGGCATATCTGCATGCTTCTTTTTGTAAACTAGAGCACCATTCATAAATATGGTGTGGTCTCGTTTCTCAGCTCAACTTACTCATCTGCAGAAACTCAATAACGCATGGACAGCTCACAGAGCAAGGCCTTGAACATAAGCACTGAATAAACGTGCGTGATTGCTTTTTGTACATTCCTGGCTTTGCAAGACCTGCATCTGGGCATTGATCATGAAGCAAAAAATTAAGAGAAAAGAAGGCAAAGAAGAAGACAACTGTACTCATTTCTAAGTTTGACCATTTCCCAGAGATTGTTCTGTCTAACAAAAGAGCTAATGGGACTAAATAAAAACGAAAGCTGTTAGAATTCTGGGTATATCAGAATTCCAGTAGAGGAAATCAATGGGCATAATTTTGAATCTCAGCATCGCAAATAAGTGCTTTTCCACTGTACTTTCTTAGCTCTCTGGGTTCCTTGACTATCCGTGTTTTTGCCAGTGGTGGACCGGAGCCAGCTTTTGGTGAAGCTGGTACGTATCAGCTTGCCAATTCTTAAATTTTCACGAGTTTTATGAACTGGTTGAAAAACTGTGGTTGCTTAAAATCTGCCTTGGTGGAAAGTATTTACATCAAAAAAATTTACAAACACCACAAATTACAGCTTTTTTTTTTTCATGAAATTCTTGTTGTTAAACATTTACCAGCATACCACAACTTTTACTCTCTGAAAACAACCCATTGATCTTGTGCAGTTGGACCATATATTGCTCTGAGAGAAAGAAAAATCACTTATCTTTTCCAAAAACATGGAACAAATGTTTATGGTTTTGTGCTCTGTTCTAAACCGACAGGCAAAACAGCTTGCAATCTATTGAACAGACTGAAAAAAAATGGGTGAAACTTAAACAAAAAAAGAAAATTCAGATAAGAACAATTTAATTAAAAAAAAAACAACAACAACAACAACAAAGCCAAAGAAGAGAGAGTGGCTCAATCAGAGAGGTCATGTTAAAAGCAGAACTGGTATCAGGCACCAGTAAACTCCCCTTCTGAGATGCATCAGTGCCACCTTTCATGACTCCCTTGAAATTTGCAACTTGTAAGAGACTGGTATTGTACTTCAGATATTGTGATCTCAACTCCATCATAAAAAAGGGCAATATATTTAATAGATTTAATAAATCACTACTAAATGTCTCTCGGTGTCTTCTATGTAGTTGCTCTGAACTGAATGATCATTGTAGTTAGAGGAATAGGCCCACTGTGAAATCTCCTCACAGGAACAGAGGAGTCAATATGTCCACAATCTTCTTTGTCTCACAATATGGGAGTTTATAAAAACTTACTTGCTTTTCACACTAACAATGTCCCAACTGCATCTGTCATCCAACTATATTAAATGTCTTAAAAGCAAGCAGTTGAGACACATGCCACCTCCCTAAAGTGGTATTAGTTAATATATTCAAATGTCTTCAATATGTATTTTAAATTACAGAAACTGCAGGATAAGCATTTACATGTTCACGCAACATGACATTTCTACAGTCAAAAGCAATGGCTTCCTGTGGGCCTCAGTCGGCTGAGGTAGAAGAAAAACTACAGAGGAATCAGAAAAACAGGTTCAAGTCCTAAGTTTTGCCATTTTCTGACCAGACAATGTTCATTTAGTTACCACGTCTCTTGTCCTCAGTCTCCTGATTCACTAATTTATACAACTATTTATAAAAGAGGAGAGTTGGACAAAGACTGTTTTCCAACATGGGGACGACTTATACTGGAGGAAGAGAAAGAAGTTTACATGGTGCGTGGCTAAGCACTGAGTCACACAAAATTTTCTGATCACCAAGTGATAGAGGCATTTCCTCAATATTTTGCTTACAACTCATAAAATGTCTTAGCTGAGTGTTGGACATTCTAAAAGAGAAAGTAGATTTCATGTCCAAAGTTTTCTTAGAAAAGAATACCTAAATATGATTGAATCATATCACCTTTTTATTTATTACAATTATTTGTAAGGTTTCTATTATTTTTCTATTGCACACCACCATTTAATAACTTTTCTGAAAGTACACTTCGTGCCACGCTGTTTTCTGCTGCCTGGTAACAAAATCATGGTAGAGTATTCCTTCACTTCTTTTCCAACTCAATTTCATGTCTCTTAAAAGCAAAATCGCAGCATAATGCCTGCATTCATTCATTAAGTTTTTGCATTGTGGCAAAAATATGTAACATAAAATTTGCCATGATCTTAACCATTTTTAAGTGTATAGTCAGGGGCATTAAGTATATTTACATTGTTGTGCAACATTCACCACCATCCTTATCCGAAACTTTTGCATCTTCCCAAACTGAAACTCTATGCTCATTAAATAATAACTCCCCATTCTTCCTTCTTCCCAGCCCTTAGCAACCACCATCCTACTTTCTGTCTCTGTGAATCTGACTAATCTAGGTAACACATGTAAGTGGAATCATATAGTGTTTGTTTTTTAGTGACTGGATTATTTAATTTACAATAATGTCTTCAATGCTGTAACATGTGTCCAAATTTCCTTCCTTTTTAAGTCTGAATAATAGTCCATTTTACATACATGCCACATTTTGTTTATTCATTCATCCAGTGATAAACCCTTGGATTGCCTCCATATTTGGCTATTATAAATAATGCTGTAATGAGCATGGGTATGCAAATTTAAGTTCCTCCTTCTGGTTCTTTTGGACATGTATCCAGAAGTGGAATTGCTGGATCATATGGTAATTCTATGTTTAATTTTCTGAGCAAAAACTATATTGTTTTCCATTCCACATGTTGTACCATTTACAAACTGTACCATTTTACATTCTTATCTGCAATTCACAAGGATTCCAATTTTGCCACAGCCTCTCCAACACTTGTTAATTTCTGTCTTTTTTTAATAATAGTCATTTTAAAGGGAATAAAGTGGTATCTCATGGTGGTTTTGGTTTGCAGTTTCTGAATAATTATTGATAAGAATCGCTAACTGTATATTTTATGTAAAAAAAAAAAGGTCTATTCAAGTCACTTGCCCATTTTTTATTTTTTTTAATCAGCTTGTTTGGGAATTTTCTTTTGAGTCCCTTTTTTTTCCCCCAAACATGACCTACATTCTAATGGTACAGAAATAATACTGAAATCTGAATAGTCTTGCTAAGTTATAAATGGAGAGCCGTGTAACAACGAAGCCTCGAAGCAAATAGCTCTTTCTGGAATAATGACAAAAGTTTCATTAAGGAGTCATCATTTAATCTCTGTCTGACTTACCTTGGAATTCATCTGTCTATGAATGGCACAAGAAGGTCTTTTCACAGATATTAGAAGTAGATAGTTACATGATTCCAAGAAATTATAATAATGTCATTACTGTGAAAACAAACAAAAAAATAATTTTTGTCGCACTAGCTTCACTTACATGGATTTAAATAAATGATTATTTCCCCCAAAAATGTCACACACAAGCTATACACAACTGGGAATACTATAAATAATAATGTGAAAAATAAGCATTTCAAAGCATTTTTTCTCTCCTTCAAATGGTAAAAAACTAAGTATAGAGGTCTCCGATCTCCATTCTGAAGATACTGATAAATTCTCTTAGAATGGATGAAAACTGGTGTAGTATTCCCATGAAACTGATTTTTCCCAAATTGTGCTTCCAAATACTAGCATTCCATAGGCGTTAAACATGAGAAACAATTTTGTGTAACATGGGTGATGCGGAATTAAACAAAACTACTCATTTCTTTACTGTAAACCTCAGAGATATTAATAAAATAGTGTGCATCAGAAATATTTGGAAAGGGAAAACATTATGCAATGGTTTATAAGCTTTTTTTTTTTTCTCGTTGGAATCATATCATTTGTCTATTCTTCACTGCTTCATATTTTACCTGGTATCTAGTAGGTGTTCAATAAATGTTATTTGAATAAATTAGTAAGATCCAGGCAGGATGAAAGGCAAAAAAAAATACTCAGAGAGGAAAGGCAAACAGTACCAATTATAAAATGTCTTATTTTTGCAACCCAATACCTGGAACAAGGAAAGAGGATGTATTTTCTTGGGAACAACATTAAAAACAGAAACATACATTTACCAGAGTATTATTTTAATTGAGAGTGGGGCTGGAGGCAAGTAGATTTTCTGTGGCCTACATCGGTGCCTCAATCATTTGCTACCTTTTAATAATAATAATGGCATGATGGATAGAGGGGAGAAAATTCTTTGGTGGTTTCAGTCGCAATTAGTTTATTCCGCTGTTATATGATAAATGATTACCCTTATCTTAGGACAAATATACAAACATTATTAATGATTAATGAAATAATCTACTCAGCCCTTTAAATTATCCAGGCATCAGACTTGATTCTGTGACCTTCTAATACAGGAAATTTGAAGAGGTAGGCTAAACTCCATCTGAAACAATCTTTTTTCTCGGCTTGTTGTACATTTAATGACCTTTAATTTCATCTAAAGTCATCCTGTTCCCATGATCTGGAAAACATCTGCCCAGGGAACACTGGAGGCTTTTCACTACATCTGCTGAAGTCTTGAGAAGAGCCCTCAACATCCCTGCAAGAGCCCATCAGTGCTGTAGGCATCACAGTGGGTCGTCAATCAGAAACGTTTCTATTCCCTCTACACACTGGCCCCTTCTGCATATCAATGTCAGGACACTCTCTCATTTACACCTTCTAATGTTTCCTTTTGCCCTCAAATAAAGTTCAACTTTTCTACGTAACATAGCTTAGTAGGAACTTCACAGTTATCTCTTAGACTCATCTCACCATATTCTCCATTCACTATCTATGTCACAGCTATATTGAATTTCTTTCAATGTCCTGAGTAAACTAGTTTTTATCTCATCGCCATATCTCTGTAAATGCTGTTTCCTCTGTCTGGAATACTTCATATCTAACACCCTCCTTCCTCCTCCTTATCCTTCAGTTTTCTTTAGAATTAGCTTCCACCAGAGACTCCATATTGACCCCTTTTAATAGGTAAGGAGCCCCTCCTATGAATTTCAAAAGCACTCTATTCTTCTCCATAATGCATTTATCACACTGCATTCCAAACTGCCTGTGTCCTCATCTGTTCCCCTCATTAGCCTTGAAGGAGGATTAGCATTGGCGCTTCTCTCTCTCACTCTTTAAACCTTTTAACCTGTAGGGTCTAAGGCAATGCATGCTGGATAGAAAATACGCAAAAAAAATTTGTTGAAAGAATGAATAAAGAGATGCAAACATGTATTCTTTTAATAAGTAATTGTATGCCTATATATACTCTCGTTAAAAAGCAGTGGACACGGTAGACAGAGTCTCTGAACTCACAGAACTTACATTTGAGGGAGGAAGAGACAAAAAAAAAAAAAAAAAAAAAAACATGTCCACAAATAAATATGCAATACTGTGCTAGCTCTGTTCTGTAAGGGGGGGGGGGGCAGTGATTGAGAGGTGGGCAGGTTCCAGTTTATATAAAATGGAACTATGGAAAATAAACCTGGAAAAGAAGTAAAATATATTTTCAGAAAACAGAGAAATACAAAATAAAATAAAAAACAAAACAAAACAGCCAAATTTGAAATCAAGAGAAGCCATGTATTTATTCAGAAGAACAAAGGGAGTTGATATTGAAGATGAGTAAATAAGTCCTGGTGTTTATTGAAGGGGATTTATTTCAAAGTAATAAAAACATGGTATCTAATCACCAAAAATACTTTTGTCTTCATCCTGGACACACACAGGGTTAGACTAATTTCCCAGCCTCTCTTATTGTTAGGGATAGCTGAGCTACTACCGTGTTTCCCCAAAAATAAAACCTAGCTGGACTGAGCTCTAATGCATCTTTTGGAGCAAAAATTAAGACTGGGTATAGTATATATAATTATAATTATAATATAATATAAATATAACATATATAATATAATACCGGGTCTTATATTAATTTTTACTCCAAAAGACATTTATAGCTGATTGTTCAGCTAGGTCTCATTTTTGGGAAAACATGGTAGGTCCTGTTGATAAAATAAATCGGGGGAATCTGTCTCTCTGTGTCCCTCTGTTTCTGCTGGCTGGATGCACACCACAGTGAGATGGTAGGGGATCATGGAGCCACGCTACACAAAGGAACTGGGCCTCCAATACGTTGGGACGTTGAAACCTGCCTCTCAGTCAAGAACAACCACCTCAGACTGATATGTGAGCAATCGATATTTTCTATGTTTCATATTTAAGAATTTAGAACTGCGTAGTACAAAAGTAACCATTAAAGATATCAGTCATCTTTTAGAATCATTTATAGATAATTTATATTTTCTCATGTAGACATTGCAAAGGCTTTACTTCTTTCTAGTAAAGATATTGAGATGACCGAGTTTTGTCTGCAAATAGAGTTGCCAACAACAATAGTGTTTTACTTGTAATTTTTAGGAGCTATTTGTCATCCAGAAGGAAATGCAAAAAGTAAACAATGCTTAGAATATATAGACATTGATACCCATTCCTATCCATGTACAGTATGCATATTGATACTTTTAAGTAAATGTGGAAATTACATAATGCTTTCAATATGAAGGATAAAGATCCCACCATAGAAAGTTAAATATATTAGCAACCTTAATTGCCACACTTTGCAATCTACTTGGAATACACACCATCCCCAAATGATAATCACAGGCTAATCATTTTATAGATGCGAGCAGAACTCGCTCCCTGACTCCAACATCTTATATTAAACTTACCCAGCTCCAAATATACAGCACTAGTTATTTAAATTTCTCCACTGTGCTAATAAAATGGTTTTATATGAGAATAACCCAATGGAAATTTGAGTACTAACTGTTGCCTATTTTTACATTCTATATCATTCTAAGCACATATAGGTGTTTAGTTGGATTTACAAGGATTTGTTTTTCTCTTATAGCTTAAAGCCCTTACATGTACTTGGCATGTTTGGAGGTGGTGAAATTGTGAGTCCTGCAGAGATTAATTGCAACTGGAGACTAGACTGAGCCTCCTTAAAAATCTGAATAGTACCCAGGAGGAAGATAGACATACAAGGTCCAGACTTTTGAGTTTAGGCTGGACAATCGGGTTCTACTACTCTTTCCAAGCCTAGAAAAAAAATTCATGTGGACTTGAGAACATCGGTTTGAAAAATAGTACTAGTGATTAGTAAGTAGAAACAGGTATCACTGCTTGGATTTGGATATCTAATCAATCAGGCCTAGAAATAGCTCTGAGGGCAAAGCCAGTAAACCAGCAGAAAAGCCACATGCTTGGTTCTCACTGCAACAACCATAAACACAATTAAATAAGTCAATTAAAAGTTTGATTTTAGTTGATTTGGACTTGTGACTTAAATGTGTGATGTTTACATTCCCAAATCTGACATAGTCTTTACCACAGAAATCCCATGAAGTGTCTGCAGTAGGATGGATAAAGGCACAGTTCAGAACAGAATGGAAATAAGGGTCTTCGTGTTGGCTGGTTTTGTTTTGGAATATGCCTTAAGTGTTCACATCATTATTCTTGTTATGAAAGGAGTGCCTGAAACTTAGTTATTTTTATAATTAACAAACACGGTCATCAAAAGTATCCATAAAGTGTTCAAGCTAGAGAACATAACTAAAATATAATGCCATCTACTTGCGTACACAACCTAAGAATTTAATCAAAATAACGCTAATATTAGGGACAAAAGTTTTTTCACTTGTACAACTTAGATCTGAGGGGCATAATCCTCATGAGATGATAATAATGTATATCAACACAATATAAAAGACCCACCTTTTTACTAGGCAATTATGATGAATTCACTTTTTATTAATCTTCCACCTGAAGCACAGCTGTAATTACCAATGCCATAGTATCCTCTCACTTAATAATTGAGGCATCATATTTACAAAGATGCCAAGGAAGATACAAAAATTCTTGCAACCTTGCCTAGCTTTGACAATTATTCTTTTGCTGTCTGATTGCCACCATCACATTAGATAAGATTAGATGAAAAATCATTTCCATTTGAATAATGCGATCTTTGTGTTTATTAAAAAACGCTCAATACACTTGAAATACACGCATACAATTGCATTTGAATGGTTATTCATGGAATACAAGGCATTGTTTACTTAAAAAAAAGAAAAAAAACTCAGTTCCTATTTTTACATCTAAATGTGCTGAAATGTACTCAGATTGAACACATCTGTTAGAAGAGTTAGATAGGGACTTTGCAGCATTCTTCTCTTGTCTAAACCAGCACACTGGCACTTAAAACAGAACTAAATAAGCTTGCTTGATTTTCTTTTGTCCCAGGAGGAGGAGAACTTCTGATTACCCCTTTGGGAAACAGGCAAATTTGTTCTGTCTGCAGCTAGGAAGTGAAGGCTACACACCATTGAAAAATTGTAATTCAGGTTCATGCTTCAAATACAGAAGAATGTGGGAAGCATAGCAATTTAAATAAAGGCTTAGTCAGTAAATCCGAGAGATGTCCATTTGGAAACAATAGCTAACAAAGGAATAGAGAAAATGTATTTCCATATTTGCATATTTGCATAAATGAGCTTTCAAGGTAGGTTCAAAAATGGAAAGAATGAGGTAAAAGGAAATTACAGTCATGATGGGCGGGGGTGGGGGGGCATAAAAACAAATAGGGACCTTAGAGGGCAAATAAGAATGAGATAACCTACTCTGGGTGGCGAGAATTACACACATTTTCCTGTCCGCATCTACATCACACTTGCTTCAATGCAATATGTAGAATCTTTGACTTCTAACTCCTAAATCCAACGAGGAATACTCCTGACTTCTGTATGGCAGAGGAGTAGGGGAAAAAGTAGTGTAGAATACAGCTACACCTTAGAAATGCAGAAGCAAAAACTTGAATTCTATTTTAGGCTCTCTCTCAGACTAACTTCTGGGTAAAAACTATCTGCTTCAAAAGAAGATAAGAAATATTGATTAAGAAACTTAAAATCGAAAGCAATAGAACTACCAATGTACCAATGGAGATATCGAGTTACTGTGTTTCCCTGAAAATAACACCTAGCTGGACAATCAGCTCTAATGCGTCTTTTGGAGCAAAAACTAACATAAAACCTGGTATTATATTATATTATATTATATTATATTATATTATATTATATTATATTATATTATATTATATATAGTATAGTATTGTACAGTATAGTATATTATGCAAGGTATTATATTATATGAGACCAAGTTTATATTATATTATGTTATATTATATTACATTATATTATATTAATGTTATACCTGGTCTTATATTACATTAAGACCGAATCTTATATTAATTTTTGCTCCAAAAGACGCATTAGAGCTGATGGTCCGGCTAAGTCTTATTTTCGGGAAACATGGTACTCTTTCTGAGCCCTTTCCAAACCATATGTGCTTACTTTCTACCCATTCTTTAACATATTTGTCTTATGATGCAGTCTTACATCTACTTAATATTTTTATATTATTCTTATGTCAGTACTCCCTCTACATGATTGTCTTTATTGGGATATTTTCTTGTTTTGTTGAATTATACCACGTTAAATACAAAGCTTTGCCAATGAATGGTTCTATGTTAATCACATTTTTATGAGGCTCATATTTAAAATGTTAATTGAGTTGCTCTTTAGCAGAATATTATAGTGAATTCTTTTGGAGGATTAGTTACCACAAATTTATCTTGTGTACAAGTACAGATTTATACATACTGGGTGTGCTTAAAAGAGATTTCTAATGTGACTGTAGGTTAGTAATGGGTAGTGATCCAGTCCTTACGATTATCTTTGTACACAATCAAGCACAAGCCTTGTTTCTCGATGATTGGTCGACAGCAGCATTAGCATTTCCTAGAGACTATTATAAATGCAGAATCTCAAGTCAGACTCAATATCTAATAAATCAGAATTTGTATTTTAATAAGATCTTCCACTGATTATATACTCATTGAAGTTTGAGAAGCACAAATATGTGTGTAACTTGTTATATATATATATATAATTTGCAGGCTACGATGTAAGCAATTTTGATGGTGATGGTTATGGCAATGACGGTGATATTCTAGTGACCATGTTGGTAATAGTGGTGGTTCTGGTGGCCGTGGTGGAGGTGGTGGTGGTGGTGGTATCACCCTACTGCCCAGGTTCTATTATATAAGGGAAATTCTACTTCAGTACAAAAGGATCGTTGGAAAAAAATAATAAATAAAATGAGGAAACTGTATTTACCAGAACTCCTACGGGGAGAATTTTATGCATTTGAGAAGAAAATACTGATAAATCACTTGAAAGAAAAAATAAGATTCTCATTGTTTATGCCAGAGAAGGCTAGAGGATAGCTCTGGTGAATAAACCAATAATTTGGGGGTTGGAATTGTACTTGACACATAGAGTAAGTTCTGCCACAGTACGTTCGATAAACCTCCCCACACAGAACACAGTTGCTCATCTAAATATTTGTTAACCAAATAGTTAATATCATTTTGAATCATAGATACATTATTAGCTTTTCCACAAAAATAAATTATTAACTTGCTCAGTGTATCCTTATGTCTCAGTTCAGCCCAAATTACCAGAACTCTTTAGATGTCAAAAATTTTCTATTTTTTTCCTTCCTCTCCAAAGAAGCACAATATGGGAACAAGGAGTATTTTGAAAAGGCTGCATTAAAGTAAGACCCTGGCTCCTGGCTGACTTTTCATGACCCATCATCTCATCCTCTCTCTTTTTAGATTGTGGCATTTTCCACAACGGCATACTAACTCAACAGGATTAAGGTCTGGGAACCTGTAAAGAAAAAATAGTCTGCATTTAATGCTTTTTGCAATCTCCCTCTGCAGTGCATGATGTTTCTACCGTACAAACTATGTGCTGGGAATCAAGTTTCATCAAAGCCAGTTGGTGCACTGTCCAGGAGTGCTGACTGTGGCACTCCCCTGGTTTGAGTTAGTGTCCTCATTTGCTATCAACACGAAGTCATCACACACTTAGGGGTCATTGGTAGGCCCTAAAGCAGCATATTAAAATTGTAATTGCAGCTATTCTGTCAAGGAGCTTTCCCTGATCATAATTCATAAAGGATATGATAACAGATGTCCACAGTCCTTCTGCAACCGGGTCCTCATGAAATTGTGTGTGGACTGGTATCACGTCTGGGTGACAAAGACTGCTTCTTGGCATAGCACTTCATTCTTAAAGCCTGGCCTCTTTATGAGTGCAAAGAGAAAGAAATATTAAAATATCATTTTCTTCATTGCAAAATGCAACGCATAAACATGTAGAAGATAGAGAATGAGAATGTTTATCTTGTAAAGCTGTGGTTTAGACCATCTTTCAGGGAAACAATTTCCGGGGGGTTAATATTCACAGTTCCTGTCTCGGGCAGGAAATTGAACTAAGTCTCTAGAGCTCTACTGTCAATTCATCAGGATAAATAAGAATCTGCAATCCAGCATGTTCCAGATGAGAAACAGGCCCTAGGCTGCTTCTGCCATATTTCATTAGCAATCTTTCTGATCACAGGGTTATACCTAAAGAAAAACATGGATGTCACATAATGCAATGAGGACCAAAACAGGTGGTCAGACAGAAGAAGAAAAACCCTCAATCACAGTTCTGACTGCTGTAGTTTATGGGGAAAAAAAATAAAGCTAGAATACAATATAGTTAATATACAATGAGTTAATATATTTACAAAGTGTTTAACTTATTTGGTTGTTTATTTTATGTGTCAAGAATTATAAACTATTCTAGGTGGAGAATGTTTTATGTTATTTCTCTCATTTCATAATCATTCATTAAGTGGTCTATAAAATATAAGCATTTACACTAAACATTTGTACGGAGACAGCAATTAAAGGAAGATAATGATCTTTGAGTCTTTCCAGTAGTAGAAAGGATTCATTGCATACAGTCTGCACTAGCATATGTATGCGTCTGACATGGAATACAAAGCTTCCAGATTCCTGCAGAATATATCAAATATAAATTTTGCTATTAACAGGTAAACCTTTTTCATCCCACTCATTCAGCCCAAGTGTTCTTGTGTTCAAAATGGAAAATAGTTACAACCTTATTATTATTGTATATAGACTTACTGTGAGCACTAAATTAGCTATGTTTTGTGAAAAATCACATTTGAAGCTGTAAAATGTTGTTCAATTATATAATACAAGTACAAAGCCATACTGTTATTTCAGAGGGAGGAATTTCCCAGTGTGAAAGCAGAACAGTAAATGTAGATCAGTTGTGTTCACATGAGATAACCAAGGGGATGGTGGAGGAACGTTTAGAAATGTACACGGAGTCATATTATTGAAAGCCTTGAATACAAGGTTCTGATGGTTTTTGAATTGCATTAAAAGGAAAGAAACCAGTGATCACTGGCAAAATAGACTTCATTAAATTAACTTTCAAGTGGCTGTGAACTTATTTGGTAAAGAAAGCATAAAACGTTGAAAGGAAAAAGTGAGTAGGACAGATGTTGTGTAGAAGAAAATCGCAGAATGCAGTGTCTTCATGTAGAAAATCAAAAACGGGAAAATGAGCTTTTTGCCTGAACTAGGTTGCCGAACAAAAGTAGAAAAATAGGGGGGCGGCCAGATGGCTCAGTTGGTTAGAGTGCAAGCTCTGAACAACAGGGTGGCCAGTTCAATTCCCACGTGGGCCAGTGAGCTGCGCCCTCTGCAACTAAATTGAAGACACTGACTTGATTCAGAACTGATGGGTCCTGGGAAAACACACTGTTTCCCCAATATTCCCCCCCAAAATTTTTTTAAAAAATAGAAAAATAGGAAGAATCGTTGTTATAGATGAGACTATTATTTCCAATCTCAAATTTTCGTACTTTTTCCCTTGTATGTGTTTTCTTTTTTGTTTTGCTAATATGAATAACAGTAACTTCCTGACACATAAGTTCTAAGGTACACACACACACACACACACACACACACACACACACACACACACACAGACGGCAATTAAATTTTAACAACTGGAAAAATTTTGTTGAAAAGAATTGTTAACTATATAATAAAATACTTTAGTTTTTCTCATCCTCTGTGTGGTCCTTTGTAGCGAAAATATTTGATGGGTTCTAAGAGACCACCCAGAGTTACAATTATTTCTTTCCTGACTGCTTCCATAGTAATATTTACTTTTTCTCCTTCTTCTTCTCCTTCTTCGTTTTATGCTTTATTTGAACCTGGATTCCTTATGCATCTTAAACATCCTTTCAAATTGGGATTCATTGAATAATATGGCAGAGGTGTAGGCAATGAAGCCCATTCTATAAGAACCCAACATTATATGCATTGCACAAATGATTGTACAATAATCCATGTAGTATCACCTACAGATAGATTGGATAAGGTTTATCATATCTCTTGCATAAAAACTTATAAGCTGTTTAAAGTAATTACAACAGCCAATGGTAAGTTCAAATTAGCCACACTGATAAGGGCCTATTGGTCACTTTCAGAGGGAAATGAATTATGTATAACACATCTTATCTCTCCAAACACAAAATGAAAATATTTGGCAACTACCTATCATGAATGGCAAAATCTCCAAGGTGTTTTTCTAGACTGACTCATGTACTGTGCAAAACCTACGAGTAATACAAGTATCACTAAAGTATAAGACTTCCTTAATTTAAAACTTTCAATTTGCATTGTGCTTTTTCTATTATTTTAAATTATTTTTTATTTTTATTTTTTAAATTAAAGTTTATTGGGGTAACGGTGGATAATAAAATTACACAGGTTTCAAGTGTACCATTTTGTAATATATCATCTATATCACATTGTGTGTTTTCCACCCAGAGTCAGGTCTCCTTCTATCACCATATATTTGACCTCATTTACCCTGCTTTTATAGGTGCTCTAAGACTCTAGTATAAAAAAATTTGAATTTTTCTTCCTTTATCACATAAATCAGCAAATGAAACTTTTGCAGTTGCTAAGGATTATGTTTGTGTCATTCATCATAAATCCCTTTCTTTGATAAGGAAACTCTTTTCTATGACTCAGAGAATAGAGAACAGAGTTTTCATAGAATAGAAATAGTTTAGTGATATATACTTGTAAAGATTACTGTAAATCTAGATAAAACCAATGAATAATTTTCTTCTACTTTCAAGTCTTTTACTAAACATCTGATTTTTGAAGCCAAAGCTATATCTTTTTAGAGAAAGACCAACCTTTAAAGCTGAATTTCAGACTCTTGGCTAATTTATGTTCCCATTGATTTCCATGTGATGGCAAGTATATAATTTCAATGTTAAAAAAGTGATTTGAGAGCCTTGGGAAGTCATCTTTTCTGTATTTAAGTGTTATTCCAAGTTCTTTTCAGCAGAGTTAAGCATTTCATAAAGGCCAAATATTGCTCTTGAATTAACATATGCAAATTCCAACTTAAAAAATTCATATTTTTAAGAACTGAAATAGTTTTTAAAAAACTTTTATTTAACAGAGAGTTAAATCATCCCAGACTCTCAACTCAGTCAATGCAAATTTAGTCTTAGGGAAAATGTAGTATACACATCAAAGTTTCTGAAGAAGACTTCACATTTTGAAGGAAAGAGATAAAGTCTGTTTTCTTAGTGTTATGATCGGTGGGTGAGGGTGGACATGTTACACAGCATCTCACTAATAGAAACGTCTAGAAAATGTGTTTATTATATTAGGGCTGACATTAACAGGAGCACGAGTTGGAACAGAAAGTAGAGATTAAAGAAGTTTTTAAATTGTTGCTTGAGAGAACCCTATGATTTCACTGATATGTGGTATATAAACCAAAAACAAGACAAACAAATGAGAAACAAAAACTCATAGACACAGACAATAGTTTAGTGGTTACCAGAGGGTAAGGGGGGTGGGGGGAGGGAGATGAGGGTAAGGGGAATCAAATATATGGTGATGGAAGGAGAACTGACTCTGGGTGGTGAACACACAATGGGATTTATAGTTGATGTAATACAGAATTGTACACCTGAAATTATGTAATTTCATTAACAATTGTCACCCCAATATATAAATTTAAATAAAAATAAATAAAATTGTTGCTTGAGACAATTCCTACTGTTTTCAAGAAAATTTAAAAAAAAATAGAAAAAAAAACACACAAAGAATAAAAAAACAAAACAAAACAACTCTCTGCATTCTAAAGCTTACCTCATAGAAAAATGACTCTATTTCTTTTGTGGAGGAGTGGGGGTAGATCATGAAGGAGTCTCCCAAAGCACCATAAATTCACTGTGAAGGAATTCTAATTTCTAGTCCAGGTTTGTTTGCCCTCATCTTTCCCTTCAGGCTACTATTCCCACAGCTGCCAATGGGAGGCGGAGGCAGGAGACTGGCCAGTTGAGGCAGGGAGGTGAGTGAGGGAGGAGATGCCAGAGCATGTCTCCCTTTTTTGTCTTTCTCAGGTAGCAACTCTAGTAGTGGCTACATGTCCCCTAATGTCCCAGTTCCCAGTGGAGGGATGGGGTGTGTTCACAACATCCAGTTTTGGTGACACTTTCTTCTCCCTCTGTCCCTTCAGTGGAAGAATAGTGATAACCTCCTGCTGTTACGTCATCATCCTCTGTTGATTTGTGGGCTCTTCCATCCCCTGGTTAACCAATTTCCTGTATTCCAATCTTGATTTAAATATTCAAGTAATTTCTGTTTTCATGCTGTACTCTGATACATCCTTTTTCAGATGGATTATTTTGTATTAGATCATTTGTATATTCTCTACTATGCTTTTCCTCACACAGATTGCATTTCTCACATACCGTGCTTCCCCGAAAATAAGACCTAACTGGACTATCATCTAATGCATCTTTTGGAGCAAAGATTAATATAAGACCCAGTAAATTATATTATATTATGTTATGTTACGTTACGTTACATTACATTACATTGTATTCTATATAGTAAAATAAGACCGGTCTTATATTAATTTTTGCTCCAAAAGACGCACCCTAATGGTCGTCCAGATAGGTCTTATTTTTGGGGAAACACGGTATTTCTAATGATAGCTAATCTACACTAAATTTTTCTTTTATACACATCAACTGACATGAAAAGCTTGGTGCTTGATATTGTATTTATAAATCTCTGTATTTTTTTAATAACTTATTTTCTTGAGATACTGGAGTTCACAAAATATGTTTGGCCTACATTTTAGGAAAGTTTTGCATAAACAGAAAATTAGGATTTATTTATCCTTTTCCTTTTCACCTTTCAGAAGGGTGCTTAAGAGGTGATCCCTTAACAAGTCATGTGTTCATTCAGGAACATCAGGGATCCTAATGCAGTTTATAAGATTGACTAAATCCTATCTCCAGAAATATGGGGTTTATTTCAAAAGAACCTCTAGTGCACAGTGGATGAAACACTGCAAATAACATAGATCTAGTGATGAATTCACCTTACAGAAGGCTTGCATGATTACTTCTATAGCTGTGTCTTAATAAAGTTGCCATGTGAGGGGGAATTAGGTCATATTCCTCTGTATTGAAGTTGTGGGGAGAAGCTAACAGAAACCAACACTGGCAGCTATTATTATCTACAAAGGAGAAAGAAGAATTAGGAAGAAAGAAAGGATGGAGGAAGATAAAAAAAGAAAGAAGAAGAAAGGTTAAAAAAAGACAACAACAAGAACCAAAGACAAAATAATTGTTAATATCTACCATGTTTCCCCGAAAATAAGACCTAACCAGAAAATAAGCTCTAGCATGATTTTTCAGGATGACATCCCCTGAACATAAGACCTAATGTGTCTTTTGGAGCAAAAATTAATATAAGACCCAGTCTTATTTTCAAGGAAACATGGTATGTATTGGCGAACCGACATACACAAGTTCACAACACATTAAATATTTTAACTGCAATACAGAATTATGAGGTTTTTGCTTGCCTTTGGTTATCACTCAGTTCAATATAAAAATCATATTCAGTTTGAATGTATTCTCTTGTCTCAATTTATGACAGCAGTAGGAAATTTTGGTCTACAATACTTTTTAGAATTTCAGCCCATGCCAACACTTGAAATAAAAATGGTACTACTTAGCGATGATTAATGAAGTGCAATAGGAAGAAATACAAAGATACTACTGCTTGGTATGTTGGTCTGTGCTTGTATGTGTTTATATTTGTATTTATTTATCATAACAATGTAAACCATGATCATCTAATATTTATTAAACTGATAAAACATTCTACCAAGTAATTACAAGGAATTGGAAGACTAAAGTGAGTATAATAAAGACAAAAATACTGAAATAAGAGATTCAATCCCCAGTGCAAGCTTGCCCATATGTGTTTAACATATGTAATCTGAATCAAGAGAAGAGTTTTGGTACTGAATCCCCTGAAAGAACAAAATCAGAAAGTTTGAAAATGAAATTTGTGGCAATAAAGTATCAAAACACCCAACATTTTCAAAAAACAGATTGCTTATCTTTAAGTTGTTATGTTTCAGCAGTCTTCTATTAAACCTTCTGTTTCAACATATTTCAATATTGGATATGAAATATAACACTTTTTAGCAAATGCACTATGATCCCCATAAAGGCATAGAATTCTTGTTCAACACCGGGACCCCCATGGCTTAGTACACAACCTGGCACAGAGTACATGCTCAATAACTGTTTGTTAAATTAAATTCTCCTGTTCATTTAATAGTTAAGTCAGAATCATTCTACTTCGTATATTACTGTAAAAAAAATGTTTTTATATAGTGTGATGTTTCAAATAAGGTATGCAATATATTCCAGGCATTTCATCACTATTTATAATGGTGACACTAGGAACAACGCATTCCAAGTTCTGAACACCTTACAAATGGGCTTGATTTCAGTCTGCTAAGAGATTAATATCATCTAATCCACATCTCTACTTTAGCGTAGAGTCAGTTAAGAATTGTTACATGAAAACCGGAAGAGAAAAATGTACCATTTTGGCTTCAATTAGAGTAAAATACAAAACATATTTCCTCCACCACTGGGTCACTTAGGAGTGCCAAAGATTAAAATCCAACAAATCTGAGGTCAAAATCAAGTATCACCCAACCCACAAGGATATTAGTTACCAGCGCTGAGAGCAGAAAAATTAGAAGTCAATTTTAAATATTGAAGTGACCAGATACAAATGATAACACCATTATATATGACATATTTAATACAATAAATATATAACTACAAAATTGACCAAGCAAATGAGCAGAAGATAATAAAATTAGAAATGCAAATGGTATATATGAAAATAACAAAGTTAATAAATGGATTAAGATTAGATTCAGCTAAAGAGTGTATTTGTGGATAGGAAAATAGACCTGAAGAATTTATTTATTTAGAACGCAGCAGAAGAATTCAGATAAAAAAGTATGAGAGAGACTTTAAGAGTTAGGGGTAGGAGAACGAGAAGCTCTAAAATATATTTTAAGGATATAGCTGCTGTTGCAGGTTGAAATTGGCAATCATATCCAAGAGAAACACATATGTTTTAATCTAGTACTATGTTTCCTTAACTTTACAGAAGGATATGAGGCAGAAGATACAGCAAATTAGCATCTTCATGTCATCAGAAGGCACCAAAGCAATCCAAGTATCCAAAGTGCATGGGGGCCACACAGCAGCGACAGCTTCTATTTCCCATCTATCTGATAGACCATCCTAGCCGCACAGGCTCTGACTTGCACGCCCATGTTCTCACAATACAGATGCAGCATCACAACATTTACCATGGTGTTAACTCTTTTGTTTGTAGAGTAGCAGTGCTGTGGGCCACGGAGGCCATTCTCAAACAAGTCTATGTTAAAACTTTATGCACATATATTTAATTGAAATTTCAAAAGGAGAAAATAAATTAATAAATGGGAGAAAAGTCAGGTTGCAAGATA
Organism: Rhinolophus hipposideros; assembly: GCF_964194185.1. NCBI lineage: Eukaryota > Metazoa > Chordata > Mammalia > Chiroptera > Rhinolophidae > Rhinolophus > Rhinolophus hipposideros. Next base: position 86,546,887 of record NC_138051.1, read on the forward strand.
AAAAAAGGCAGAAAACTTTCCAAACCTAATGGAAGGACTAACCCAGAATTTATAAAAACTGCCTCTATTACGAACAAGATAAATTTAAGAAAGGAGCCACACCGAGGCGCATCATGAAACTGAAACCTCAAACAATAAGTAAAGATTTCAAACAGAGCTAGAGGAGGGAAAAATTCTCTTCAAAAAAATGTCAGAGAAACAAATGTCTATATAAGAGTGAATCTACCGCTGGACTATTTTTGTGTTCCATTAATCTACTTGTTGACTTCAATTAATCTAGCTTTATAATAAGTCTTGAACTCAGGTTTTTGAATAGTCTGTTTGTCTTTCAAAAATGGTTTTGGATATTCTGTATTAATTTTGGAAATGACTTGTCATTTTCTATCAGAAAAACAAAAATTGAGAGTTGGAGTTTTCTGATCTCTTTTTGTTTTTTAAATTACAGTTTATTGGGGGTGACAATTGTTAGTAAACTTACATAGGTTTCAGGTGTACAATTCTGTATTACATCATCTATACATCACATTGTGTGTTCACCACTTAGAGTCAGTTCTCCTTCCATTACCATATATTTGATACCTTTTATTTTCATCTACCACCCCAAACCCTCCCTTACCCTCTGGTAACCACTAAACCGTTGTCTGTCTATGAGTATTTTTCTTCATTTGTTTGTCGTGTTCCTTTGTTGTTTTCTTTTTTATATACCACATATCAGTGAAATTCTACGGTTCTCGTCTTTTTCGGTCTGACTTATTTCATTTATCATAATAATCTCAATATTATCATGATCTCTTCTTGATTAACATTTTTAAAAGATGACTGTGGCTTTCAAGTAGAGAATGGATTGGGGTTGAGTAAGAATAGAGTAGGAAGCCCAGTTTGGAGATCAGCACAGTGATCCAAGAGAGAATGATGGCGGCCTGGCCCATAGGGTAGCAGTGGGATAGACAGGAGTGGATGGATTCAATCTAGGTTGTATAGGGCATTAATGAGAAGGAGTCAATTTAGAGAGTATGAGAGCATGGTTTAGGGCATTTATGAATGTAGTTCAAATGTGGTGTCACAGGCAATGATATAAATTTTGGAGTCACCTGACTCCAAATGAAACCTGCATGAATCAGAAGTATTTATATAAAACCTGCATGGGGCTTCCTTGTTAAATTTTTTGGGAAAAGTGTTACGTGCATGTTCTTTCAGGGGATGATAGGAGGCTAAACAAATTCATCTGCAAACTACCTTGGAGTTGGATGTAAAAGCATGATGATCTGTAATAATACTGCTCTTTCCTTCAGTCACTTCATTTTGTAAACCTATTTTATCAGTCTGGGCGTATAATAAGTCAAGAGGTCATACATACCTTGTGAATACATTTTACTAAGGATAGACATCAGTGCTAAATGACTTTGAAACCTCAAGGGGCAACGGGTGGGGTGGTGGCTAATCCTTAAATCAAACAAATCATGTTAAAGATGTAAAATTGGTCTCAGCTGAGGTAAAACCACCGGGGGCCTGAGTTACACAATATCAGAATCTCTCCTCCTTCTGTGTGTGTGTGTGTGTGTGTGTGTGTGTGTGTGTGTGTGTACAATAAATGTCAGAGGCCATTCTCTGTTTCATCCAAAAAACAGCATGCTGAAAATGTTAGCTTTAATAATTTCCCTAGATGTAAGCTTCTATAGTAAAAGACTAAAAATGCAAAGTCAAAAGATAGATTCTTTTCTAAAAATTTCAAGAGGAGAGAGACTTATCCTTCGGACCGGTTCTAAAAAGCCAAATTTATATGAGTGTCACTCGACAAAAGAAGGGGACATAAAAATTTTCATCCATTAGACATAAGTTATATGAGCCTGTCCTATATATTACTATACAAATTCCTATTTAATGACCTCATTTGTAAACAATCCAATTAATAAGTCTTGCTCTGATGCCTTCCTATTTCCCAGACTTTTACCAATTAGAAGGTCCATTATAAACATCCTCTTTATGATCCTCTTACCTGTATATCAAACAAATGTCACATGTCATAAGAACAACCTAGAAGTGAGGGTATTTCAAATAAAATAAGACTCTAGGTCACGTATTTTTCCAGTCCATTGGGTTAAGCTTCCGAGGGAAGGAAATGAGTTTCATAGGGCTATGTTCTCTTAGACATTCATAAAGACCAGGAATAAATCCATAATAATTACACTTTGGGGAGCTGTAAAGAAACACTTTAGTGCATATAAGGTCTATAGTTATAGAAGTACCACTAAAATACCATTTCCTGTTTGGAGAATTATTCAGTCACAGAATCTTTCCATACAGAAGTTCCCGATAAAATATGTGTCATACCTTGTCTTTGAGTGATATCCCTGAGAGTTTAACAGCCTATGGAGGATTTTCACGGAGTTGAAGAGATAGAAAGAAAAATAAATAATTTCAAAGTTGGATGATTGACCAAGGGTTATATTTACAGATATTCTATCATTATAACCCAGACTGTTAAAAAAATAATGTTTGTTTCTAAAGTGTACACAAACTTTGTAGCATGCTGTGGCACTTTCAAGAGAAATAATAAAGCTGGAGCCTGCTTTCAGAGAGTCTACAACTTATTTGAGGAGGCTGACAGACATAAAATTGCAAATTCATAATAATGCAGGCATTAACCTAACTTTTGAGCATCTGGATGACTAATGGAAGTCTACTCAATAACCAACCTCACCTAATTCCTTTATAAAAAGAACCATAATTTTATTCTGTGCAGTTATGTATCTTGTTGAACTGTACACTTTCTAAGACTATCTAGAAACTAGGAGTACCTCTCTGTCCCATTTCTAGTCATTGGGACTAGATACCAAATGACCAAATGATACCAAAATGATACCAAATGATACCAAAAGCATCGCACATGGGTAGCCAAGAAAGTCATTCTTTCAGTGATGAAAATGAGTAGATTCACTTGGCAGCATCTTTGTGCCATTTGCTTTTCATATCATCTTCCTATCTGAAGTATGGATGGAATATCTGAAAATGGGACAGCTGTCATGTGACAAGGAGAACAAAAGCCACAGATCCAGAGGGCAGGATAGGAAAAGAAACCTACTACCCCCATGGCGTCATGAAGCCACCATCACCTCTATGGTGTGCCTACTTTTGAATTTATAATGGGAGGAAATATAATTGTCTATTTGGTTAAACTTCAGACAGCATAATCCAATCCTAACTGATAAATATATTATTAAAGTTCATCTATGAATCACGTCATCAATCCTAATACATTCTTCAAATTCTCTGAGTATTATCTCATTTATTTCTCATAAAAAGTAGTAATCACTTTCCCAGATGAGGAATTTGAGACGACTCAGGGAGGTTGTGTGTGTTCTGGGATCCCACAGGCAATTCATGGTAGAGGCAACATTTGTACCTAGTAACTCCAGCATACCACGTTATCAATTCCATATCAGTATTACTGGTTTCCTTAAAAGCTATTAACTGACTATTGTTATTTTCTATTAAAAAAAAAACAACCTTTTACTTATGTAGGTCTTAACAATTCCATGATATATTTGAGCTGCAATATCTTACTTGAAATACCTAATTCTATAATGGCGGTAAGATAATTAATCATTATTCATATTTTAGAACCATGGACGTTTAGTTTAGAAGCGGACAGTGCTGCTGGAGGATGGGAAGGAGGGAGAACATGCTTTTGTCCTCTAACCTTCAAGTCAATGCTCATTCAGGCCCAGTTCCAGGATGAACTCTTGACTTTCTCTCCCTTGTCTCTCTTTGTCTAGTGAGTCTCTCTCTCTGAACCTGAACCTAGTTTGTTTAGGAAGCTGGGTCAGTGCTCTGAGGATCCAATGCCGTTGGCTGTGTGTGTGACTCCTGCGGAATTCCGAACAGGAGTTTAGAGATAGCTGTTCCTGGCAGTCTTTGACCTCCTGGCAACCCTGTACCCCTACACTGATGAAATGGAGGGGGAGCTCCTCTGTGTATCTACAACTACTGAATGCTGGGACACACTCAGACTCTTGGAGGGAGCAGAGTCACGAGGGTGGTAACAGTGCCAGCAAAACGTACACATGCTGGGTGACACCTGGGCAGACTGTGTCAGTTATGTCTAGAACCACTCAAGGTGAGTCTGAGGTCTGTTGGTGGTCTGTCTCAGTTTTTCCATTTTGCCAACTGTGTTTGGTGGATTTAGAAAATAGAACATATATATATATATATATATATATATATATATATATATATATATATATCTCCATCCCACATAAGGCATGCCATTCTGATTGCCACTGTACACCCTACAGAGGCACAAAGTTGAATAAACAGGAAAGCTTTTATCCTGCCAACCTGCTGGGCGCCTTTCTCCAAGGCTGAATCAACACACAGCAATGGTTATATGATATATTTAAAAGTAGAGAGGATGAAGCCGATCTTTCCCAGATTTATTAGGCAAAGATAGCTTGAGGGTCTTCCAATTTTATGCATATAAAATGCTGCAATAGTCTAATTCAGAATGATTGATATATGTGTGCAGTTTGTTTAAAATCTAGAACTAAAGAATTGCTACATGAAGTATCTAGTTTGTGAGTTACTATAAATATACCAAGAAAAATGAATTTCATGCAGTCTTAGACTAATTTAAAAGCAAGCACACATTTAAATTAAGACACACAGTTCATATGGAGTGAGGGCACACTTTGCTCATTGCTTTCAGATTTATTTTTTACTTTTTAAGAAAACACATATCTTTTCTGTTGTTTCTCAGTGGGCACCAAAAGCATCTGGAGTCAGTTACATTTATTTATGTTTTATTCAAACTAAAATGGCTTAGCTGCAAAGTATTTCAAAATTTATTTAAGGAAAAATAAAACTGACTTTAGACTCCCATGCCAGGTTTTAGCCCAGAGCAGTGTCGTGGCTGATTCCTAAATGAAATGGAAACAGTGACAGACTCTTTATCCAGGCAGTGTTATAAGGATAACAGGTAAATATAATAGTTTAAGCTAATAATAGGTAACGTTTTCCAGGTTTTGCTATTAAAGGTCCCTCACGACAAGCAAGCTTTATGAAGTTTCTCCAAGAAAAGTTTGCTTATAAGATAATAAGTCAACATTCAGCCAATTTTCCATGGCAATAAAATATGATTCCTTTTTGGCTGTTTTCATATTGTTAGTTTCTCTTTGCAAGTCTCACAATATTAGAATATGTACTTTTGGATGTTAGACCTCTATTTAATAGAGGCCCTACAGGCATCAGTAAAATTAGATATTGCTAAATTTCCTTTTAATGCAGTTTAAATGTTTAAATCAACTTTAAAAAAATGGTATTTTTATGAAATAGACCTTATCTCACTGGTTTCCCAACTTATGATTCTTTAGTGTTTGTACTTAATTGAAAAGCTGAACACACACATATTCTGTGTTTGTTTTAAAATAAATATTGTATTATTGTGTATTTGTATTATTGTGTATTTGTTTCATTTGTTTTCTATTATTAATGTTCCTCATAGAAAAAATATAAAACCAGGCAGGAGGTGAGTGTGTGGATTTGGGAGGAGAGAGCAATGTTTAGATCTGGCTCGGACACTCCTGAGCTTTCCAATCGTGGGTACTGTTCTAATTTTTTATATGGGAGCTAAAATAGTAGCTAAATCAAAGGGTTAGTCTGGAAATGAAAGGAGATAAAGGGCTTCGCACAACTCCTGGCTTAAGGCAAATGCTTTATAAAGCTTAGCTGTAATCAGTTACTGTGTATTTTATTTTATTTTTTTGGAATAGCAGTGTAATATAATTTCCCCTCATCAAGCACCAGTTAGCCAACTGCTATGAACTGAAGTGTTTATCGCCACTCTTTTACAGAGCTATTACTGTCATTATGAATTTCTATACATGTGAGGGTCGGTTTCTGGACTCCCTTTTCTGTTTAATTGGTCAACCCTTTTCATGCCTGTGCCAATAAACACTATATTATCATAGTTTTATAAGATACTTTGAAAGCTAATTATCCAAGTCCTCTCATCTTGTTTGTTTTTTTTTTTAAAGAGTGCATTGGCTCTTATAGGCTCATTTACTCTTCTGCATATACGTTAGAATCTACTTGTGTCAAATTCTCTGAAGAACCCCACTGCAATATGCAATAAAAATCTACAGCCTCTATAAATCAATTTGGTACAATTGCTACATTTTGCATTTTGTTTCTTCCTTTCCATAAGGATGATACTGTTTTCTATTTATTTTATGTTGCATATACATATGTACATACATTATGTATTCAAAAAAACACATACATATTCTTGTATAACTTACAATAATGCATTTTGCATATATTTTTTCATACATAATCTTTTTATAAAAGATTACTCTATTCATTATTTTACTATCTTACTTAAAGTAATTTCTGAAATTAGCTTTCCTGTTTGTTGCTAGTATATAGAAATTTAATTAACTCTGTTATTAATTCTAAATAAAATTAGGTATAGCGTCTTACTGTATTTTTATGGAGGCATTTATACTTTCTTCAATATTTAGAATGTCACATAAAAATTATACATTTTTTCCCTAAGGTTAATTTACATTAATTTACATTAATTTTTACATTCATTCAACGTGCACCTACTGACAACTTACTATCGAATGCCCTAGCCTAAGTATGCGGGCTTAGCAGTGAACAAACCAGACATGCTTACCAGAGCTCACATTTTAGTTAGAGGAAAATACTATACACAAATATTTTAATTTAAATAAGTAGTATGTTACTCAATCATTATTACAATAGAAAAAACCCACAAAACTAACTGTTCCTGATACATTATATCATGGATATATTTCTGGATTTGTTTTGCCATTATTTTGTTTAGGTTATGTGTGATCTCATGGATGGGGTTGGCCTACCAGTTTTTCTTTTTAATGGAATCTTTGGTTTGAATAACAAAACATGATAGCCTCACACAATGAGTTAAAAGCATTCTCTCATTTGAATTTATTTTTGTATTGTATTAGTTTGCCTTAATAGCATGTTAACAATTTACATGTTTTCTCCAGTCAAGTAATAAACAAAATTCCCCCAAATATTCATATGTATAATGTGCAAAACAATTATCTCTTCTGTATGACTTACATTAGGGATTATAATAATTGAGTAATATTTAACATTTCTTAATTCAATATGACTTATTTCATTACATCTATTCTTATTTTGATCATTTGATTTTTGTATACCAATGCACAAAACAAGTGAAATATTTTCTGTTATCTGCATTTGTATTCTGCATAAAATTCTGTCAGAATGTTATTAAATTCAGTCGTGGTTACTGTTAAATGAAGAAAATACCCACACTCACATTATTTCTCAAATGATTCTCTCAGTACTAGACATAGTCTTGCCAAGAACAGAATTATGTGGAACATGCATTCCACATTTCTCACATAATTTTAATGCACAAAAGCAGTTATTCATATTTTAAAAAATCATATTTCACTTTAGAATACTTAAATCCATTTCTTTATTCATGTTACAATAAACATGTGATAACACTGCTCAGTTTTGCACCCATTCTAATTATTTAATCACCATTTTCCATCCAGAAAACATTTAAAATTTAATAAAGTGTAACAAAAATTGTTTGAGGCATAGCAAAATAACTAGGATCTGATCACTGTTTCAACATATACAAGAAAGATCGGTTAAGTTTCGGTTAAAGATCGGTCCCTACATACACCATGGTTAATATCATATATTAAAAGACTGTAATTGAAGTGGATGATTTTCAACAAAAGTGACAAAAAATTTAATATTCAAATTTCAAATTTCATGTCATTTTATCTGAATCAGAAATGGCATATTTGTTTTAATGGAGTCTTTGAAATAGGCTCTCTTCCTGTTTTCCCTGAAATTCATCCAATATGACTGACATGGAGGTAGATCGTATATTTGTATCTTGCTCTATTACTGAAGTATCTTCTTCTACTATAATGACCAAATTAGTAGCCCCCAAATCATTTCCTATTTTCTGGCATTTTGTTTTATTTCTCAAAAATGTAATTCACTTATCCAGATAATTGTATTTTACTTTCGACTCTAATAACTTTCTGTTTTTTGCTGATAATTCTTTGAGCTTTTATTTCTTTAACCAGAGGAGACATGACATAAGCGTAGTATTGTAACACAGAATTTTTAAAAATTTAAAATATTATCTACCTCCCTGAAAAAAATGGTTATAGGAATTAAATCTGTACTTATGAAACTTCTATTTTATCAAACAATTACTTGCTATAATAAAATTAGTAGTTCATTATGTATTAATATAGAATTTATTACTACACTCTAGTTTGTGATTGATTAGTGGTAAATAAAAATGTGTTACTACTTACCAATTCGTAGTAAAACAAAAGTTATTGAAGGTTTAAATTAAGAGATTGACTATCATTCTAGCACCTAAAACAAACAGTAGACCACACAACTGCAATGTGAAGTGTCCTATAAAACAAATGTGCTAGTACAAGTACAGGTTTTAGATATGCATGAATAGGCACAGCAGTTAGAGAAGGATTTTAAACTTCAAATTATCTTCATTTAAAATGTTTTTTTTTAACGTGGTAGATATTCAAGGTATTTATATTATCCAATACATGGCTGCTTGTAAATAGAAACAAAACCAAGTGTACTATCCCAATTGAACAAGACATTTTATTTTCTTCTGCCTAAAAGTCCTCATGTACTGATTTTTTAGAATACTCCGTCTTCCAGAAAATTTTTATAACAAACATATAAAAGATCCTTCTTTGGACTTAGCAAAATCATACCAAAACAGAAATAATGTCCAAATTAATGAAGACGTCTGCTATGCAACTAGCACATCGTGTAACAGTGCAGCCACAGGCAGCGTCCCATGAACAGTCTGTCGGGATGGCTCCTCTTCCAAGATCTGGTTCCCAGAATGTCTCTACTGACAAATCCATCGACCCCATTTCAAGAAAGAAGCCAGTGACTTTTTCAATTTTTCCAAATATATCTCCAGAGTTCTTCTGTATTGTTTATGTTTGAATAGATTAGCCACTCTCTTCCTACAACACATGAGACTTCAGATACACCTGGTTTTGCGATTTAAAAAGGAAGTAGCCTTCTGCTTGGATTGGAATCGTAGAATCATGATCCTTTGAAAACAAATGATCCCAGAGTCTCAAAAACGCAGAACTGTGTCGTATCATACGACTCACCATTTGAATGCCATAACTTTACATAAAGTTTCATTGAAAGAGCAGATGGGAGTCAATGTTGTAGATGTGTTGATACATGCAACAGAGTGTACTGGTACACAGAGAACAAGCATTTCAGTATCGTCCCTGTTTGCCAAAGTTAAGCCTAAATGTTTTTCTTAGACAAAGAGAAAATAATTAGATCAAGTGAGCCTGGGCAGTCCTGTTAGGTAAGAGCTGGAAGTTACAGAAAAAGGAAATCAGATTACCAGTGGGAGGCAGGATAGGGAATAAAATTGCTCATGCAGGGCTGCAGGCTATATTTAATAACTTTTTCCTCTTTCATTTTCCATATTTACTAACTTGTCCTTCATAATCAAGAATATGTCCTTCAGCTTTGGGACTGGCATATAAAATGTGACATGCATTTTCATTAATTAAGAGGATCAAAATCTAATGTCAACAAACAGCAACAACAAAAGATGACCATAGATAAACCAGACATCTACAGTAAAAAAGAAAGTCAATGTTCGATGCTAAATTCAAACAAAGAGAACTTTAAGATAAAGACATTATTGGAAACAAAAAGCATTTCAATTTAGCAAGAAGTCATAATAAATACATATTTTGATCAGCCTAGTAAATATCCTCTAATATATAAGCAAAAATTTAGAACATAGAAATTAGTAAATCCAGCCTTAGTGTGAGAGATTTAAACAGATTATTATTGATAATCCATAGGACAAAAGACTGTATAAAAGATTATATAATAGTATAGGAGACTTGAACAACAAAATGAGAACCTCATTTTAATGGATATATGGACAACCATGCTTCCAACTCAGCAAGCATCCATATTCTTCAGAGCATACATGCAACATTTAAAAAATTTGTTGGTATCTTAGTTCACAAATCCTTAGCATATTTTTTTTAAATTAGAATTATGGATGGTATGTTTTCTGTACTATATTGTCGATGAATTAGAAATCAGTAATAAATATATCTCCTACATTTGGAAAATAAACATTGTTCTGAAACACTCATACCATAGTAATCATACAATAAAATTGAAAATACTTAGAACCAAAACATAAAAATACCTCCTACTAGGTGGCTAAGACAATAGAAATTTATTTTCTTACAATTCTGGATACTAGGAATCCAAGATCAAGGTGTCAGCAGGCTTGGCTTCTCCTAAAGCCTCTTTCCTTGGCTTGCAGACAGCCACCTTCTCCTTATATCTTCATATTGTCTTTCCTCCCTGCCTGTGTGTCCTTAGTGTCTCTTCTGTGTGTCTGAATTTCCTCTTCTTATAAGGACACCATTCCGATTGGATTAAGCCCCAACCTAAGAGTCTCCTTTGAACTTAATCACCACTTTAAAAGCCATATCTTCAAATACAGTCACATTTTGAGATACTGGGGGTTACGGCTTTAACATATAAAAGCCGAAGGGGATATAATTCAGCCCCAAACAGGAAGAAAGTCTTTTAACTAACCAGCAATTTGTCAGACATAAATAATCACAAAATGTTCAAAATGCTATCAAAACCAGCAGAAATAAAATAAAGCACAAAAAATCAATGAAATATAAACCAGACGCACACTAGAGAAAGCAATAATAATAATAACAATAATAATAATAATAATAATAACAAAAGACAAAGACAAGTCTAAAAGACTAAAAAAGTAAAAATAAATAATGTGGCATGGTTGTTCAAAAAATACAGATACCATAAATAAAAATTAGGAATCGAAAAAGAGGAACGTGAGCTCTAAGGATCTTCTTCCATTCAAGAACCTTAGTAAAAATATCTCCTACTAATCACTGCTTGGGGATTGTTCTCTGCACTTCCGTGAATCCCAGCTTTATTTGATAACTAGATTAGATGTTCCTACTAGCTTATTCCCTAACACATCAGTTACCATATTACACTATAAGTTCATACTCATCCCCATTTTAAACTAGATCATCAGAGATGAGATTTAAAAAAAAGGGCCTATTTTTCTACAGATGTAAGCTCAAAGTTTGTCTTCTGCCTTTTACAGTGTCCTCTGAAAACACTCGTTTCTGTTGCCTCTCCTCTAACTGTTCTCTTCATCTGCATGGGTTAACAGAAATCTGTCTGTCCCTCAATCGCCACATCTCCCAGACCGTCATAATGGAAACCATTTGTTCCTCACAGGGCCTGGAAGTGGAACAGGTGTCCTTCCTCCTTCCTTTTACACTCCAAGATCACCTCTCCTTTCCTCCCTCAAAAACTCTAGTTACTTTGAATTGCATATGACCTGATAATAGCAACTGCTGCCCTCTGTGTTGCTATCATTTGTTGACATCTTCTTACTTGTTTAAGATTTCACCACTTGGCTCATGATTGGCTTTCTCCATGTTTGCTGCTAGCACCATTCTTGGTGACTTTAATACACTGGATTCCCTGAATGACACATATGACACCCGGGATTTAAATATCATTGACCTCCTCATATATACTGGTTTATTACCTTGTCTTAATTTGACCATTATCAGGGTCATACCATTGATTTTTGTCATCACTACGTTACTTCTCAAAATTTCACATCTAAATACTGAAATTTCTCGCACCACGTCTCTTTTTCCAGGTGATGACTTTTCTATCTTCTCCAACAATCCTTTTGCTTTATTGAAAAGTTCTCTCCATTGGTCTTTCCTAGTCTTTCTAACAAACATCCTCGAGGTAATTTATTCCTTTTTTATACATCTTAATTATGTAATAATACCACAGGGTATTTCACTATAATAATTTTCTTGCAAATATTCTTAAACTTTCTCATTATGTTGCTCTCGACTGAAAACACTAAATCTACTTAAACACCTAACGTGTTTCCCTAAAAATAAGACCTAGTAAGACAATCAGCTCTAATGCGCCCTTTGGTGCAAAAATTAATATAAGGCCCTGTCTTATTTTACTATAATATTAGACCGGGTCTCATATAATATAATATAAGACTGGGTCTTATGTTAATTTTTACTCCAAGAGACGCATAAGAGCTGATTGCCCAGATAGGACTTATTTTCAGGGAAACACAGCACTTCTCTATGCCTGTACTCAAGTAGCTACACATAGCTAGAGATAATGTAAAACTAAGCTGAAGAATCACAATTTAAACTCAGCACCTCAAGTAACAAATGGTAATTCTCTGTTCATTTATTTCTAATGTTCAATCTTGCATCTCCCCAGATAATTATTTTATACCTTCTACTCTTCTAAAATCTTAAACACCTCAAACCTCCTCCCATTGATTAGAAATCTAGTCTCACACCCTGACTTTCTTTCTATCACAAGAGATGACACTTTGACTGATTCTTAGAGATGACATAAGCTGATCCTTAGAGTTTTCTCAAGGTCTTATCACTTTTATTTCCTCTCTCACCTAAAACCTGATTTCCTCCATTTCTACTAATTCATTTCCAGTGGCATATAAATGTGTTCTAAGACTTGTCATTTTAGAAATACACAACAATGCAAACTCTATGTATTTATCCTTCAACTCCATCCTCTCTCTGACTCCCTTCTCTGCAAAGTCTTTTAGAGCATTGACTATTATCACTGCTCTACTTCTTCTCCTTCCTGTTTCTGCTCCTCTTCATCCAACCAGATTTGCTTTTCCAACATACTGAAAGTGCACTAATTGAGATTCACAGTAATCTGCATGCTGTCACATCTAAAAGCCAATTCTTTATCTTCACCTTCTTTTTCTTCTCAGCAGCATTTGATTTGTACGTGTATACCCACATTCTACTTTAACCACATTCCCTTGTATTGAGAGTATACTTCCATTTTTCCTCTGATGTTCTAATTTTTTAAACGTCTTTTGCTAATGACTCCTCTTCTGTTCCACCTTTAACATTGGAATATAACAATAATATATTGGAATGTTATCACATAATTGATCTAGTTCTCCTCTTTTCCCATATTTTATGTGTCAGTGACAGCAAAAATAACAGCAGAACAATTGCGGCAATTAATTAGTGTGTACAACGTGTCAGACATTTCCAAGTCCTTTGCAAATATTAATTCATTCAATCTAAATTTCAGTGATTCCCAGATGTTATCTCCAGCATGGTCCATGAGGTCCGGTATCATATGTCCTATTATACATTTACTATCTCTATTGAATAATCATTTTTTCCCAAAATTAATATTGCCAAATCCCTGCCTGCCACCACAGTAAATGTCATCACCATATACCTAGGTAGTTAATAAAATAGCTAGAATTCAAGTTTAAATTCTCTCTCTCTCTCTCTCTCTCTCTCTCTCTCTCTCTCTCTCTCTCTCTCTCTCTCTCATCTTTTGTTTGTTTTTCTTCACCTCTGAACTCATTCTGTCAAAGAATCCCATTGGATTGATCTCAAACGTGTATTCTAAATTTTCCCATATCTTTACATTTCCTTTATTCTCCCCATTCCAAAATCATCTTTAGCCTGAATAGTTAAATCACGTCAGAACTTTTAATTTATCTGTAACTCCTGTGTAATCTATTCCATGCACAGCAGCCAGAGTAATCTCTTCTTTTAATTGTTTAGAGCATAAATTATGCCACATCACTTCCCTACTAAAATCTCTTAAATGCTTCCAATTACACAGAATAAAATTTAAGCTCCTGAATGAACTATAAGGACTTTATGTGAAGAATCTGGCCTAGCTTTTTGTCCTCTTCCAAAGTTTCTGGTTCTCATTTTGGTACACTGTAGCCACATTGGTCTTTTTCTTTTAGTCAAACACAGCAAATTTGTTCCTGACTTAGGTCTTTTGTACTTTCCAGATGTTTGTAGCCCGGAAGATTCTTCTTCAGTTTGGCCAGTCTAGCTTCTTTTCCCACTCAAATCCGAACTGTAATGTTGCTACCTCATGGAGGCTTCTGCTTGACCATCAGCAGGAAATCAGCCTCTCCCCTTGCCCTGACTCCCATATCTCTCTGCTTTTTTGATCTTCTAGTAGTTACAACTATCTGATATCTTATTTTAAATTCTCAATAATTCCTTGAGATAAATATTATTAATATCTTTACAGAGATGATAAAACCATGGGTCAACTTAATTTGTCTAAATTGAACAACAAGCAACAGTGTGTTTTGTTCCCCGAACTCATTATCATTACAATTTGCCACACTGACTCTCCAAGTTAGATCTCTCTCTCTCTCTCTCTCTCTCTCTCTCTCTCTCTCTCTCTCTCTCTCTCTCTCTCTCTCTCACACACACACACACACACACACACACACACACACACAAATGGCCTTCTACTTTATTTCAACTAGATTTAGGCCAGCTTACTTTATCTAGGAAGGTATAGGGACAATGTATCTCTACATCTTTGTAAATAAGAGAAACATTCAACCATTGTTTAGAATATGATCAATAATTATGATTTCCAGATACCAATCTTTTAGCCTTAAGCTAGGTATCTCGAATGCTTGGGTTTAAATCATTAAGCCTAGCTAATATGACTGGAGCTAGTTACAAAGTTGAAACACAGACCATATTCTTCATACTGATGTTTACATTCTTTTAAATGGCCTTGAGTGTGATCACCCACGGGACTAAGTATTCCATTAGTTGAAAAATGCATGTATATGTCTATTTATAATATTGAGAGGTGGGGGTGAGAAGATAAAGGGGTGTGAAGAATTTTAAAGGCCACAACAATTTAGCAAACAATAAGTCCTTAACCAGGAACACATGGTTTCTCACACCATGTGTAAAACATTAAAAGGAGAATGGAAGAAAAAAGAGAATGATAGTGGGTATTGTGTTACACTGCAAAAAATAGAGTTTTGTTTCAAGAAAGCTTTTAGTAAAAATGAAAGCTGTCCTTGGAATAAACTTTCTAATTACTAATTGTGTTTATTTCTGGATGCATTTGCTTTGTGTGTATTAAACACATTGTAAAATATTCACAGTTGCGTGCACAGATCACTTATCAGATTCAGCTCATAGACTCCATAAATTACACAAATGCTTTGGTACATCATGTAGTTTAACATAGAGCTGTCCAATAATCTTCAGTTCTTTTAATAAAGACAAAGTGTAATTCATTTTAATGGCAGAGAGGGTTGTTTTTTGTTTTTTCTTGTCTGTTATTGTTGCTTTAATCAAGAGTTGTCTCTAAGAAGAAAGCTTCTGCAGATTTCTTTCCGCATCTACTGTTAGATAATGTGGCAGGAAGCCTTTTAAAATGGCTCTCAATGACTCTTGTTTTCTATTATTTATGCCTTTGCTCAATTCCCTTCTCCTAAGGGCAGACTGGACCTAGTGACTTGCTTTCAACAAACTGAATATGGAAAACATGATAGGATATCACTTCTGAGCTTAGGCTATAAAAGCCAGTGACTTCTGTTTTGTTAGCAATCTTTCTTTTGCTTGCACTCTCTCTCCTTTTTCACTGTGATGAAGCAAGCTGTCATATGGAGAGATCTATGTGTCAAGAAACTGAGAGTGACCTCTGGACAATAGCCTGAGAGAAACATTGGTCCGCATTCCAGTAGCCTAAGAGGAACCGAATTCTGCCAACAAACAGGAAAGCCAGTTTGGCAGCAGATCCTTCTCCAGTTGGGCCTTCAGATGACACTGCAACCTAACGCTAAATTGTCACCTTGACTTCAGACTTGTGTGAGACCTGAAAGCAGTGGACCCAGTTAAAATGTATCTGGATTCCTGGCCCACAGTAACTGTGAGATAATAAATGTGTGCTGTTTTAAATCTATTTGTTTTAGAGTAATTTTATGTAGCATATATAACACAGAAAAATGCCAGTCAGAAATCCAAGAATAATTTGACTCAAGCATTTCCCTGACCGATCACATCCAATAGTGAATTTTGTCTACTACGCTCAGGATCTATTTCAGCCAATCAACGCATACTATCCTTTCCTTTCCTACCCCCAACATCTGCCTGAAATATTTCAATGTATCCTAAGAGTTATGCCTAGCTCCAGACTCGTACATTCCATTCCACCCTCCATGACAGTATTTCCCAAATTAATATTCACAGATTTTTCTGGAAGAAAAAATTTCTTTATCAAATTATTCCAGGGAAGGTTAGGCATTTGATGTTCCTTTAGAGGGCTGTAATGAAAGTTGTGATATCATCATATATCCTTCTTCAATAAAGAGTTTCTTAAATTCATTTGGCTATAAGACTTCCTTCTCCCTCTTTTATAGTTTTGGACAATATTTTATGGGATCAATTTTGTCCTTCCAAAAGAAAGATGTTCCAAACATCTAAAACAATATTTTTCTAAAATGCACAATAAATCATGTCACTGACTTCCTTAAAGCACATTTTGACAATCTTATTGTTGCTTACAGAATAAAGTAAAAAGAAAGCTTACAAATGAAGCCATCTATGACCTGGCTCATCCTCTCTCTTCTTTCTTAATAGTTACATATCTGACTCACTGATCTATTCTGTCCCCTTCATACTCTATTACAATCTTACTAAACTCCAACTAGTTTGCTTACTGCTCTTTTGGCCTTGAGATTGCTAGTCTCCATTCATGTTTTGTCCTTAGTATACAATCTTATTCCTCTTCCTATCTCTATTTTCCCAATGGTCTCACAACTTATAACTCATTTTTCTATTCACTTCAAGAGTCATTTAAATTAAGAAGCAGTTACATAGCTTGAGGGCTATGGGGAAAGGGATTTGTTGCATCTCTGAGCATGTTCTTTAAAAGTAACACGAACTTTTATGACAAATATTTACAGATGTTAAGGTATATTTCCTTTTAATATCTTCATACCTCTTATGGTAGAATTATTTCAGATTCTCATTACACCAACAGAATTTCCCTTTCCTCCCTTTCTCTCCTGTTTCCTTTCTCTCTCATTTCCATTGTACCCTGCATACAAGAATACGTCTATCATCAAGTTACATTTAATTCTTTATATCTTTCTAGTTATTGTAATTACCACCTTGAAGTGAGATGATACATTCATTTTTGTATACTCACAGTGTTTAATAAATAATTGATACTCGAGTAACACAAGACTTACTAATTCACTCCCTTATTTGTTCAGTAAACTTTGATTTCTAAATTAAAAATCTGCCTGGTTTTCTATTCCTCAAGTCTATGTTTTCCCATTATTTCTTATGACTTTTATTCTATCTGGTACATTATATTTCCATATTTTATGAGTGGATGCATGGATTGTTACTTGTTAATAGTTTCTTAGTTCCCCACTATCTTGTTAGGTCTTCCCCACTGTGATGCCCATATTTTTCTGACAACACCTGAGCTTGGTGATATACTCTCTTTTGTGGTTAAATAAGAATACAAATCTCTGCAATATATTTCAGTAAATTTATGGAAATGTTAACCATCCATGGCTTGCTTTATACTAGGAAGTCACAATGTATAAACATAAAACCAACGAGTTCATCTAAATCATGTTTTGCTAATTATTGACTTTCATGTGTAGTTTTCCCAAGTAAATTCTTTATCCAGTATATGGATACAGATTGTTAAAAGAAATAATATTACCTAGATATGAATGTTAAAATATATATGTAAAATAGAATTTAATGAAAAGTTATTCATCTGAACAGTGGGATAAATCACACTATTATAAATATCTTTCATTTATAGCTTTTATGGCATCAATATTCATGAATTGTGAAACTGGCTGAACTTTTATTGTCTTGTTGTATGCTACAGATCTAAAAAAAAAGCAATCATGTTTGTTAAAAACTTGATTTTATATCATATTATAGGACATAATATCATATACTTTTATTAAATTTTATTATTTAAACCACTTTATGCATACTGTGCTTCACCAAAATTTCATTTACTTTAATTTTTTTAGCTATATACTCTTCCATAACCAGGAATAAAAGGAGAACGTGACTAGAAACAGGAATAAAAATCCTTTCATTGTTTGCTATTTCCATTACATTTTATTGTTGCAAAATAGTGCGGGAAATGTTTATAGGACAGGATTCGGTTATCTAAATGGTGATTTCAATATATTTTCCCCATTTTCTGAATAAATTTAACCTGAATTATTTTCAGTTTTATAAAACTATTGTTATCCAACTGATAACAGTAATGTTCCCAGTCTATTGTAACAAATGCTTTGCACCTGAAAAACCATCTCTGATATGAATTAATAAAATTGTGTTGCCACAGCCACATCAAAAAGACACAATCTAGTGGAACTTAGTTAACATCTATCATTTTGTCTTACCATCACAGATTTCTTGTTTTAGTAATAACATCCCAGGTTTTTGGCTAACTTTTCTCTCTCCTGCCATCACAATGTTTTCCTACAGTTGCCCATCACAGTATTCTACTGATATATCAGGTTTGGACAAAGGTCCCAAACCAATGATAAAACCCCATGCTCTGCATCACAAAAAGTGGAACAGGGATGGTCATGTAATACAAGTAGGCCAATCTGAGTCCGGGCTTGAAATTTTCTTTAATGAAGATGAGAGGGAGGCACCTTTCTTTACTCTGGATTGAGAGCTTGGAACAGCCAGGTCAACTATATGAAGAAGGCTGATCAAATTATGCCAGTGCATCAGCCAAATGGAAGAAGAGATGGAGAGACCAGATCACATATAAACAGTATCGTGCATCTCACTGGATCCAGTCGTATACATCCATAGATGTGGACCAGATGTACCCAGAAACTTTCCAGTTACATGAACTACTATATTTCTTTAAGAAAATTATCTTTTTGAATTAATTATATGCAATTTGAGTTTTGTCATTTGCAAACAAAAATGGTTTCACTGAAATAAAATAAAATAAAATAAAATAAAATAAAATAAAATAAAATAAAATCCCTAGGGAGAAACGGCTAGAGGTTGAGTTGTGGGTAAGAGAGGATGGATGAGTGGTTAATACAATGAATGTCCTATTTAGTTAAGAGTTTATTAGCTCTCAATTATCTATAGAACATTAAATAAACACCAAAATTATCCCAAATGAGAATATGTTTATAAATGGACTCAAATTTCACATGAACCAAGGTGCCATCTAAAATTGTTGGTACCTTACAGAGCTTACTTCAACAACATGATTAGAGAAAGCCTTTTCATGTATTTTAGTACAGTTACAATCATGGTGTGTCTGCACTGTATTTTAAGTCTACAGCAAATCATAAACCACAACACATGGAAAAAAAATGGAGAAAGCTTTCTTTTTGCATGATAAAACAGTCGGATAAGCCTTAGAAGTGGAATAGATGAAATGGGGCTAATATGAACAGATCTAATTGACTATAGTGTTAATAGCACAGAAATGCATGTCGGCTTCAGTTTACCTTAAAAATAAAACATTTAGTTTAGATGCTTCTTTCAGTCCTCGATTACCATAATAACGCTGGGAACACAATGCCAAACAAGGAATAAGCCATAAATTTCAGTGACTTAAAACAGTAGAAAGGAATGTGTTTCCTTAGTGTACAAAGTAGTTGGCTTGTCCTTCTGCTATTAGTTGTGCTAATTTATGACTCTGTGGACAGCTGTTGGTAGCTTGTACGGCTTTGCTGATCTTGACTAGGTTCTATCACACGTGAGGGACTCTGGCTAGGATAAATTGGCTTTTTCTTCTGCATTGTTTCTGAACCTCAACCACGCTAATCTGTGTTGGTTCTTATAGTGGCCAGCTTCTGTTAGGGAGAGAAGAAAGGCATTCATTCTTTTTGCACTTCTACTTTGAATTGGTATAGTATCGCTTACTCTGCATTCTCTTTGACAAAACAAGGCCATCCCAGTCTTCAGTTGGAAGATAAATGAACTTTAATGGAAGAAGATACAAAGTGACATTGCAAGGATATATATATATATATATATATATATATATATATATATATATACCTATATATATACCTATATATATATATACACACACACACATATATATACATATATACACATACATATATGATATATATGTATATATATACACATACATATATGATATATATGTGTGTATATATATATATACATGTGTGTTTATATATACATATATACAATATATGTGTATATATATATATGAAAAGTGGTGGATTGGGATCATTTTTTGCAATTGATCTACACACAATCTAGGGCAGAGGGAGGGAGAGGGAGGGAGAGAGAGACTAATCATCATTCTATATATTATTTGAATGGCATAGTTATTACATTATTATATTATTGCTCAGGACTCATATTCAACCGTGGGTTCCACTCAGCAATAGGAAATAAAAACTGACCATGTTAAAGTTATAAATTATTCCAAATTTAAGTGAAAATACTCTCCACATTCTAAACAAAGATGCAATTTATTTTGCTTCCAGAGAATTATATATTCATTCATAAGAGTCAATTCACACCACTTCCAGAAGAAAAGACAAAACTTTTGGTAAAAATTCTGAATTGTCTGGAGAAAATAATTTTTTAAACAAATTCCCAGGCTAAGAGAAAAGTTTATTATAAAGAGAAAGAAAATATTAAATAATACCATTATCATGCTATTCATCTGTAACACTAGATGTAATAGAATAGGATAATATCAACATACTACTGATACAAAATGACTATACCAAAGAATGACAATTACAAACCAATATCATTCATCTGTTCCAAATAAGAAAGTTAGTATGGTCAAAAAAATGACTATTACAGTCATTTAATATACCTGAGGAAAATGTTAGAAATATATAATAAACCAACTAAGTTGTAACAAAAACTTTTATTTTGGAGAAAATGAAGAGCACAAGAAACAGTATAAACAAGAAACCTTAAAACATATATAGTTAAAATACATGGATAAACATAGTGTCTGGGAATGTGTAGTGTAGAGTTAAATAGGGAGGATAGGATAAACAGTGAAACAGAAAACCTTATCATAATCTGAAACTAAGGGCACTAAAGTAGCTCAGATTTGGAGAGAAATTGAGGGAAAAGGGGGATGTTGTTCCCGTGAATAAGGTCCTTTCAAAGTTGCTTTAGACATTACAGACATATTTAGTTAGTTCCAATCACTCTTCACATAAAACCACAAAAAAAGTAGAAGAGTGTAGTTATGGAGTCTACCTGACTTTATGAGCAAAATCTAAGAGTTTCCTATATATCTTGGATACTATATAGTCTGCATATATGGTCTGTATATATTTCCTCCCATTTTGTTTATGTTGCCTTTTTATTTAGCTGATTGTTGCTTTCTCTGCTTATATACTGAAAAGTAGGAAACATTGCTGGAAGAAATTGAAGATAACACAAAAAATGGGAAGACAGCCTGTGTTCATTGATTGGAAGACCCAATGTTGTTAAAGTGTTACCCAAAGCCATCTACAGATTCAAAACAATCCTTGTCAATCTCTAAATGGCTTTTATTTTTATTTTTTTATTTCTTTTTGAGAAATAGTGGAAAACAACCCTGAAATTCATTTGAAACCACAAAAGACCCCCAATATCCAGAGCCATCTTGAAAAAGAACTATAAGCTATAAGCCTCACACTTTCTGACATCAAAATATACTACAAAACTACAGTAATCTAAAGGCTATGGTACTGAAATAAAGACAGAAATATAGGCCAATGGAACAGAATAGAGTATAGAAATAAACCCATACACATATGGTCAAGTGATCTTTGATAAGGGTGCCAAGAATACAGTATGGGGATATGGTACTGGAAAAACTGGATAACCACATACAAAACAGTGAAATCAAACCTTTATCTTATACGACACATAAAAATCAACTCAAAATGGATTACAGACATACATAAGATGTTAAACTATAAAACTACTAGAAGAAAACACTGTAGAAAAATTGCAATACATTGATCTTGGCAATGATTTCTCAGATTTGACACCAAAATCATGGGCAACAAAAAACTTTTAGCCCTTCAAAGATGTTTTATTTTTATCTGATTTGGTTTCTGATGAAAATTGCTGTTTTTCTTTACGTATCTTTTTCCCTGGGCTGTTTTCAAGATTTTATTTTTAACACTGGTTTTCAACAATCTGATGTTGATATCTTGAAGTGTTTACTGTGTATCTATTCTGCTTGGTGTTTAGTGAACTTTTTAAATCAAGTCAGTTGATAGTTTATAGCAAATAGAAAAACCTTGAGCCATTAATTCTTCAAATATTTTTTTCAGTCCTCCCTCACTTTTCTCTCAGTCTGTGTCTCCAATTATTTGCATATTAGACCCCCTTGTTACCACAGATCCACTGAAGTGTTCATCATGTTTCAATTATTTTCTCTCTGTGCTTCACTTTGAATATTTTTCTATGGCTATATCTTCAAGCTCACTTGTTATTTCTTCTGCTCTATCCACTATGTCATTAATCCCATTCAGTGGATTTTTCATTTCAGACTTATTTTTTTCTCTAAAAGTTCCATTTTGTTTTTTAAATATATCTTTTATTTTCTTTCTATTATGTTTATGTCTTTTTTTAAAGTCTTTGAGCATGTTTGTAATATTTATAATCAATGTTTTTGAAAGTTCCTTTTCTGCAAATTCCATCATCTCTGTCATGTTTAGTTCTGTTTCAGTCAACGGATTTTTCTTCTGATTATGATTACAATCTGCTGCTTCCTCATTTGTCACTTTTTTTTCTTTTTTAATCAATGGCACTGTAAATGTTACATTGTTGAGTGTTTAGGTTTTGATGTGGCTGTCCTTTTATAGAGTTGAAGTCTGTTTTTACAAGGCCTTCATGTGCCTTGTAGATCAAAATGATCCTTTCAAGATTTACAGTTAAGCCTAGTTATAGTGACATTAAGTAGCATTTACTCTACAGCTGAATAGTCCTTCTTAAAGGGTAATCTTTTGGGCTCTCTAATAATAGCTCTAATTGATCACCAAGGTCTTGCTGTTCTGGCTAGATGGAAATCCAACATTTTCCCAGCACTGTCTGAGCTCTAAAAATGCTTAACGTTTTTTTTTTTGTTGTTGTTGTTGTTGTTGTTTTTCTACTTCTGCAAATATCTGTTTGTATCCACTCAAGGGGACTCCTATGAAGATATCTGAAGCTCTTTTTTATATAGCTCCATCTTCCACAGTACTTGGGGTCTGCTTCCCTGACCTCCAATCTCTGTAAGCATGACTGATAAGCAATACTTGGGATTTCTTTCCCTCTGGTGTGGTCTGAGAAGTGTTTCTAGGCTGAAAGCCACAATGACTGTAGAGATTATAATCTTTGTTTTCCTTATCCAGGGATTGTAGTCCTGTTCTGCTTGTTGTCTAATGCCTGGAAATCTTGTCTAATTTTCTAGTTATTCACAGCACTAGGCTAGTTCAATAATGATGACTCTTCTAGTATGGCTACAATATGAAGGTTCAGCATTTACTTTTAATGTGAAAGGATAAAGATATCTTGGCCTTAATTGCATAAGCTTCATAAAGATTACGAAAGTGTCTGTCTTTTTCTTGCTATTCTCACTGGCTAATATCATGTCTGAGATGTAGTTGGTCATCAGTATATATCTATTGAACAAATTAATAAAAACAAACCTTATGGACTATTAAAAGAACAAAAAAAGCTCTTCACCAAAAGAACTGCTACCGCATCAAAGAATTAGTTAAGACAAAGGTCAGCAATTCAACTTTGTGTAGTATTTTGCCTATTATTCATGGATTTTTTTTTTATAGGAGAGTGAAATGCATTCAAATATGTAAACCCAAATCAGAAATAGATGATGTACTTTTGCACTGGACTAACAAACAACTTAGAAAATTTGAAAGTTTTTCATTCTCCATTAACATGCAAAGAAACTCCAAGAAGTATTTATAATAAAATCAACATTCTTGATAAGGGATATTAACCATCCAGAGACATTTAAGATATCAATCTTAATGTTTGTGATTCTGGGAATCTTGAGGAAACTCTAATTCTCTCAGCCATCATTAAAGATTTAAACCTATCCAGTTTATCTAAAGTGAGTAGAAATGACACAAATTCTCTTATTTCAATATGTTGAACATAATAATTATTGGTTCGACAACAATCAGAGTGGTGCCAAATGAAATTGCCATGTTCTTATGTTTCAATCTGCAGGTCACTGAAGTTCGTTTTTCTTGGTAGACTGGTCCTATCTTGCACATGAATACTACTTTGCTAAGTCTTACAATTTAACCTTAACGAATCTGGGAATCGCACATTAGAATCAGCTTCTTTGACTTCTGGGAGCAATTGGACATTTGGTCATCATTATAGGAACCATTGCTAATTTGTGCTCAAATTAAGTTTCCAAACCCATAATGATGGCTCGTTTTGTTCTTTTTGAATCTCCACTCAGTGCTTGCTTTCAAGGATCATCTGGCTGAAATATGATAAGGAGCTAAAACTTAATTTCATTTTAGATAAATTGATAATAAATATATCCTATTAAGAAAACATTCAAAAATAAAGAAAACATTTTAGAAAAGCAAAGAAAATTCATGAACCTCAACTATCAAATATGCTACAGAGAAAATTCCTCTAATCAAGGATTTAAGTCAGCCAGTCACCAATTATGTACTTGGTTCCCACGGAGGGCACACTATTTAACACACTAAAGCCATCAGTTTTAAGACAGATGGTTTCAAATTTTGATGCAAATCTAAAGGTGAGGCATTCAGGTTGAATAAAAGAAGAACAAAGATGTTTAAATTAGCCCCAAATTCAAACCTGTTCTTTGAAATGAATTTACCATCTTTATTGTTTCTTTTATTTTATATTGTCCAAGGCTTTTTTCATATTGTAATAGACTCACAGAACTTTGAACTTAAGAGGATCTATAGAAATTATGCTGTGTATATGTTCCCGTTCAGGGTGCTTCTTAAAACTACAGATTTCTGGGCCTCTCTTGCAAACACTGTAATCCAATAATCTGCATTTTAAAAAGAATGACTCTGATCAGAAGAATTAGTATAGTTTCATTTTCATTTTACAAATAATGAAACTATGACCCAGAAACGTTAACTGATTAGTATAATTTTCTACAAAAATTGGTGACAAAGAAAAGCTGTGGGAGGGTCATAACCCTGAAGTGCTATTTTCTACTCTAGAGCTTTTCCCACTGCTTCATAATCATTTTTCCCAAAGGGAAAAAAAAACAAACAAACAAAAAAAACAAACAAAAAAACAAACAAACAAAAAAAACACCTGGATTATATAATATAAAATGGTAGAAAATTTTGAGATTCTGTCTTGAGTTCACGTCTCTTATTAAGCTGCACTTTCCTCCCATGAGGAATTGTCTACTGACATGGTGTTATTATGTATGTCATCCAACTCTATTATCTTTAGTCCAGCTCTATCTCCAGACTTCTAGAATCATATATCCAATTGCTTAATTAACCCTTTAATTTAAATGACTTCAAACAAAACACATGTAGAGCTCAACTCTTCATTAATATGCATCAAACCTCATCTGCCATTTTTATCTGTCTCAGGAAATCACATTACCAGTATACCCATTGAAGTAAGTTAGAGGCTTGAGAATGATTCTAGATACTCCATTTCACTCACCTACATACTCACCAGTTAGCAAATTTTTATATGTAGTGCTAAATTAAGTAAACAAGAAGGCCAACAGATTCAGGTGGTTCCTATACCTTAGCAGCCTGTGTAAATAATCCCAAACCAAAGCTGATAAATGCCTCAAGATTAAGCAATCAAAACCTAAAGCTAACCAATCATAATATTCCTGCTCAGCTTTAGTTTTTCATAACCTAGCTCCGAAAGTCCTTTTGTCCTATATAAGAAACACAACCTGGGTATGACCAGCCAGAATTTGCCCAGTATAACTTCCTTGCTCTTGCTCACTTTGTACAATTCTTTGAAGCTTGTTTGTATTTTCTAAAGTAGATGCTTCCTGATTCATGAATCACTAAATGAAGCCAATTATAATACATCTGAAATATATAGCTCTGTGGAATTTGCAACCCACTTCAGTCACATGCTAAGATCATTTTACCAATTGGCAATAGCAAATGATTTTTAAAAGAACTGCTTTCAGCCTTGCCTAGGTTCAATCCATTCTGCACACAGTTGAAGATAAACCTTCTGAAAATGCAACTCTGATCATCTCCAATACTCCAATAGCTTCCCATTGTCCTTGAGATACATTCTAAAAAATATCAGTCTAATTTACTTAATCTATGATTACATACTTAATCTATGACTACACTGAATCTCAATATAATGCAATTCTCTTTTTTACTCTGTTTCAGTCATACTGGGACCACTTTTTAGTTATCGAACAGGATGTTAATAGAATTATAATTGCATTTGAGAAATAAAATTAATTTCCTCTCCTTAAACATTAATCCAAGACCAACATAATTTTGCTAGTCATCATTTCTTCTTCATTCTACTTAATGTCACTTGTAAGTTTCCCGTTCTTGAATTTATTCCTTTTATGACATAAAGAGATACTCTAATTTTTTGATTATATTTATTTTTAATACTATTAGTACACTTAAATAGAAAATTATTTTTTAAAAAGATTATTCTAAAATGGGATTTATTGACTTTTATAAAAAGTCTTGAGGAAATGAAAAATAAAAACGTCTAGAATATCACTTTCTTTTATTATGCTAGTCTGTTACAATCTTTACGTATACTATTAGCTTAATTCTTTGTAATTATATCCAAGAATATAATTCATCCTTCAAGAAATATTTGTCAATATACTGTTTAAATCATTCAAATTTAACATTTATCGAGGGTGTATCAGCTGTGAGAGAATAAGGCATATTTTTTTTTATTATTGAACCTTTAATATCATCATCTGGAGCAGTAACAAATGTGAACCCTAAAATTTACTGAGTGCTTCCTGAGTGTCCAGCACCATGATATACCATTTACCTAATTTATCTCACTTGGTCCTCATATTTAGAAAGTAGATCCTATTCACTGCATAAACACAGTGAAGGTGCCTATCATATGCTAAGCCCTCAATACATTTAGCTGTTATTATTTTTTATCTCTCCCTTGTAGAGATGAGGTATAACTGAGACACACACTACATATCTTTAGGCCTGTGGTCAAACCAGGATTAGATTTCAGGTCCTCTAACTGCATTCCTGAAGTTCTTCCCAGATTTTTAACAAGGAAATACATGAATGAAATAAACACTAACATTTACTTTTATCTTTGGTAGTTGGTCTGCCAAAGCTTCTGGAAGCTTCCGCTCTTCCAGAAGGTATCATCAACCCATGGTCGTGAGCATGGAGGAGAGGACAAGTGTTCGGGAGGGTATGTGTGTGGGGGGAAGGGACAATGAAAGATGTGCGCCTGATACATTTATAAGAATTCCAGAAATGACTTAAATACGTGGTAGTTAGGGCCCTTTTCCAGCATTCACTATGGCTATCAGAAATGGGTTTCTCTCTCCTTCTGTATTTGCAGGTGCTAAGGACTTGGTGACTCTGCAGATTCTGAGGGCCTTTTTCACAGAAACCTGGTAGCTTGCTTGAGAATAAAGACAAGTTAATAAAAGCTGTTTAAAGAGAAAGAGAGACATAATCTTGATGACAATTTTGGAACATCTCAAACTTTCCAGAATTAAATAAAAATTATTGCTGTGAGAAAAAAAAAATAAAAAGAGTGTTTCACTTAAGCCTGTATGTGTTGAATTTCAGTCAGTTTAATGGAGGCCCTTTAATTAAACAATTTCCTCAAATTAAAAATAGACTTAAAATAGATTCTTGTAGTTACATATGTGAGTCATCTGAAAGCTTTCAGAGCTTATCCATGTGCTTTTGTTTTTTTTTTGTTGTTGTTGTTGTTCCTATCCTTTACCCTTCCCTGTATCCTTGTATCCCTCTTTTCTTCTCTCCCTCCCTTCTTTCCTTCTCTTTATCTTTGGTAGTTGGTTGGCCTGGGACTTTTTTTTTTCCTTCTCTGCAAACTTTACTGAAACACAGAATGTCCAGGTATGTGGTTAAACGTTATTTCTGGGTGTGTCTGTGAGGGTGTTTCCAGAAAAGATTAGCACTGAATTGGTGAAACGTAGTAAAGGAGGTGGTCCTTCCCAGTGGGAAGGGGCATCACCCAATCCTCTGAGAGCTTGAGGAGAATAAAAAGGTGGAGGATGGCTGAATTCACTTTCTGTCTGACTTTGTGAGCAGGAGTATCGGTTTTCTCCTGGCCTCAGCCCCCTACTTTTCAGGCCTTAAGACTCACTGGAATCTACACCATCCACTTTCTGGCTCTCAAGCCTGTGAACTACCTCACCAGCTTTCCGGGGCTTTCAGCTTTCACTGGGCAGATCATGGGACTACTCAGTCTCCATGATCACATGGGCCAATTCCAATTTCATTTATACACACACATCCACACATACATATGCATACAAATGTATGTATGTGTATATATGTATATTTATACATTATATAGATAACAGATATCTACATATATTATGCATATTTATGTGTATCAAAATCTGCATCTGTCAGGGTTCTAAAGAGAAACAGAAACAATAGGATATGTACAGAAGGTGCCAATAAAAAGTATGCACATTTTAAGAAAGGAAAATACTATTAAAATTGTAATAATATATACCATAACAAAAGATGCACACAAGTCACATTTGACTTCTGCAATTATAAGAGGTGCTCAAAGTGGTTACGATCAGCATAATTTTAATATAGTTTTTTTTTTCATTTCTTAAAATGTGTATACATTTTTTGGCACCCTCTGTAGAGATACAGATATACTTTAAATATCTATGTATGTATATATGCATGACTATACACACATCATTCTCTCTATATTACATAAAATGCTTATATACATACGAGTACAGATCAAACTTTACCTGAAGTCCCTTATGCCATTTGATTTTCAGTCATATGAATCAATCAATTCTCTAATATTTAAAGTCAATTTGGTTGTATTTCTGTGTCTTGAAACCCAACGTATCCTAACTGGTATAGATATTGTGATATCTCCTGAAATGGAAGAAAGAGCAAAGGGCCAGGTGGCTGTGAAGGTACATCTTTGATGAACAAGTATACAATAGAGATAAAAGAATCAACCTTCTCCAAAAGTTCCATCAGGGCTATCTTGGAAAAAAAATCTTGATTAAGCTAATTTGTACCAAGAGACTACCTGCAAAGCACTCACTGTGGATGAAGTATGGAACTGTATTTTTCTTAGCTTGGTTGGTTTCATGGCTTAGCCCGGTTTATAATCCTAAAAGCAGTCATTATTCACTTCACTTTACAAATAAGGAAACAGCATTGCAGAGAATATAATTCACCAGCAGTAACATGACTAAGCTAGAATCCTGACTTTTATTTTGTTAATCCATTTTACTTGAAAAAAGAATACAACATATGTTACTCAAGAAGATTTCATTTTACATTTTCCTTTAAAATTAACTCTAGTCATTGATCATAAATCTGTTTACATCAGAAATCATTTGCCTCTGTATACTGAGTTCTCTATATCCTCACATTAACATTTACTGCCAGGACTTGTGTCCCTTGGCTTAGTTCTCTTAAATGCTCACAGTAGTGTAACTTCACATGTTTAGATGACTCTCAAATGGCCTTCAGAGATTGTGCAATATTCCTACTGTTCACAATCCTTTTCCATTTTTCTCACTTCGGAATAAACTTGTCTCAAATTTTCTGCCTTGACTCCTTTGTGAATGTGCTTCAGGTCTTGGCACATGTAATGAAGCATATTATTAAACACTCTCCTTCAAAGAAAAATCTAGATTGCAGCCAGTTACCAAGAAATTTTAATTTTTTAACAACCAAGGGAAAACATTCGGTTCTTTTTATTTCTTAATAGTGTTGCCATAATGCCTGTAGTGGGACATTTTCTCTAAACATTTGGAGCTATTAAAAGTGGACAAAGGATATGTATCCTGCCAGAAAAAAACTGATTTTCTGAATCTTAATGGGGCTGCCATTTAACTCCCTACTTGGCTTCAAATTGCAAGTCTGAGAATCGATTTTTTATCCTGGTATTGCTGCCCAGCTTGTTTTCTAGGCAGGTGGTTAGGCATGAAATCTCATTTGGCAATCTGAATAACAATTGGGAAGAACAAGCATATGACAGAATCTCTATGCTGCACATTAACTTCTTGGGTCTTGAGGGTTGGGAAGTTAGTGGGAGGGTTACAAAAACATAAAAACTGGAGTTAAAATAAAAACTGTTCAGCACAGAAGCAAAGAAAAAGGAGGAACTCAGGAGAGATGATGAAAGGGCAAGGACAAGTGAGATGTAATTTTGCCTGTGCCATGTAATCACTTGTTAGAAATGGCAACAGGTTCCAACAAATTAGGAATAAGGATGAATTTGTGCATTTGTGTTGTCTCTTCAGAAAGCTAAGAATATCTCAAAGTTCTAGCTACTTGAGACCATTCTAACTCCTGGACAAAGAGTACTTTGCCATTTTAGAGGGCCACACTACAGTGGGTAAAAAGTCGCCATCAATAACCGACATTTGACATCACCACCATGTACCTCTCTATGATACACCCCCAAAATGGACAACCCAATTGAAAAGAAAACGTAAAGCAAACCAAAATTTTTATATAAACAAATTGTCTGTCTTTATGTGATTTAGCTGCCACACCTCAGCATACAACCAGTCTCATTTGGGGCTAAACTCCTCTTAGGATGATATACCTAGGACTTTTTAAAGTCCTTCTCTACTTTTTAAACCTAAGTAGAGACTCTGTTGGATGTGGGGGACCCACCAGAATCCAAAGTTCCAATAAGGACTCAAGGTATTATTTCCTCCTAAGATGTGATCAGTAGGTGGCTGAGCCTCATACCTCTCCATCTAAACACACTGCTCAGCTTTTATTTACTACAGGCTTTGAGGGGAGCTGAGGAATAATTCTGAAAACAGGAGCAGGGAGGAGTATGATAGTGGAGCAGTTTCCAGGCTCTCGGTCTCACATAGAAAAGTGCTGGCTCAGGTAGTAAATCGCCATCAACTGTGATTGGATGGCCATCAGCTGTGGCTATTTGTCCATCAGCTGTAACCAGTGAGCCACTGGCCACTAATTAACCGCCATGGCTACGCTAGCAGAAAAATGGGCGCTAGCAAGAAGATGGTGGCTGAACCTGCAAGCGGTGTAGTGAGGGTTGCGAACAGTGTGGCTCCTGCTTCCTGTGTCTCCAATCCAGCCGCCAGCGAGAATATAGTGGTATGACTCCGGTGTCTATGGCTCCGTGGGTGTTTCTGTTTGGCCTCACCATGGTCTGTGTTCTTATGTGGGGAGCGGGAGCTGAGACCCCGCAGGCCGTTCCGCATGACAATGATCTACCCTGTTTCCCCAAAAAAAGACCTAGCCGGACAATCAGCTCCAATGCGTATTTTGGAACAAACATTAATATAAGACCCGGTCTTATATTACATTATATTATATAAGACCGGGTCTTATAGTATAGTAAAATAAGACTGGGTTTTATATTAATGTTTGCTCCAAAAGAAGCATTAGATCTGATTGTCCGGTTAGGACTTATTTTCGGAGAAACACAGTGTGAAGAGCTAAGCAGTATGTCTTGGGGTCATTATTATTGTAAGAATACATCCAGGCAGTATATGAATTTGCTAAATTAGCCCAAGATTTGCTCAACTTCATTAAAGGAAACAAACTGGTCTGCACCAAGGGAATCCCTCTGGTGTAGTATTTACAAGGCCACATGTAGTGAGATCTCAGTGAGGAAGGTTTGATAGACGCAAGCAGAGAGTTTGTTCTCCAATTGAGTTTCCTTGGGGAGGAGGTAGCTTAATGAAAGCAACTCTTTGAAAGTCAGCTGCCCAGTCTGTCAGCTTTTGGGGAAAACATTAGCATCATCTAGTTATAGTTTTCCTACCTGGTGATTGGGCTTCCTGAATGAGAGCCTCTTAAACATTTTGAATACTCAAAAAAACCCAGAATCCTGTAAAATCTAGGCCAGGAGCCAAGGAGCCCACAGAAGTCCTTGTCTGCCCTGGATGTAAAAATAAAGTCTTTGTGAGTAACAACACAGAACAGCTGGTAATTGACTGTGACAATGGATGTGTGGAGCCTTTTCATGGGCATGATGGCAGTCACCATAGTGTTCTCCATGCGCCACACTCTGCCTGTGGCTTTCTATATCACTGGCACTGGGTGGCCGCTAAAATGACATATTTTGTAGTAGCAATTTCACATCTTAATATAAAGGCAATACAGTCTTAAAAAAATACCCTGAATAGAGAAAAACAGGGGTTTTGTTTTGTTTTGTTGCTTGCTTTCGTTTGGGTAAAAAAATAACAGTGCGTTACAAGACTCCACAGAACAACCACATTTCAATCTTGTAATGGACATTGCAGGAGCCCATCTAGCTATCCTTACCTATCTTCCAGCTTTTATCTTCCGACCTTTTATTTATAATTATAGCACACCTATGGCCCAGTAAACTTGAACTCACTTAATCGACTGCTTATAATGTGAAATGAAACAGCATGGTGGGAATTTGTTTCATTCAAGTGGACATATCTATGTAGATGTATAGATGTGTGTTCGTGTGTGTGTCTGTGTATTGCGTGTATTAGGATTCTTAACTAAACTTAGTTTTCACCAACTCTATAGGGAAAGGATTTAAATAGAAGTATAAATGCAGTGGAAAGGATTTAAAGAAAGATTTTAATACAGTAATATTGAGAACAAATTTAAAACCACCTTCAACTACCAACACTCTATAATTAAATAAAAATTATACTTAATCACATAAATAATTATTGAGAAGCTCCATGTTGAAGGTTCTGTGCATCAACGGGGTATACAAAAATGATGAGGATCACAGACCATAGCATCAGTCACTCTGAAAATCTCTACCATTTTAATTAATACCTGAACATCATTATGTTTCAACATGATAAGTTTCCACCGTTGAAAGGAAGCTTGAAGACCCGTTTAAACACACACACACACATACACACACACACATAAAAAACTGAATTTAGAGATTAAAAAAACTGGAATTAAACAATGTTAGGTTATTTGCTTAGGGTCACAGAAACAAATTATGGAAGAGACCCACCATATGTACATTTAACTTAACCAGTTATCAGTAACCGATAAGAAAATTTCAAAAGACGCAATTTTTGTGCAAAGTGGTACCTAAATCCTAGTCAATTATTTCATCTTTATAAATAAAAGAAATAGTGATCCATTTTAATGAGTGCCAAGTTGGATTTTTTTATGCATACTATTTGCACTCTGGAAGACGGGACCAGATTTTCAAGGCTAATTTTTGATATAACTCAATTTCAATCTTATACACTGAATTTAGGACCTAGCCCCTGCAAAAGACACATCTCCATTGTTTGGTCAAGTCCTGAACACAGTCTATACCTGGTGACTCTCAGGTCTTCTCACCTCCCAGGAACTTTTCCATTACTATAGTTTCTTAGCAAAAAGTGTCAGCCAGACATTGACAAGCATTGCTCGTAACTTAATTTGTGGCGATAGGTCAATCATAAATCTACTTAACACATTCGTTTCTTCAAAAAGAACATGAACAGGTTGGACTAAAGTCTGCCTAAAACTCATCTCAATTGGAATTCTACAATGTTAAATTGGGTTTCCAATTATAGACTTTATTTCTAAATTGGAGTATATCTTTTCTGTTTCAAAGTTTATTCCCACCATTCTTAGATTCTCTGATGTGGCCATGTAAAGTCACAAGCTCTAACCTTCAAAATCTCAAACATCAGAAGGAAAAAGCAAGAAGAGAGTAAACAAGGTTGTCAAATACATTGTGATAGAAGGAGATCTGACTCTGGGTGGTGAACACACAGTGTGATATATAGATGATGTATTACAGATTTGTACACTTGAAACCTATGTAATTTTACTAATCATAGTCACCCCAATAAATTTAAATTTTAAAAAAGAAGGAATCAAGAAACAAGAAACAAGAAAATCACTCTCGTTTTCTGTTACCCAGAGCACATCACTAAATGGGATAATTTAACCTCTAAAATCCATGATACGCACCAGGGTAGTCCTCAATATTTGTTACTTAATCCTATAATCAAATCTTTGTAAGGAGAGATTCATTAAGAGTAAACCCTCACTGTCATATAAAAATAAGCGCTAAAATTTTTATGTGATTGTCACTGTTGGTGAAATGCAGATAATACAGGTTTTTTTCCACGTTATTTATAGTTTGTGTGTGTGTGCGTGTATCTATGTGTGAGTGTATGTGTGTGTGCATTTGATTTACCTTCATACATGACTAGTGCAAAGTCAAAACTGGTTTAAAACTTTCTAGCTTAACCACATTCAAATGCATATTTTAAAAAATATTCAAAATTTTATCCTTGAAAAAATTTAATGCATAACCTCTTATCATTAATCCCTATGTTTCTTAGTGTGAAAAAGTGTGTATAATAAAGAAAATAGTTGAGTAAGTTGAATTATTCAGTTGGTTGAGTGTAAGATGCATTCTAAATATTAGATTATTATGAAACTCCTTTGGTCCACATAAGCATGTCGGGTATTTAAAATTATTAAAGATTACATAGTGCTCTTCTAATTGTTAATAGGTAATATTTTGAAACTGTTCCCCCATTCAAAAGCATAGACGCTAGATTAATGCAAACAAACAATGTTTTAATGTATTGCTAAGTTTATGAATAAGCAAAAGAATTCCCAAAAGGGAGAAAAGGTGTTTCCCATAATGTTGTGGTTTGCTTTAGAAGAAATCATTTAATAGTTATGTAGTTCATTCATTCATTCAACAAACATTCATTCATATATATGTAACTATGTACCAGAGGTGCCAAAAAATGTATACAAGTGGACACTTTGGTCAACATTGCTCAAGCAGTAGTTTGCCATAATCAGAAGTGTCTGGACGCTGATGGGAACCACTTTGAGCACCTCTTGTCATTGCAGAAGTCAAATATGACTTATATTCATTTTTTGTTATTGGTATATATTGAGTATAACAATTTTAATACAATTTTCTTTTCTTAAAATTTGTATACATTTTTTTTGGTACACTTGGTATATGATGTCTAGACTCAGAATTCTAAACAATCTCAGAATTTTCCATTTGACCTACTTATTGAATCTTAAAATCCAACTGGGACTATACAAATGTATACAGGTTGAGCTGGGAGACTGGTTTCATCCAATTCTATTATATCTCCAAATTTTGTTCCCAGCAACTAGTTTATGAAAGGAGAAAATTCTGTTGTACTTCTTACTGAAAACATTGACACAATTCTCTACCTGATCATTGTTTTTCTTCTATTAGACAATATTACAATTAGCCAAGACCACTCGCTGAAGTTATAAAATTGTTTTGAAAAGAAAGGTAACATTTCATGCAAAAATAAAATTAAATTCTGATGATAGTATTCCTAAGCTTGCTGCCCCTTCCAGAATCTATTACAAATCTTTACAATTTGTAGACTTAAATGAAGCTTAAGGCATGAATACTAAGAGGTCACAGATATGTTAATGGACATCAAAATACCATGTTCACCCAAGAAAAAGTTGTATATTTTTCATAAAATCATAATTGTTTTAAAAAAAGAAAAAAATGGTGGGTGGAAAAGAGGGAGGGAGGAAAGAAGAGAGAGAAGGAAAGAGAGAGAGATCAGTAACGACAAAAGGAAAACGGAGGAGAAGAGAAGGGAAATTGGGAAACAGAAGGGGAGAGCTAATAGGCAATCAAAGGAAATGCAGAAAAACATCACGCATCCTTTAAGGTACTTTTGTTGAATTTAGTGACTGATGAAACCTGCCCAAAGTGATGAATTGACTATCAACTAAAGACTCAACTTTTGTTTATTTTTTCTTTTGTATTTTGGTTTATTTGTTTTTTTTCTTTCAAATGCCATCATGCTAGAAGGTCAAAGGCTGTGATTCCTCACATATTCCCTCTGGATTCTCTTGTACGGTGATTCTTTTTTAAAAAGCACATGATTTAAAATATTTGTTCACACAGTAGTAAACAGATTGAAATGTCACATAGAGCACATATTACCTACAGGAAAGTAGAACTCTTCCCATTAGTTTAGGTGACTAGCCTGTTCTAATAATACACATATAATTGATAAATACTTAGGCTTACAGGATAAAATAAATTATGGTTTAAAGTTAACTCTTTCTATAACCCTCAGATATCCAGTACTACATTTCCCTATTATTTAGGACCATTTATCACATGTATTTATCAAGAGTACTAACCCTAGGCCCTTTCATTCAGCCCAGACAGTCTTCCCCTTAATGGTATAATCTCATTTTTTGTGTTTCTATACGAGAAGGACATCTTCCTCTTGGCTTTCTTTCCAGCCAGAATAAAGCCAGTGCTCTGCAGTCCTGTTTCCATACAGTTTCTTCTTCAGAACCCCTCATACCCTCATTTAGATCATCAGTTTTAAGAGGTATTAAATTTCAAGGTATTTGTTATGTAATAAAATAATTTACATTTTCTAGGTAAGGAAAAAGCATTTCAATAGCTTATTAAAATACAATTTATGATTTTTGCTTTTTAGCATTTTGGAAATCACTTGGTCTGTCTTCATGTATGGCACAATACATATTTTTAGAGCATCTATGTGTAAATGGCTTTTACCTATGCTTGTAAGCATTGCCACCTAAATGAATCACAGAAAATGTAATCAAACTATGATTCAGCTCACTTGACCATTTCATCACTTATATTTCATGCCATTCTTGTATTGATTAATTTACATATCTCTATTCATCCATTATCTATTGATTAATATATGTTTTTATAAATATCCATCCATTTATGTACTTATTTATTTTTTTAAATGAATCAATCAATCTTTTGTTCCAGGTAATCTTTTGAGCCAAGGACTAATATATTATTTGCCTTTGCTTTTCAAAAATATTTTGCATTTTTTGTTGTTGAATATGTCCTGTTGAAGCAAAGAAAGCTTTGTTTACAGAACCATGAATTATCATTTGATTCTCAGATTGTTTAAGGGACATTGGATAGTATAATGGAAAATCATCTTCAGAGTGTTTTTAAAACAGAAACAGCATAGATGTTCAGACACTTGCACATTTCTTAGTGTTGACTATCAATCAAAGACCCAAAGACGAATTCCTTCCATCTTTAAAATCTCTAGAGAAATTACTCTCCTATGCTGGATTGATCTGCTTCTTTTTCTCTTTCTTTCTATAACAGGCATTGCTCTGATTGGGACTTTCCTTCTGCACAAGCTAGAAACAAAGTGACAGGAGACTATTAAGAGAAAATCTGGATCTGAAATACCTCTGATGGTGAAAGGGCAAAAGGGAGGTCAAGAAGCAGCAAAGGAGATGCTTAGTTTAAGTAAGATATCCAAAGTAGATAGTTCTTCTCAGAGTACATACTTCTAGTTTTTTTTTAAAGACTCTATAAGATCTAATTCTTTGCTATCTTATAAATAAATCTTCACCGCATCCCACTTACAAAAAATGACCTGTATCTCTTCCAATTTCAATTGCTGATTATAGTTTGGTTAACTTTCCCTGTTATCCAGCATTATTGTAAGAAGCATTAGTGTAAATGAAGTTGTCAATGAGTCACTTTCATTCTTTATTCATTCACCCATTTATCCTTTAAAAGTTCTTTATAGAAAGCCATTTGAATGTCAGGTTTTTTTCAAGAAGCTGGGAAGACCACACTAAAAACAAATTAAACAGAAAGAAGAAAATAATAAAGATTAGAATAGATATGAAAAATATATATATAATAAAAAAGTAATAGAGAAAATCAACAAAACTAAGAATTTGTTCTTTGAAGGGATCAATAAAGGTGATGAAACTTTAGGCTGATTAAGCCTGGAAAAAAGGGAGATGACCCAAATTAATAAAATAAAGAATGAATGAGGGTACATTACTATACATCTTAGAGAAATAAAGCAGATTATGAGGAAATATTATGAACAATCATATGCCAAAAAAATAGATTACCTAGATGAAGTGAACTCCCTGCTAGAAAGACACAAATTACCACAAGTCATCAAAAATAATTTTAAAATCTGGATAGACCTAAAACACCTAAAAGGATTGAATCAGTAATCAATAAACTTCCCACAAAGAGAAGTCCAGGCTCAAATGTCTTCTATGGAAAATTACACCAACTATTTTTTTTTAATTAAAGTTTATTGGGGTGACAATTGTTAGCAAAGTTACATAGATTTCAAGTATACAGTTCTGTTAAACAACATCTGTATATCACATTGTGTATTCACTATACAGAATAAGTTCTCTTTCCATCAGCATATATTTGATCCCTTTTACACCAAATATTTAAGGAAAAACCAATATAAATCCTTCACTCCATAGCAAACAGTAGAAGGATCACTTCCCACTGCATTTCATGGGACCAATATTATTTTGATATCAAAGACATCTATTGACCCATATTTCTTTATGACTATAGATGAAAATTCCTCAACAAAATACTAGCAAATTAAATCCAGCAACAAACATATAAAAAGGATCATACTATAACCAACTGGGATTTACCTCAGGAATACAAAATCAATCATTGTAAAATACATTGTTAATATAATAAAGGGCAAAACCACATGATCATCTCAATAGATGCAGGAAAATTATTTTGCAAGCCCCAACACTCTTTCATGGTTAAATAAAAAACACTTTTTACAAAGCTAGGAATAGAATGCAACATCCTCAATCTGATAAAAAGAATCTATGAAAAGCTCTTATCTTACATCATAGTGATAAAAGATAGAGAGGTTTCCTCCCACACTCTGGAACAAGACCAAAATTTCCATTCTTGCCACTTCTAAATTTATACTGGATAAGATAAAAAAAGAAACAAAAACTCATAGACACAGACAATAGTTTAGTGGTTACCAGAGGTTAAGGGGTGTGGGGGTGGTAGAAGAGGAAAAGGGGATCAAATATATGGTGATGGAAGGAGAACTGATTCTGGGAGGTGAACACACAGTGAAATATATAACTAATGTATTATAGACACATATACTTGAAATCTATATATTTTTACTAACCAATGTTACCCCAATAAATTTAATAATAATAAATTGTACTGGAGGTTTTAGCTGAGAGAATCAGGCAAGAAAAGAGAAATAAAAGCCTTCTATAATGAAATATAGCAAGTAAAACGATTTCTCTTCACATATAATATGACATTATATCATGTAGAAAATCATAAAGTACCCACAGAAATCTACTATAGCTACAAATGATTCAGCGTATTTGCACATTATAAGGTGAATAAGCAAAATAAATTGCATTTCTCTACACTAACAATGAAAATACAAAAATAAAGAAAAACTGGGGCAGCCAGATGGCTCAGTTGGTTAGAGCACGAGCTCTTAACAACAAGGTTGCCGGTTCAATTCCCACATGGAATGGTGGGCTGTGCCGCATGTAACTAAAGACTAAAAAGAGTGACTGGACATGGAGCTGACCTGCGCCCTCCACAACTAGATTGAAGGACAATGACTTGATGGGCCCTGGAGAAACACACTGTTCCCCAATAGGTCCCAATAAAAAAAGAAAAATAAAGGAAAAAAAAATAAAGAAAAATCCACTTACAATAGTATCAAACATAATAAAATTGTTAGGAATGCATTTAACAAAAGAAGTACAAAACTCACACTGAAAATCATAAAACACTGAAAGAAACTAAAGATAACCTAGTTGATTAGATGGGCATTCTGCGACCATGAATTTAAAACTTTAATGTTGTTAAGATGGCAAGACTCTAAAAAACTGATTTACGCTTTCAACAATAATCCCTGTCAAAATCTATGCTTCCTTTTTTTGCAGAAATTGACAAATTGATCCTGAAATTCACACAGAAGTGCAAGGGACCCAGAATAGCTAACACAATCTTGCAAAAAGAAGAAGAAAAAAAGTTTAAGGATGCACACATTGCAATTTCAAAACTTACCACAAAGCTACAATAGTAAGGCAGTGTGGTACCGTCATAAATAGGGAGATATAGATCAGTGAAGTAGGATTGAGAGTATAGAAACAAATCTGCACAGTTTTGGTTAACTGATTTTATGCAAGAGTGTCTAAAGCATAGTCTTATCAACAAAAGTGCTGTACAACTGGATATCCACAAGAAAAAAGAATGAAGTTAGAGCCTTATGGCATATTGTAGTCACAAATATAAATGGTTCAGAAACCTAAACGTAAGAGTTAAAAGTATATAACTCTTAACAATAAACATAGGAGTAAATTATCATGACCTTGAGTTAGTTAGGCAACGGTTTCTTTGAAATGACCCAAATCCCAGCAACAAAAGAAAAAAAAAAAAAAGTCAATTTGGACTTTATCAAAATAAAAAACTTTTGTGCTCTAAAGGACACTATCAAGAAAAAGTGAAGAGAACTCATAAGATTGGAGAAAATATTTGCAAACCATCTATTTGGTAAGAGATATTGTCCAGAAAATATAAAGAACACACACAACTCAACAATAAAAAGATCAATACCCAACTTTTAAAAATGGACAAGGATTTGAATACACTTCTCCAAAAAGTATGTACAAATGTCAATAACCTCACGAAGAGATGCTCAATGCCATTAATCATTAGGGAAATGAAAATCAAAACTACAATAAATACCACTTCACATCCACTTGGGTGGCTGTAATTTAAAAAATGAGACACTAGTAAGTGCTACATAAATGTGAGATATAGGATTCCTCCTATCGCTAATGAAATGTACAGTTATGCAATCTCTTTAGAAAATAGTTTGGCAGTTCCTCTAACAAAAAAGATAGAGTTATCATATTGCCCAGCAATTTTACTCCTAAATATCTACTCAAGAAAAATAAAAACAACTATCCCAACAAAACTTTATACAAACGTTCACAGCAGCATTACTTATAATAGCTCCAAATTAGAAACAATTCAACTGTTCATCAACTAATGAATGTATAAACAAAATGTTGTATTTCCATACAATGGAATGTTATTCAGCAATACAAAGGAATGACACACTAATACAAGCTATAGCATGAATGAATCTTGAAAACAAACTAAGAAAAAGAAGGCAATCACAAATGACTACATATTGGATGATTCCATTTATGCAAAAAGTCCAAAAATGGAAAATGCATACACATTTCAGGGATGAAAATATTCTAAAAATTGCATAGTGGTTATTGTTGCACAACTCTACTAAAGTACTAAAAATAACTGAAATATAATTTTAAAAGAGTGACTTCTATGGTACATGAATTATATCTCAATAAAGCTCATATAAATTGAAAAAAGATCCCCCTGATTACCATGTAAAATTTGATTTTATGAAACCAAGGGCTGACGTCAGATCTTCCATTTTAGGTGGCTAGTGAAATACATCAGGCAAGTGAAGAGAGTGATTTGGACAAAACCAATCCCAGTTCTTATTGTTCTGCAAGTATTACTTCAGCTTTCAGGAAAGACAATATGAACCATAAATCCATTGCATTTATGCAGGTGGTTTCAACAATACATAGTTCTAAAGCCTTCTATATTATCTGGGCCAATTACCTTCAATAGGACAGAAATTTCTACTGTCACTGAATCAGGGCTGCTTTGAGTTTAGGAAACAAAATCTCAAATTTCACTGTCTGTGAAAGGATCAGAGGTAGCATCATAAACTGGTCTATTTGTCATTGATGCTTCTGTAATGATAATATAGTATTTATTAATATGAGTTGATCCTCCTTTTCCTAATTTGTATCTCATTCAAAGCAATCTTTTCCTTCAGTTTTATTAGCATTAGGTGTTCCTACATTAGGAAACAATAGGATATCATCAGTTCCCTGAAACTACCAGAACCATTGTCTAAGGACCTCCATCTGAACACATCATTGAAAAGGAAAACGAAGTTTGCAAAGCCTTGGCTTTCACTCTCTCAGGCATCTCCTTCATCACACAACTAATCTAAACCTCTCTGCTGTTTCCCACCATCAAGTGTACCTCTTGTCAGCAAGATCTGCAAATTACCCTCTAACCATTCAATTCACATCTTGTAGTGTTTAATGTCTGTCTTTTTTGTCTTTTCTGTACATTAGTTCCTGCCAAATGCTTTCTTTGAAGGGAGAAAAAAATAAATTCTGGCCACTAAGAAAGGCCAGACCTAATTCCATCTTCAAAATGTTAAAGTGATGAAATAGCGTTTTACTTCTTTTGGGTCATAGTTATGGAAGGGAATAGAAATTTTCTAGTTCACATAAACAATTCCATCAACCCACACAGGGAAAGAAGCCTGAGTAAACGCATCAAGTCTGGCATTTTTAGAGCAGTTATACCTTCCAAAGTTCTAGCTGGGAGTGAACTAAGAATGTGTGTAAGGTAGATTGTTTTTACTCTTGGCAATTCTTAAATTCAATTAAAAAAAAGGAAAAAAAATAACCAGCTTTGAAGTCTTCTTCCATCCACTATCACCCTCAGCAAACACTATTTTGATGAGCCCAGCCAATGAACCATAAATAGATAGTTGAAATTTCTAATAAAATACTCATGAGTTTTAAAACTTAGCAGTTTGCCACTTCCTGCTATTTTGAACCTAAAAGTAGAAAAACTGTGGCTGCAAATGATGGGTTAATATTACATTTCTCCCAGGCCTTACTCTCCTTTAGTAAGCATCTCAAGCAAGAGACTTGAGGTCTCTCTTCTGACTTTTGATTGGAATAGAATTGCACTACTTTTTTTTCCTCCCAAAAAAGCTGCCAAAAGTCATGATAAGACTGGTACAGTCATGTTGAATCTGAGTATAGATGCTCAACATGAGCACATTTAAGAAGACATCATTAGCTGTTTTCTAACAGACATGCAAACTAATTTCATCTTGGGGTAGGGGGTGAGGGAGTAAGGGGGGAAGAAGAAGAAAGGGGAAATGAAGAAAGAAAAAAGACAAAGAAGAAAAATGCTACATTTAGAATATCATTATTGTAATTCAATAGAGTCAATGTTTTTTCCTGCTCTGTTCCTGCCATTAACTTGTTGGATTGAAATTTCAAACCTAAGTAGCTTTAAGATTCCCTCTTATCCTTTTCTTTTTCTGCCACTTATGTGGCAAGCAGTCTTCTCTCTGGTAATGATATGGAGTGTGAATATTCTGCTTTATCTCTCTCTGTGTGTGTGTGTGTGTGTGTGTGTGTGTGTGTGTGTGTGTGTGTGTAGAGAGAGACAGAGAGAGAGAGAGAGAGAGAGAGAGAATCACAGGAATGAAAATGAATGACAAAAGGAAAAGGGGGAGGAGGGGAAGGAGTGAGTACATGTAATGAGAGTGATAAATTAGCCACTGGAGGAGTAAAAGTGAGAAAGGACAGCTGTATAACACAAAAGTGCACAGGCATTGCTATCTCGTTAGGGTTTATTAGCTGCAAGGAAATGGGGCGTGAGAGGAAAGGCATGGCTCTGTGGAAGAGAGGAAGTCCTTCATTTATTATTTGGAGGGGTAGAGTTTCAATGTCTCAACCCTCACTTCCTTTCTCCCCTCCTTCACCTCCCCAAGCAACATTACTTGTGCCTGATTTGCATACTTCTCAAGACTTTTAGTATTTTTTTACGTTCTTTGTGGATAACTCCAACAATGACATATGGAGAAAGAAGGAAGAAAACGTTTTCTGAGATTCCATCACTATTCTCTTGATTGAAA
The DNA here is from genome assembly GCF_964194185.1 of Rhinolophus hipposideros. Lineage (NCBI taxonomy): Eukaryota > Metazoa > Chordata > Mammalia > Chiroptera > Rhinolophidae > Rhinolophus > Rhinolophus hipposideros. Next base: position 86,590,663 of record NC_138051.1, read on the forward strand.
TACCCTTAACCCCAAAATAGCTGATCAAGCATTCCTGGTATCCCCCATATGGGAGAAGCCATAGAAAATTAGCATTTTGAATGAGATAGGAGCAGACTGAGAAAGCAGCTATCATACTTGTGATTTAAGTAGTAATAAAAGTCCATTCTGCTCCATCATAGCTCCTCATATTTTTTATGGAACTTGCCACCTACTAGCGAATTCCACATTACTTTCTCCTCAAATTCCTTCTTCCTTTTAAATAATGAATTTTCAACTTGAATTCCTTGAATGGTTTCAGGACACTTAGAACATTTTTACTTCAGAGAAAGATAAACTGCATTGCATAAAGAAGAAAGAATATGATGTGAGGGGAATGGGGTTAGGTGACTGAGAAACTAATACTTCTGTTCACTCCTGTAAAGAGGATTTGGTAGAGGAAGGAATCAACTCATGATCTGTTACTTCATTTGACAGAAGTAGGATTATACATTGAGAAGTTTAAGGAGGTCCAAGGGGGCGCAACAGGGAGTCGTTCAATAATGGCGAAGGCATTTTCTGATTGTGGTGAAGTAAAACAGAGGCTGGATCCTACTAGTATCAGCAATATTGTGTATGGGATTCTTGTAAGGGGCAGGCATACTTCCTGTCTCCAGAGATGCCTTCTAATATCCCCTTCATTCTCAATAATTACAACCTATATGAAGAAACAGCTTTCCAACACGGACTCTACTATAAACTTTCCAACATTCTCTAACTCTGGAAGAAAAATTCTGTTTAGATTTCACTTTCAAACCTTACTGTTTAAACCATCTGACCTGGGACTAAGCTGTTCTGCTGACGTACACAAAATGGCTTCCACCACCGATTAAACCAACATCACTGGAAGCTGTTCTGGAGGAAAAAAAATCAATGGCTTCATCTACAGTTTCAAATGTGATGTTTCCATCCAAGCCGCTGGCCTATATTCTTTCTAAACAGGGAAATTTCAATACTTGAGTGTAGCCAAACAAAATTGTCTCTCCCAGTAATTCTACACTTTATAGAATTTAAAATTCCAAAGTTAGATGAGGTATAAAAAATATTATTTGCAAAAAAATTGCAGAGTGAAAATATTTCCATAGAAACAGTTAAATTCAGCAGCCAATATTTTTCTGTATGAAACCCTTTCAGAAAATATATCAGAAAAATATGGTAAATATAAACGGAGAGGAAAGGGATAGATATGAAAAATGCAGCTATATAAATGTTGTTTGAGAAATTCTGCTCCAGGTTGAGAATAAAAGGGTAGCAAAATGAGGACAATACAATTTGAGGAAGTGAAACACAGGACAGTTAAGTCTGTTTGGGTGTGATTTGAGTCAGGAAACGTCAACTGGCTGAATACAAAAGGAAGTCAATGGATGGTATTTTTTGGAATACCAGTATAATGGTAGCATATTTGTTCTGGAAATTTGGCTAGCAAAGGAAGGTTTAATATAGGTATCAAAGAAAAGATGATTGTATCTGAAAGGAAATAAAGAAAAATCAAACACAAACTGTGAATACCAAATTTGGCCTAAGACACAAACAAAAAGAGATGGCAAATCCTTAAAGAAAAACTTCATCTGTGGCAGAAGTGTACTTTAAGTTGCATTGAACCAGCAAGTTCTTCTCATTAGCAGGATTATAATGCATGCTATTAGAAAAATATAAGCCACATATATAATATTTGATAGCTGTTCCGCTGAGCAAACAGAGGAGAATTGGGCAAAAAAAAATCTATCAAAGCTACTATAAAATGTTCATTGATCTTGAAAATGCATGTGAAGTTCTCAAGAGACTGAGACACAGGCAGCTTTTGAACACGATAAAGTTGACCAAACTACAATTTAGAATTTTTCGTGTGGCTATGTACAACTTGTAAATAGTAGCAGTAGCTTAGCTTTAGATGGCAAAGCTCTACACACCTACTAGATAACTGTCTGCGTTGTGACAACAGTAGTGAATGTGCTTTATTGGGCAAGGTTTGCTAGATGGAGTGGAAAGTACTGAGGTTTTGGAATACCAAGGCGCTGACACAAGCCTCAGGTTTCCCCCTGACCACCAGTGTGACTGTGCTCAAGAAAAGTTAATGTCTCATTTTCATGAGCTACAGTTTTCATATAAAAGACAACATATGAAAAAAAACAACATCATGATCATCTGTCATAGATGAAATTATGAGAATTCAATGGTATAGCATATGTGAAAACATTTCCTGAAGTACCAAGGACTTTGGAATTATACGTTATGACTCATCGCTAATCAGATACATCTACAGATGGTTCCAACAGTCACCTCAACTACAAATGGCCATTTGAAACCCATAGCTGCACACTGGTCACATGCTGTCATATTCAAAACTTAGTTGTTTAGGCCTCTAAATATTCTGAGGAGGGCTTTCCTTTTTATCAAAAGAGTATTTGGTAAACCTGTTGACATAAGTTGTGCTCTTTTCAAGATTAGTCATTGGGTTTAACATTACATTACTATTGGAATAAAGACTAAAAAGGACGGCATTGCAAAGAAATTAACACACTATAGTGGAGAAACATAATGCCAACAAAAACAAAATGAACTGTATTGCTCTTTCTGTAATGGTCTTGAGACTTTTTAAATAAATCACATAACTTCTATTCTTTAAGATTCATTCAAAAGTTATTGAATTTTTGATTTGTGACTTAAGCAAAATATGTTAAATCATAGAAACATTGGTAAAAACCAATTGTGTCTATAGAAAATGTCCCTAAAGTATTGTTATCTATCAACAATATGACCTATTGAGGGTCATAATTTGAATAGTATTTTAGGAATGACTATTAAAAGTAATATATATTATTGTTAGTAAGTTTCAATACAATTTGTTCTGTTTCTATCTTAGCAACCATAAGTAAACGAATCACATAGTTTTTTGTTATTGTTGTTGTTGTTATTTTTTTCCTGGAGTCCTTTAAAAGGCAAATTGTTTTTGAGCCGAGTGCTTTTCCACTTCATTGACAACTAAGGCTATGAAGTGGAGACAATTATAATATAACTCTTAATTCTCTGTTCTTGGATGACTGACAGGTCCCAGGTGCTCTCATCTAGAGATGATATTCACTGGTGGCAGAGCTTGGGTCCAGGGCAGATTTCACAGGCAGTTAGGTTGATGGCTCTACAATTGCTTCCTGGTCTGTCACTCGCCTGCCTGTTGATAGGTTTCAGTGGGTTCTCCAGGTCCCCTTAGGTGTAATTTTTTCTTGACTTCTCTTTGATCCTGAGGTAATGGAGCATTTTATCAATTTTAGTGAATAGGTCTTGATCAGATTTTTTCCCCCCAGAAGATCAACACTCTCAGCTGTTTGGTCAAGGGAAGCAGGAAAAGAGGTGAGGCAGAAGGCCTCTTTCCCCGTCTGTATGCTTTTTATGTTAACCTTTATAATGCATTCCAGGTGGCAACATTCCTATAGTCATCCATATGAGAAAGTTTTAAATAACACAGCAATGCCCAGTTAACCTTATTTAGAATGAAAGGCTCCTTACCAGAGGTCCATTGACAAGGGATTTAGATTTTGGGTTTTTGTAATCTTATCTGTGTTGTGGTACTGTGATCTGGGCCATTTCTCCATCCCTTTTCTGAGTTTTAATATAAATTATTAAATCAGTGCAGGATCTATTTATCTTGTGATTTCCAGAATAAAATGAGAGTGGAATGACAAGCCCTAGAAAATTCAGTTATCCTGATACTGAGTGTTGGAAGACATGTGACTGTGCTACGATTTGGTTCACCAGAGAGAGAATTATTATTTTTTTTTCCAAATTAAAGGCAATTATTAGAATGCTACGTTGGCACAAAATTTAATTAGATTTATCCCTGGCTTTTCATTAGCATTCATGGAACTTTAAAATTGACTGTGATATGTCTTAGATGAAATGGAGAAGCAGAGTTTATCGAAGTAGGAAAAACACAGAGTTATTTACTTTAAAATACTGGCTATATAACAGGTTAAGACCCTACGCCTGGCTTCTGAAGTGGGATATTTCTTGAAAGTATTATAAATAATAAATCTAAGGCTCTAAAATTCAATGAATACTATTTTATTAATCCTGTCTCATATAAGAGCATATAAGTTTTCTGAAGGAAGCAACAATGCTGACCACGTATAATGGATTTTTGGAGAGAGTTTTGATTTCATGCTAGTTCATTTTCCTACATAGGCTATTTCTTTAAAGGTGCAATACATGTGATTTAATGTCCAATGTTCCAAAATTTTAAAATAAGCCTCCTGCTAATTCAATATGTATTACGGAGTGCACACTTGTGCTCAATAAATGCAGTGTTTGGTACAGAGACTACAGAAGTGAATAAACCTTGTACTCATGGTTTTTCTTTAAGTTTTGTCTTCAAAAATATGGCTACCATGAGATGTCTAAGTCTTCTTTTCTCTAGCTCTGCTCTTTGTTCTGGCTCCTAGAAAATTAAATTCATAATCCGTCATTAGTGTCTGTCCAGAATGATACAGCATGTAATTTTATTGTTTGTACCTACTATTTTAGCTTTATTTTATTTTTGTTCTCATTTCCTCATTTATTTAAAATATTCCATTCATCAGCTGCCTCATATTACATTTTAAAATGAAATGTGACATCAGTAAATGAGGGGAAAAATAATTCATTATTATTCTCTCCCATTGAGCCTCTATAAGGCTGACCATGCAGTGAATTTTCAATAAATACATGTTGATTGATTGATTACAGTCCAAAATCTGTTGCCATGCAGCAGCCTACCCCTCTGTCTCCTCATACCTGCCCCTAAAGAAAGTCTGTGAGACGGATACTTTCAGTGACTTTGCTTCACCTTTGTGCTTGCACTTTATGTCCCCCTGTTTGGCCCCAAATGATGGCTGGCTAGTCAATGACGTTTAAGATTCCCCATGGTGAGGGAAAACCCAAGCCAGACACAACCACGTAGGGACGATCTGGGGAACTCACAGGGTCGACAAAGGTGGGCACATCTCCTCACCTTTCCCTGGCTAAGGAGAGCCTCTGCCTCTGTGGCTGCATTCCTTCCCACAACCTGCAGGGGAAGTGACTCTATAATGTGCTCTCCATCTATTCATATGCATAAATGATATGCATATGTACTTCCCTTAGGGAAGTACATATATCCTGAGACTGACTGTTCCATTGCCTGCAGGCTTAAATCAGTTTCCTATTATAATGTATAGGATTCACAGATCTTGAGATTGACAAGCTTTACTTCTTTTACTACCACACCTAACTAATGAAAGCTATGCTTTGGCCCGATTCGGGGCTCAGTCCTTGAGGCTGGAGTCCCGTGGCCCGGCTTGCACTCTATTCTTGGCTGCTGTCTTTCTTAACCTTGCGCTGCCCTCCTCACTCCCCACAACTCTTGTTGCACGGGATGTGACAAAAACCCAACGGTTTTCACTAAGTATTAGGTTTTATGATTGTTGGTGTTTGGCTATGTAGGGTTAGGCAAGAAATTCTTTCCAAATATAGTCCTTTCTTTTGTGAAATAATTATTCTGCCCTCAAATTTCCACAGCTGAGCCACTTTCACAAGAACTAGAATGGCACTAAGGATTGGGAGGGTATTTCTGCTTCTTTCCTATAGAGCTCTGTCATAAAGATGGAAGGTGGCCAACTGAACCCCTGCTCTTCAGATACTCAACCCCACCCCACGCAACGTCTTGTGCTTTTTTCACCAGGACTGACAGGCATTATTAGCCAAAGGAACCATTGTAAGAGAATGGGATAAGGAATTTTGAAGTTTCAAATATAGATTAACTACGAAGTCTGACAATTAAGTTTGTGAACTCGCCACCATGCACTTACATTGGCAGCACTGTCCAAACAGCTCGGTAAGGTTTCATAACCTTGATGTATCAGTGTCTCACAGTTGTGTTAATGTCAATGTGTGGCGGTGTCTTGTTGAGTGGCATTCATTATTGTGTTTTTGTGTGCCATCACAAGAATGTCTGAGCTTGAATTACAGCAATGAACAAACATTAAATTTCTTGTTAAACTTGGCAAGAGTGGAAGTGAAATCATGGGCATGTTAGTTCAAGTTTATGTGGATAATGCCATGAAGAAAACAGCAGGGTACAAATGGATTAAACTTTTTTCTGAGGGGAGAGAATGCGGCACAGATGAAGAGAGGTCAGGGTGGCCAGTAACAAGCAGAACTGATGATAACATTACAAAAATTAATCGAATTATGTGTCAAAGTCGTCAGCTGTGAGAATCAGTAGACCAAGTAAACATCGATAGAGAAACAGAAAAATCTTAACTGAAAATCTTGGCATGAGAAAGATATATGCAAAATGTTCTCGAAGGAGCTCACCCATGAACAAAAGCAAACAAGAGTCGAAGTTTGCCAAGGCCTTTTGGAGATGCAAGACGATTTTTTGGGCCGTGTTATCACTAGTGATGACACGTGGGTGTACCAATACGACCCTGAAACAAAGTGTCAAGGTACACAATGGAAGTCAGCCAGTTCTCCACAACCATAAAAGTTCTGTCAGTCCAAAACAAGAGCCAAAACGATGTTGCTAACTTTTACTGATACCAGAGAGATTACTAATTATGAATTTGTACCAACTAGACAAACAGTTAACCATGTTTACTATTTGGAAGTGCTGAAAACACTGTGTGAAAAAGTTAGATGACCTGAAATTTTCACCAATTCATAGCTCTTGTATTCCAACAATGCACCAACTCACACGACACTGTCTGTGAGGGAGTTATTAGCCATAAACAAATAACTGTATTGGAATACTCTCCCTACTCACCAATGTGGCCCCCAATGACTTTCGAAGATAAAGGAAATATCGAAAGGAAGATATTTTGATGACATTCACAACGTCAAAGGTAATATGATGCCAACTCTGATGGCCATTCCAGAAAAAGAGTTCCAAGATTGCTTTGAAGGGTGGACTTTGGTGCATAGCTTCCCAAGGGGTGTTCTTCAAAGGTGACCATAGTGATATTCAGCAATGAGGTATGTAGCACTTTTCTAGGATAAGTTCACTAACTGAATTGTCAGACCTCATATAGCGTAGACTAACAAACACCATTAATACAGTCCTACTACTGGAGACAGCAAACAGAGTTGGGAAATATTTATTCTGAATGTAATAAGATAGACTGCACATGACTCCTTTGTTTCAGCAACGTCATCCTCTGCATTAATCATGGTCTTGGTAACTCCCATTACCTGTACCATTCTTGGATGAATGAATGGATAGACAAGACTTTATTATATAACAGTATCTGGTGAGCTGATATTTCAGTGGCTGTTCTGATTGATGGAGACATGTATACTATGAGCCTTCTTATTGTAAAGAATCTCTACTACTAAAAGATCCTGAATTGAATACATAGTTGAATATGATCAAAATCCTCATCTAAACCTTGTCCTCATTTTGTAAACAAAAACTTAATGGAAGAGATAGGAATATCACTGTCTAATAGTTACATAATTATTTATTGATAAATGTTATCAAGAGAAGCAAAAAGTAATGACAGTCAAAGCTTATGTGGCATTAATTATGTGCCAAGAACATTTCAATTACCTTAAATGTAGTGCATTTTTTAAAATTTTATGAGAACTCTTTGAGGTAGGTAATGTTATTACGTCATCTCCATCTTATAGAAGAGAAAAGTCAAGGAGAAGTTTAAATTTACTGCCGAAGGGGGCATACGAAGAAGGAAATCATAAAAAAATTGTTTGGGGACCTAGGGCATTTGATAGAATAAATAAAATTGGGGTTAGGGCCAGATCCTGAAGGATCTTACAAAGCAGATCATTTAATATTTCATTTCACAAATATTTATTAAGTACTATTAGATACCAAGAATTGTCTTAGCATCTGGTGAATATAGCAGTGAACAGTGATGTTATGGATATAATTTCCTTCAACTCTTTATATTACTGACAGATTCAGAGGACTCAAGCCATTTAAAAATACGCAGTTATTAGGAAAGGGTATTTTTACTTTTGTTCATATCACTATCAGTTTAGTCATCTTACCTGAATGCCTTCTCCATATTCCTTTAATTTCTGTTCTATCTGCAATGAAATATTTTATCCTCCATCTGTACAGTGTTTCTCCTTTACTTGAAGCCAATTTTATATAATTGTAATCTTTTGGTGGACAATGAATGCTTATGGAGTAAATTAATGGAAGTTAAAGGCAGATTAACCCTTGGGATTTTGCACTTGCTACTCTTTTACCCTAAGATCTACTTCTGCCAGATATTTGCTTAGCAAATTTCCTCATTCCGTTAAGTTATGTTTTTAATTCCCGCTCTGCCATGTTATTTAATAGAGTATCCTGTCTCTCCTTCACGTGTCCAGCACTCTTGACATCCTTTACTCCTTTTTACTGTCTCTTTTTACCACAGTACAATCACCTTACAACAAAATATTTAATATACTTATATATGGTGTTTGATAATTTTTGTTTGCCATGCCCCTTTAGAAAGTGGGTTCTATGAAGGCAAGAAACTTTATTTTGTTCACTGATATATCCAAAGTGCATAGAAAATGGTAGGTGCTCCGCACATATTTCTTGAATAAATGACTAAAATAGACAGAAAGTAAATGCCAGTGGGGAAAACAATGTATCTTTTCCCACTATTGTTTACTTAATATCTTTAACAACTCTGTTTCAGGTCAAAAAATCAAGAGCAGGACAATGAAGTTAAAAACAAACAAACAAACATGATTTTCTGCTTCTGACAGCCTCTTCAAATCCAAATCTGGTGTGGAGATCTGAATCTAGACAGCCTAGAATGAAAATACCCATTCTAAGTTGTATTTATAGGGGGACAATTGTAAGAGTTGGTAGAGGAGAGACAATAAAAGTTAATAGTTTGTTCTTTCATTATCGAAGTTTGTTGGTAAAAATTATAAATGAAAACTGTCAGGTTTTACAGTGAAGTCCATACAGAGACTTGTAAAGAGCAAAGTTTGCAGTGTTTAAGAGACAGCCATTTTGTTCATTGATAGGACATTTACAGAAACCTCCAGAAGTACCCATTCCCAGTGGGATGGATTTGAATTGAGCTTCAAATGAAATATCTATCGGGCACTAGGTACATTGTCCGGCTCATATTTAAAAATATTGTGTTCCCTGCTCTCAAAGGATAAGGAGCCACAAAACACAAATGTACTCCAGACTCAGAGAACATTTCCAACACAAGGATTCATTCTGAATATCAGTGGCTAGGCATCTCTTTAATGAAAAAAGAAAAAAAAAATTCAAGAATGTTATATTATCTTCAAATACTTCCAACTTAAAATATATAATATAAACTCTTTAAGTTTCAAGTTTAATTATAAATGAAGGAAACTGAAAGCGAATAAAGCAAAATATATTAAAAATATCTGAAACATCATAACAGATTAAAAATGTAATTGTTACAAATTTTTGGCACACTGTACGATTTTGAAGACTTCCACTTGACAATTTGCTGCAAAAAGCAATAACAGGACAATATATAATCACTTTAATATGTAATTTTGTCTGAACAATTAAAGTATTTCAAAGGAAAATTAGAGGATGCTATAGTTACTTAAAAGGGATACCAATGTATTGAAGAATGTTGTGCCTCATCATGCAAAATAAGCACAGCTGCATATTTATGCAGTTTAATGGCAACTCCAAATACTATTTTACCATCAAGTCTGTCTGTTGCACATTATTATAAAGCTCCTACTATGCAAGCATGTCCATGAAGTTTTAAAAGTGGACCATCTTCTCTAGGGATGCTATCAATACACAATTAGTGCTATGTGGAGTCAGGCATACAAGCACAATTATTATTTTTTCCCTTATTTAAAAATAACCTTCCTCTAGTTTCTTATTTATTTTGCTTATTGTGAGTACACAGATAACACCAAATTGTGTACTGATAAGTACTGGAGTCATCATTTTAATCCGTATTTTTGCAATTACTAGACCATAAAACAGTATACATTGCAACTATGGCCCACTCTTATTCCTAATATATGTTTTTTATATCTAGGTAGATATACATATGCTGCCTGCTAGCCCCCAATATACTAATGATTTTACACTTTATTGGAAATATCTTGCCAAAAAATTGTGTTTTTTATATAATTTTAATATGAGGTCAAGTCCAATTTCTAGGTAAATTTGTGACCTAAGATTTCTAGGTAAAATTGTCATCTAAGATATCACAAAACTAAGCTTTTTTCTTTTATGAAATAAATAATATGTAATGACCATGTGTCACTAGAAACAGTTTATTTTTTCCTCTTTAACTGCTTGTCATCAAGTTAATTTTTTTTATTTTTATTTTTTTAGTAGAAAGTGGAAATACATTGAGTGAAGGGCAACTGGCTCTCTGGCTCTGTGTAAGTAGACCCTGGTTAAATGTTTGCTGGCTGCTGCTTCACATAATAGTCTTTATTGGATTTAGTGCTATATTTTACCACTACTTTTGTGTTTTATAGACATTCTCCAGATAAAATAGCACTCTAGTTGCATCCTAAAATTTAAAATTCTGTTGCTGAACATACAAAAAGGTCTGCACCTTGGTTCAGTTCTCAATATCGAGTTAAGCTTCAATGAGCAATACTCCAACATTGAACGTAACTTCCAATGAGGCAAATGAAAGAGAAAGGAGGTAGTGTGTCCAGGGCTATGCCATCCCTGACCCTTTTACATGCATTTTAGATCACACAAGAATATAAGGAGGCTAATGGAACTTATCTTAGCTCCCTTGACTTCTCAGTGGCAGAGCTCAGATTGGAAGCCAGAATTATCTGACCCAATGTCCATGCTTTTTATTATGTTGTGCTTCCTCACATAGGCATATTTGTGCCTTTAGGACACGGACACTATCCCATATGATCAAATCATCCCCTTTCATCCCTGTTCCAGTAAATACATCCCTGTTTGTTTTTCTGTATGGAAGCCCTGCCTCCAATTCCACTGCCTTTCCCTATTTTGATAATAAGGAATAAGAAACCAACTTTCCTCTAAAATAGAGAAATTAAGTTACAAAAAGCCTATGATCATGACACTTTCTCATCCTTAGGTAGTGTCCTCTGTCATCTGTAAGGCAAAGGGAAGGCAGACACCAACATCCTTTAACATGTCGTGGTTGATGGGGGAATTATTTGGTACCAGGGGTTGAATCAGGTCTGTACCATGAAATACCATGCTAATTAATGTAAAGGGGAAAATAATGAATTTGAAAAGATGCCATATGGCAAGCCATAACCTACTCACACCATGCATTACATGAGCAAGTAACTCTTTTCCAGTTTATGCCCAAAGTTATTTTAGAAGATTTCAGCATCTCTTATTGAAGCCCACATTTTAAGACCCTGGAGAATCCATGAGCTTCAGGATCTGGACAAAGGGACATTTTAAGTTTTACATCATCCTTAGATTTTCCTGTACCAGCTGTGAAAATCAATTAGCCTTGATGAAAACTGAGTGGCTCTCTGTTCTCAATAATGAAAATGGTCCACTGCACATCAGCAATTTTCTCTGTCCTTACAGAGATGAATGGGGACTTTGAATCTTGTTTCACTGTTGTGTGGAATTGTCTTTAACTTCTATTTTGAAAGTTGCCAGACGTGCTGGGAGATTAACACAAAAGACTATATGGAGCAGCAGGAAAATTATACCATCGCACACCAGTGACATTTGTGACTCCCTCAGGCTGGTATGCAGCCATCAGACAGTCAAAACAAACACCTCTCAAACACATGCCAGAACTCAACTCTCTCTCCCATCCACTCCCTTGATAAAAACTGAAATGGCTGATGGTACCTCATCAATTTTAATGACCCAATGAGTAGCTCAGATAATGCTTCAAGAAAACAGCAATAGGGAAATGTTCGGGTAAAGCTGGAAAAGGAGGAGGCCATTGAGATGAGTGAGCACTGGGAAACACCGGAAGGGCAGGGGTCCACTCAGTGGGCACAGATTTGAGACGGCTGCTCACCATCCTATCCTTTGTGAGAAGGTGACCACTTCTGGGAGTCGGAATGGAAAAGCAGCCACTCTTCCACCTCACCCTGTGTACCACTGCCATCCTCATGTGCATTAACTACCATCCCTATAAAACACACTAGAGTAAATCCTCCACTCAGGTAAGCAGGGTTTCTTAGCCTTGGCACCACTGACATATTGGGTTGAATAATTATTTGTTGGGGAGGTGGAGGGACTGATCTGTACATTGTAGGATACTTAACAGCATCTTTGGCCTCTACTCACTAGACCCCAGTACCCAAATCTCTCCAAGTTGCAACGATCAACAAAGAACAAAAGACTTTTAAGTCCCCAAAGAACAAAATAATTAGAAAACTCAGGAAAAATTTATGCCATGAAAACTGTTGAGTGCCTACATAAACTGTCTCTGATATATAATGGCTCCATATTTATAATGCAGTTAATCAAAATATAATTGATTTTTATTACTAGACTTTTAAATGCACATAGCGACAGATAACTAAAGAAGGTTTCATTTTTAAAACAGTTAAAATTGAAGACATTGATTGTTTGCTTATTTATTATTAAGAGATTTTGTCTCATAATTGATGCTGCATTCTCACATTTGTTGTCTCATTTGTCTCATAGGTGAGAAAAATCAAATTAGTTTCCCATTTTTATTGCAGAACCAGAAGTAGTGAGTTTAAATGACTCTCTAGAGAGCAAATGTCAATCCTTTTTAAATAAATTTTGGTTTTCTCAAGACAGTCTTTATGTGTATTTGAAAACTAGGAGTCAAAGTTTGTACCTTAAATAAAGTTAACTAAAATGAGTATTTTAATAAAAGTGTGAGTTATAAAGGAAGAATGACTTATGAAGCTTAGATTCTTCCTCTTTAGTCAAAATGGGTAATTCAATTAACCATGAATAAGAACCACCATGAGAAAGTCTCTGCATTCATGGATGATTTGGAAGGAAAAGAATAGATTTTAAATAGGACTTACGGCTAGTTTTAGTATTAGGTTGGTGCAAAAGTAATTGCAGTTTTTGCAATTATTTTTAAACCGCAATTACGTTTGCACTAACCTAATAGTAAGTAGCTATTAAATAGAACGTGATAGATTGCAATAGTACCACGGTTACCATAGCTACGTATTCCTCCCATACCTGTATGGATAACCCATTGATTTTGCCACTCGATGAAGTGTATTCTCTCACTCTCTGAATCTAGGCTTGGCCATGTGACTTGCTTTGACCCAAAAGTCATTAGAAAGCACAGCATTGTAGAACCTGGAAAGTGCATCTGCATTGCCATTGGCCCTTTCTTTGAATTGTGCAACCACCACCATGTAAACGAGCCCAGATAGCCTGCTGGACAATGAGAGACACACAGGCACGTCATAGTTCTTGTCCAAGCTGACATCATGCCAGCTTCTCACCCATGAAAGAGCATCGATAGCTTACCCAGCCCATGCCCAACCACTGATTGCATGAGTTCGCCCCGACCAAAAGAATTGCCCAGAGGATACATATTTCATGAGACATAATAAAGTATGTTGTCTTAAGCCACTGACTTTTGGAAGTATTAACAGAAAAAGCTAACTAACGTACTTACATTTAAGTAGCATGCTTTAAACTACATAACCTGGCAAGCAAAATTTTGTAACCCAGTTGGAGAGCAAAGTGAGATTGTCACATGATCACCTTCTCTTTCGTTTAAGAGACTTGTGAGAGAAATATGCTTCAATGGAGTGAATATTTATAATAGACTGAAAGGGAGGGAGAGTAGACACTACATAGATTCAGATTCCATTGCTCTTAAGCCATAATCATCATCATCATCATCACTTTTAGCTACTTACTATGAGACAGGTACAGAGTGTTTTACCTGTCTCATTGATCTCACTGAAACACAGGGAAAATAGTAATACCCACCATCTAGAGTTATTATAAAGAGGAAATTTGGCTCAAGGAGTTTGTAACTTGTACTGAGTCCCAAACTGATAATTAGCAAAGTTAAGAATGAACCTAGGCCTTAATCATGTCATAGGTCACATTCTTAGTCACTACTGTCACAAGTACGCTTCAACTGACTTGAATTTTCTTAGCCTGGATTCTGTCATATTTTTCCTTCCTTCCATCCACCCATCCATCCATTCATCCACTCGTGCATGGATACATCAACAAATATCAAGTGCATAATTTGTGTCAAATGTTATTAATGCAGAATTTAAAAGATAGACACAGTTCCAACTCTCGTAAAGCGGAAGTACCTTACCCACTCTTACCTCTCCATACCCTACCTCCTTCACATCGCCTATCCTGAAACATTCTTCTTTTTATTTGTTTGTTTTTAATACATGCATAAAGGTTGACTCTTGGAATCATAATAGACTTTTAGAGCTTGTGTTAGTCCAGGTTCTCCAGAAAAAGAGAACTAATAGGATCTGCCATGATCTGCTATCCGCAAACTAGAGAACTGGAATGATACTGGTGGTATACTTCCATTTCAAACCTAAACCTGAGAACCAGAGGAGCTAATGGTTGAAGTCCAGCCTGAGTCCAAAGGCCCAAGAACCAGAACATTAATATCTGAGAGCAGGAGGAGATGGATGTCCCAACTCAAACTGCAAGAGCAAATTCGTTCTTCCTCCTCATTACTGTTCTATTCAGGCCCTCAATGGATTGGACAATGCCCCAACCCCCACCACCCCATACGGATGAGGGTGATCTTTATTCATTCTATCTATTCAAATTCTCATTTTTCCCCAGACACATCCAAAAATAATGTATCACCAACTATCCAGGCATCCCTTAGCTCAATCCAGTTGGTACATATAATTAACCATCACAGAGCTACAGAGGTACTTTAGACGCAATGCAATACAACCCAAACAGTGATCACATAAGTAAACAGAATCCTAGAGAGTTTGTATTTTAAACAAAGTATTTCATGTGTGTGTATGTGGGTGTGGGTGTGTGTGTGTCCACCCACATGCATTCATGATATCCACATACACAGACAACAGGGAGCATTTTCTTAGAAAAGAAAATAGGGGGGAAAGGTACGCCTATCTCATTCTTAACGGCTGAGTGAGAGAGCACGCACACCAGGCATTATTTTCAAAAAATAACATAGGATCTATAGGTATAGCTCATTCTTCTATTCCAGATGTCACTGGAAGTATTTTATATAAATTATTTTATATAAATCTCACAACCTCTTGTAAGGTAGAGAGAGATTGAATAAAGAATGGCAGCCCTCCTACTCCAAATCCTGAGCTATCTACAGTACACTCTAATTTATTAAGAACATCTAGGCAGGTTATCTTTAATGTCATGACAAGTCATTCCCACAAATGCATCTCTGACCCTGACAAGAAAGGGTTCAGAGGATAAGTCACAGATGAGCGTTCAACATGGTCTAATTTTTACATGAAAAAAGAGTAATTGATGTACTACCAGTTTAGCACCCTCTTTAGAATATAAAATCTACACATTAAGTTTTCTTTAAGACATAGAATCTGGTTTCATAGAATAATGCTAATGCAGGAACATTTCATAAATACCTCAATACTTTATACTCTATATGTTCTATCACTGGGTGAGAACATTAATACTCCCATACACCAGCATCTATACTTGAGACTAGAGGTATATTTTAACCAACAAATTATCATCTTTTACAACAAAAGTGAAACATGAGTGATTTGTGAATTGCAAATTTATCTTCCCTGTTGGAAGCAGTAACTAGTTTCAGAGCTTATGTCACAAGGCCACATATAAATATGTGAATTAGAAAAAAAGCAAAAAAAACCTGGTCTGATGACATAATTTATTCTTCCGAAATAAGCATTTTTATGTTGTATCCTCCCATAAGTGGTCCATCGTAGTAAACCAAGGATGATGAATCAAATGTGACAAACTTCAGCTCTGATGGGTAGACTGCAGCTTGCATAATATGTTTTATTTAAAGCACTTGACAAGGAAAGATTTCAAAGGTCTATGGATCACTCCAACAGTTGCTAATTTTAATTGGGACTACAATCATTTCATACCATGTGCTATAAGAGTTGTTTTTTCCCACTTAACAATTCTCAAGACCCATGAGAAATCTCCTCAGGATATCTAGCAGGAGTTCTAAAGATTCCACAAAATAGATAAGAGTATGGAAACTTCCAGGTAGCTAGAACTCTGACCAGCATCTTATGAAATGTTTTTTTTCAGGCCTGATGTATAAAGTGTGTGTGTGTGTGTGTGTGTGTTTGTGTAAGAGAGAGACAAAAAGACATAATGGATGTATTGCCAAGAAGTATTGCCAAAATTACTCTTAGCTAGAAGCCAGAGAAATCTCATAGCAAATGCTTTGTTTTGCTTTGTCCCTTACAGATGGACAAGCCTGACAATTTATGAAGCAACCCTTGGTCTTCTTAATTTTATTGTTCTGCAGTTTGAACTTTGTTTCCCCACATTTCAAGCATTATTTTTAAAACAATAATGTGTTCAAGCTCTGACCCCATTGTACAGCCTTTCTGAAAGAATCTACATTAAAAAGAAAGCAGAAAACTTTGTATTTGATTGGAAAAACATCACTTTGTATTTGCATTTTCCTGTCAAAGGAGACATTTAACTCTGAGTGCACAGAAATGCATTATTAGCCATTAATAAATTATCAGTTCTGAACCCTGGACCTCAGTGGTAAACAAATTGGTGCATGCTTCTGAAGAGAGATTAGACACAATGGAATATTTCTGTCTTACCTGTGTTTCTAACATGACTCTACCTGTCTGATGTGATGTGGCCTCATCGTGTTGTGGTGAACGTCTCATCTGGGACAGAACTGCATGAAAGAAATGGCATTTGGAAAGGTAAATATAATGTCGCTTTACCATGGTTTTTGCCCTAGTGAAGTGAAGAGTAATGATACCCTTCCATCTCTTACGTTCCATATTTCTACATCCTGCATTCAAGAATGAAAAAAAAAGATGAAAAATTAAGGAGGAAAAACACATTAAGTAGCAGCTTGTCCAACAGTGGTTTCTCAACCTCAGGCCAGATTAAAATATTTTGGAATATCCAAATCTGTCTTGCACTACTAGTTACACATTCTATTTATTTAGATTGACATTAAAAAAGATATAGTTATTAATTTTATTTACGTAATAAATATTTATTTTATTTGTTTTAAAATAAATGTATCTATTTTTGCATCAATATATAAATTAGATCTATTTTTTGCATCAATACATGTGAAAAACCAGTAATGCCATAAACCATAAACAGAAAATTCAATGAAAACAGTGCCAATAAATTTATTAAAAACGCAATTTAAAAATTAAAAGATGGACCATGAAAAGCAAGTAATATACATTAAGCTAAATTTCACTTTAATAACTATTTTATATGCAAAGTCTAATTTAATTGCTATAGTAATTCATCAAAATAGATATTAACTACATTTTAACAAATGAAGTAATTATGATCCAGAGAAGTAAAATAATTTGTCAAAGCCCATTCAGGTTGTATGTGTAAGAGCCAGGATACAACCCCCATTCATCTGATACAAAATCTGAGACTCCAATTCTGTTAAACGACTGGGCTGACCCAATCACTGTCCTGTCTTAAGCTGATAGAATGTGCCAGATTGCTTGCCACATCTCCTCAAACCCCTATATTATTCCTTGTCACCAAGACTTTCCCAGGATATTCAACAATGAAAATAAATTTGTATCTGAAATATGGTTATATTTTCCATCCTTTTTCGCCTGGAATTTTAACAGTATGTCGATTTCAGAAATGGAAATACACTGTCAGCTGATGAATGTAAGAACGCAAATTGGACGCTAGAAACAAAATTGTTCTGTAAGTGAAAATAGGTAGGGCTGGCTGGAGCTAGGAAGCCAGAGGAGCTGCTTTGGAGAAAGAGGTCTCAGTTAAACAGAGCATTTGGTAGGCAGCAGCAGGTATAAAAAAGGGGGGGGGGTGAGTCTGAGAGGGGCTTCCTTATTCTCCTATGGGAAATAAATTTTGCTCTAGCGTGTTACCAACCCTAGAGATGAAGCAATCTCTGATAAAGTCCCAGAGAGATGTGAGATTTCAACCTGAGTCCTATTCTAGAAAACTTCTGCATAGCGTAGTTACTGTACCCCTGGAGAGAGCAAAAAGCAACTAAATTTCTGGAGATCTTCCAGCCTGATAACGAATCCTAAAATATGGAGAGCAAAAAAATATGGAGAGCAAAGAATTTGGATGTTCTACATTTTAGTAATGTTCTTTATATCAGATTTCTATGAGTTCTGTAGGTATTTTAAAAGGCAGTAAGTTTATTCAAACACACAAGGAGTCAAAAAAGTAGCACTTCCACCCTGCCTGGAGTGCAATCATAGTATAAGTATATATATTGGCCAACTTTGATACAAATACTTTTAAAATCTGAATTTTTGATGAATCCATGCTGTATTATAGCAAGTTAGTGTTTCAGCCCTTCTGCATAAAATTTACTAGGTCACTTGGGATGAGATGAATGGTATTTCATATCCCCGAAATTATCTATAGTCATGTACATAATTAAAAATCTAAGCAAATGTTCAGAATAATTTATTTAAAAAGAAAATCCATTATGTTTCTCTATCAAAACACAAACATAATGAGTTCCTACATTCAAATCATGAGAAATACTTACATTCCTCCAAATCAGGTTTCCCCAAGTTAGGGTCGGGGAGTGGTCTATGTTAGAATTACGTGGGGTGTTGTTGAAACTGTAGTTCTTTGTTTTTTTATTAAAGTTTATTGAGGTGACAATTGTTAGTGAAGTTACATAGATTTCAGGTGAACAATTCTGTATTACATCATCTCTATCTCACATTGTGTGTTCACCACCCAGTCAGTTCTCTTTCATCACCACATATTAGGGCCCTTTCACCCTCTTCTAGAGCCCCTCTCCTCCCTTACAGTTAGGTAACCCCTAAACTATTGTCTGTGTCTGTGAGTTTTTATTTCTTCATTTGTTTGTATTGTTCTTTTGTTGTGTTTTCAGTTTTATATACCACATATCACTGAAATCACATGGTTCTCAACTTTTCCTGTCTGACTTATTTCGCTTAGCATTATATCTCAAGATCCGTCCACGTTATCACAAATGGTACTATTTCATCTTTTCTTACCAGTGAATAGTATTCCATTGTGTAAACATACCACAACTTCTTTATCCATTCATCTATCGGAGGACATTTTGTTTGTTCCCATGTCTTGGTCACCGTAAATAAAGCTGCAATGAACATTGGATCATACATGTCTTTATGGATAAATGTTTTTAGACCTTTTAGGTAAATACCCAGGAGAGGGACTGCTTGGTCATGCGGTAATTCTATTCTTATTTTTTGAGGAACCTCCATACTGCTTTCCACAGCGGCTGCACCAACCTGCATTCCCACCAACAGTGTATGAGGGCTCCTTTTTCTCCACAGTCTCTCCAACACTTGTTACTATTTGTTGTTGATGATAGCCATTCTAACTGGGGCGAGGTGATATCTCATTGTGGTTTTTATTTGCATTTCTCTGATGATTAATGATGTTGAGCATTTTTTCATATGTCTGCCATTTGTATGTCCTTTGGAGAAATGTCTCTTCAGGTCCTCTGCCCATTTTTCAATTGGGTTTGTTGTTGTTGTTGAGTTGTATGAGTTCCTTGTGTATCTCGGATATTAGTCCCTTATCAGAAGCATTGTTTGCAAAATCTCCCATTCAGTTGGTTGCCTCTTTATTTTGTTGATGGTTTCTTTTGCTGTGCAGAAGCTTTTAAGTTTGATATAGTCCCATTCATTTATTTTAGCTTTTACTTCCCTTGCCTTTGGTGTCAGAAAAAGACACACAGACCAATGGAATAGGATTGAGAACCCAGAAATAAACCCACATAAATATGGACAGATGACTTTTGACAAAGAAGCGAAAAACATACAATGGAGAAAAGACAGCCTCTTCAATAAATGGTGCTGGGAGAATTGGATAGCCATGTGCAAAAGAATGAAACTGCACTGCTATCTTTCACCATGTACCAAAATGGATCAAAGACCAAATGTACCAAAATTCAAAATGGATCAAAGACCTAAGCATAAGACCTGAAAAAATAAATTGCGTAGAAGAAAATATAGGTACTAAACCTACGGACCTTTGTTCCAAAGAGCACTTTATGAATTTGAAACTGTAACTCTTGGAGCTTTATCCCAGCTCTATTGTATCAGACTTACATAAGTGGGAATCTATTTTTAATGGGTCTATAGGTGATATTTATTGATACTAAAACAAGAGTCTTTCTAGTAAGATAGTACCTGGATAAACCGTTGCCTACTATCTCTTCCAGTCATTTTTCCCAGGGTGAAATTAAGGGAATATGGATATCAATAGGCAAAAATAGTTATGGTGCGGTAACTACTGCTCTATATCAAGCCCTTCTCATTCCCCTGACCTAAATGGCAGTGGTGACTTCAGTAGATAATAATCTTATTATATCCCATTAGGAGTGGCCTGGGTCTTTTGGCATTTGCCCATTTCTGCACCAGTCACTTCTGAGTCACTTCTCTGCCACTATCCAATTAAGTTCCCTGACAGTAAGTCTTACAAACAATAGCCTTGGCTCATCAGATCCCAAGTAGAACCATGAATAAGACAAACTAAAAGATTCAAGGGCTGCCAAGTTTACAAAAACACACTTTCTTATTCTCTCCTGGAATTGTAAAGAAGGAAAAGCAATTTACATAGGATTTCAAAAAGCTGTATCATTCTTGAACTTGCACCTCTGTACTCTATCTGATTTTTACATATTTGGGCCTTTTAAAAAGGGCATTATAATAAGTAATCCACATATGGTACACACATTTTTTAAATGAATTTCACTAGCTTTAACTCTTTTTGACAAAAGGGAAGAACAATTGAATGATTTTCATTATTTAGCAGTGGTATGATCTCCAAGAATGCACTTATTTAAAAGCTGAATGCAGTTTTGGTGTAATTTTTTGTGATAGAATCAGCTTATAGTACACACAAAGGAGCATAGCAACCTTGGAAGTCCATAAATACTAATGATGATGACATTTAAACCTTTATCTTATTGTGACTCTCCTAAGTATTAGTTTATTTATACATTTCGTTATTCAGCAAACACTTATGGAGAACCTCCTACAACCCATGCATTACAATGGACACGGAGAATAAATTCACTACCTTTTTAGTGTCTGAACCCATTACAACAAACTTATAAACAGATAAAAGATCTTTAATCCACATGGCAAACCATGTGTCTCATCTTAGTGTTTCAGTTCCTCAAAGATAAAATTCAATATCATGATTTAGTATTTTATGTAAAAAGCAGTGAGGGGAGGGGACATTCAATTAATTGTTCATCCAATGACATCTCATTTTATGTATTTTACATGCATCTTTTAACCTATGATTTGGACACTTGATATGCTGTTAGACACAAATGATGAAATGTGGCTTCTGTGTAATTATAAATGTTTCAAATGGCCAGTGATACATACTATGTTATGGCTTAAACATAATACAAGAGCACCAAGTCTTTTATCCTTTGGTTGAGCTAAAGAATGAGAAAAAAGATGGGGAAATGGTAAGGGAGAAAAATCAGAGTGTAACTGAGTTCTATTTATGTGGAAGTCCCCAGGCACCCAGAGCTACCTGGGTTTCTAAAAACCGTTCCTCAGTTCCATGCACTGGTCTTATTCTATCTTTTTGATGGTCTTCCACATTTCCAGTGGATTGGCTTTCCTTGCTTCTGCTGCACACAGATAGTTGAATATTGGCAATGATAATTTGTGTTATGTGTTTTTTGTCATCTTTCTTCTCCTCCAGCCATTCAATCAGTGATATCCGTTGCTTCAACAAGTTAGTGGACTGGCAAAAAAGGATGGGTATTAGATCAAGAAAAGAGAAGGATCCTTGATCTCTAGTGAGGATAAACTAATTGCAAAAACTTAGCAATACCTAAGATCCAGACTTCTTTCATGGTAGAACTCACTTCTTGTTCAAACTACTTTTACTTAGATCTTCCTTTATATGTAGTGGAATCTAATTTTAATTTATGTACTCACCAAAGCCTTATGCAATTAATTTCTCACTGCATCCCTTTCCCTATCCCAAGTGATATATCAATAAGTTCCTATTTATTTCATGGAGCATACAGTAGGCATAATACTTAATTTATGAACCTATCCCAGGGATCTTCACACTTGAATGGTATTTATATCCTCATGTCAAAGGAAATGGGCTCTAAGGATAGCATATCAGACATTTAAAGAAAATACTAATCCAGCCTAGCATATGGCGATAAAACATTTTAAATTTGTATCACTTAACTATAACCAGTTGCTTTACATGAAGAGTATAGCCCTGTACAGTTGGCATTCTCTATGTCTAATCAGAGCAGATGACTTCAATGAAGTACACGTGAGCCTTTTTCTGTTGCAGTGTTTGCAGTTTCTGGAAATGTTGACACCTTTAAATAAAGCGCTTTTGATTTTGCCTCTGAAAATGGTTATTTTTTTCCTATTTATCAAGTTTCCAAAGGCAAAGTTAAATAAGATAAGGTACCAAAAAGAAGAAAGCATAAATAACCAAGGTTGGAAATTTTACCATGAACGTTAGTTTGAATGACTTCTTTTCTGATTTTCATCACCAGTGATTTAATATCTCAGCTCTAGGGAAATGCAAGTTAGCAAACTAAAGCAAATTTATCACTTCTGAAAACTGCTCCAAGACCCCCAAGACAGAACGATTACCCCCAAAATTGAATTTAAATAAAAGTAATTAGTTTTATCTTGTTTTTTAATTCATTTACCTCTGCAAAGAAATCCTCCTGGAGTTTTGAAACTCATCAGTGATTATCCCTGGAGCTGATCCAATAATGTGAGAATAAATACACCATTAACCAATTATACATAATGACTCCAAGACATGCCAATAGTAAGGCAGCTCAGGTGATTTATAAGGCTTGCTTCCAACAACCTATTCACAATTCACATCTTTTCTAAAAAATGCATTAAAAGTTAAGCAAGACATTAGATCTGTTTACATTCATCTCCCAAGGATATGAATAAATGAAACTAAGCAATTTTAGACATTTTTGTTTGTCACATATGAAAATCCTTGAGTGTTGGGAATGAAATATTTATTTGAAGTCAGCAGAGCATAATTCAGATGTTTGTTGTTTTGGCTTCTTTTAAGTAGCTCTGTTGAAGTGGTCATGCCTGCTGACACAGCATAAAGGCTACTGTGTTACAGGACATGTCTCGGATTTCAGATTTATCAAAAATTGAGAAGCCTCTTTTTGTCTTCTTTTTTTGAGGTAAGCTTTTTCTCTTTATTTATTTTCCAGCTTTACTGAGGTATGACTCACAAATAAAAATTGTATATATTTAGGGTGAACAACATGATGGTTTGAAATATGTTATGCTATGATTACCACAATCAAGCTGATTCATTCATCCATCATCTCATAGTCATCGTTTTTGTGAGAACACTTGAGATCTACTCTTTTATCAAATTTCAAGTATATAATACATTATTATTAACTATGCTGTACATTAGGTCTCGAGAACTTATTCATCTTATAACTGAAAGTTTGTATCTTCTGACCAACATCTCCCCTTTCCTCCGTTTCCTCAGCCATTGGTAGTCATCATACTACTGTGAAGTTATGTTTTCAGTATTGTATATGCTCTTTAATAAAGGAATTGAACTGTGTGCCTTACGGATCATAATCAGATCGTTAATGATGCAATCATCTTCTAAAGCATAAGAGAATATTTTATATTCAAGAGAATATAAAAAAATGGGTCATTTCAGTTTAAAAATGTTTAAGGGTTTTTGAAGAGTAGGAAGAAGTTTCTTCATTTATGGCATTCAATTATATATTATCAACTCCTTTCCAGGCAGTGTATCAAGAATTTGAAGATTAGGCTCTAAGAATCTCACAGGTTTCATTCACATCTGAGGTCCACCAAATTCCATCACTGATGAGCTATTAAACATTGAGTATGTTCTTTCTTTAGACTTTCAGAATTCTTGCTCCTTCATTTACAAAATGGATGTGATCAAAATTATAGCTAATGGATAGAGTTCTTGAGAGGTTTAAAAAAGATAAACCATTCAAAGCCCTAACAGACGTCAAACACACGGTCAGCTTTCAACATGTTCATCATTATTATTTAAAATGAGGAAATACAAGTTATATTTTACCTTTTGTGCTTTACAGATTATTGTGTGAAAAATGGCGGTGTGTATTCTTTTGCTCCTACCAACACAAACTGAGCTATACATTTTAACTCAATAAGCATCCAATGTACATATAATTGACCCTTGAACAACACAGGTTTGATCTGAGAAAATCCATTTAAACATGGATATTTTCAATTGACCTGCACAGTCTGAACCCACATTGTTCAATGTTCAACTCCATGGTTGGGAATCTGCGTTAGCAAAGCACCAAATATAGTTACAGGGCGATTTTCAGTAGGTCGGTGCCCCTAACACCAGTGATGTTCAAGTGTCAACTGTAAATATAAATATTTTAATAACAACAACAAAAGCATAAACAAATGAATTTATCAGGGAAGGATAGAAAGTTACTGACATATATTGAAAATATTGAGTGTGCCAAGTTCTACAATGGATTCTTTTAATGATTTTTATCTAATTGTGAAACAACAATATGCAAGATTATCTCCATGTAATTTAGAGGATGGAGGTTAAGGAGATATTTATAAAATCATTAGCCATACAGCAAGTCATACATACTACCTATTCATGTGTCATACCCTCATGTTCTTTTTATTGCATTAGGCTGTGCTTCATTGAAATGGCACAAGACAAGTAGAAAATGTTGTGTTGGTCATGAGTGCTGACACTGTATAATTATAGAAGTTTCTCGAATGCTGAGCCATAAAATATAAAATTATTAAAATTATTTACTGCATGATAAAATGGAGTCACATAGTTTTGTATTCTACATGACTTTTCTAGTGGCACAATTCATGAATCATGCAATGTCCTTTTATTATCATTACAGGGAATGATGGAAAGACAGACTCACACTGTGAGGCAAAAGAGTTAATAAAACAAGTGATATGTGAGACAATAGAGATGAAATACAGAAGTCTATCAAGATTTCTGAGATAGTTGGGTTAAGATGTATTGTTTACATAAAATTTCCATGTTTTTAGATATCATATTTTTTTAATGTGATCAGTTTGATAATTCTGTCAATAAAAGCATATTTGTGGAGTTTTATATTAATAAAGTCAAATATGTTTATAATTTACAAAATACTAAAAATATTTCTTTGGAAAAGATGTTGAATCACATGGATATATACCGAGTTGTAAGAATCAGAAAGCCAGACTATAGTAGTTCAAAACAACAGTAACTATTTTATATAGAGCTAACCTGGGAGTAGGTTTTCCTACCTGGCAATCCTAAGACTCTTGGTCTTTCTATGTCCTTATGGTGTTATGCACATGTGACAGCTATGGATATATCACCTATTCTGAAGGTAAGAAGAATGGAAAAATGCAGAAAATCATTTTGTTCCTTATTATTAAGAAAGCAATTTTTTTTTCCAGAAGTACACCCTTTTCATCAGCAGAGTTCTACTTATTTTTCATAAGTTGAAACTGGGCTTAATAGCTATAACAGAAAATGTCCCTGAGAAAGTAACTTCTAGCCCTTTTTGTGGATGTGGTAAAAAAAGGTTGGAAGTGTGTAATGAGTAGCCAGTTAAGACAGACTACAACAGAAGTGGAAGGAAATCCAGGTTTGCTTTGATTCGGCCAGTGGTTGACAATCTGAGGCTGGAATGCAGAAGGTGACATTCGATTAGAACGGATGTAGTAAAAAATATGCCTATGCATAAAGATTGGCTTTATGCTAAATCAGGACATGCATGCAATCTCTTTGGTGACATCCTCATCTCTTCTTTGTGCTTTCAATAGCTAACTATTCAAGTTCTCTCTTTCCAAGGAACCCTTAACATATGCACTTAAACACATACTTTCCCTTTTAATGTCCCTCAATCACTGGACCAGATATGCTTGTAGACATATCACAACAAATTCATGAGCAATATATTCCCTCTTTACAATCTATTTCTGATCTTTAGGACCTGAGTTCTATGGCTCTAAGAAGTCATTTATAAAATTATTATTGATGCTCAGCATACCTTTAGAAAGCTAGTAGGTTAGCTAAACAATGTGGAAGTTTATTGGTTCTCTATATCTGGAAAGTGCTGATCAAGGTTGCAATCAGTTCAGAAGGAATTTTTATATATAAACTGGACCATGAATTTTATATTTAAACTGGACCATATTTAAAGGGACCATGCTCCTTTTCCTCTGTAAGTCTCTTTACTTTGTATGTTTTACAATGATGGTAATAGCTGATTTCCCAGTGACTTCAAAAGTAGATATAAATACAGGGAGATGATTTCTTGCAAACATTTGTAAAACCATTGTAAAGATTTATGTTATTATTAATGCCCTGAATACCTTCACAATTTGTCTGGTGGTCATTAGTACATAAATTCTTTCCAGAAATTGTATTAATTAACCCACTGCCATGACTGTAGATGTAATCTATCCAGAAAAGAGGAGACACTATATAAGAAAACAGACAGATTCATCTTGGCTGTCAAAACAAGAAATCATGGAATTAATGATGTTAACCTTTTTATTAACATGAACACTCTCATGTGGAACGAGTTTGCTCTAGAGGTCAGTGTATTATTCTGAAACTTCTTCATTCCTCAGGCTCATGTCTTGGCCTCTTCCCTGTATCTACCCAGGGAATAAAAGAATGAGAGCAAATACTATCTGGAATTCCTCCTTTCTTATGCAGCCCATCAAACTTGATTAAGTGTAGTACAAGGTTAGACAACATAGGCCATGGGAAAGGCACAACTTAAGGGTAATATGCACTCCCCTTGTTTATTATAAACAACACAGCAGCATTGAGACCCTTTGCTAACCCATTAAGAACCAGCACGTTTTCTTTGTTCCCTCTTTCTTTCATCTCCCTGGGCTCTATAAGTTAAGACAATTAAGGAAGTTTGAATTTATGTTATACTGCATTCCATATATTTTAAAATGTTTTTCTTTCCTTTTTTCTTGCTTTTCTCCCTTACTCCCTCTCACCAACCTTCCTTCTTCAATGTCTCCCTCCCTCCTTTCCATTCCTCCTTTCCTTCCTTCCTCCTTTCTGCTACCTCCCTCCCACCCCTCCTTTCTTTGTAATTTTATAAATTCTTCCTTTATGGGTAAAGTTATTTTAACAGACCAAGTCTAAAGATAAAGTATTAAAACATAAGTCAAGAACATGGATTTCCACCCAACATTTTAAAGCTTCTTTCCCTTTGTCAAGTATTAGAGCATTTAAAATATGATATTTCACACCAGACAATGAGGTTTTTTCCTTTTGTTTTAGCTGTTTTAGCATGGAGTGAATGTAGCCTCAGAGCAGGCATTGAACAAGTTGTCTTAGCCGACACATCTATGTTGGAAACATTTATGATTTCTTTAGATAATCAAAGTCCTCAACACAATTATCAAGAGTGCAAGACATATGCCTCACATCCTCCCCACATAGCTCACCTCTCTACTTTTCTGACATCCACTACACAGAACCCACATTGCTCAGGATGTTATTCATATTGGAAGATAAACAAAGAAGGCTATATTTCATTCCTCTAGAAATCAGAATATGTTGTTTGATACTCCAGCACTAATGTTGGGATTTCAGGTATCAGGCTAGAAAGAATTCATGCAGAGGACTTCTCTTCAGAGAGTCTGAAAAACGGCCACTTCTGATTAACAACAACAAAAATGAAAAACAACAACAACGCAAAAAAAGTGGTAATATATGAAACTCCCAAGCACAAGAGTGGAAAATATCAGCATTTAAAGTATTGAGGAAGAGAATCCCATGAGTGATATCTAGAAGCAGATTAATGGGAAGTCAATAAGGATAGACAACAGTATTGAATCTAAGGGAGAGTACTCCAGAAGGAAGCCGTTAATGGGAACAAATGAAGCAGACAGCCCAGTAATTTAAAAGGCTCCAGTGATGATGTTAGCAATGACGACTTAGTTTCCCTTGAGTTGTAGGCAGAATTAGGAACAGAAAATGAGAAAGGAGATATTTTCAAGGAGCTTAGCTATAAAAGGAGACGAGCTATAAAGAAGAGGGTATGTGGGAGGAGGGTGTAGCATAGAGGGTACCTTTTAATTTTTCCCAAGATAGGGTTTGAACATTGTTGACAAGCTAAAGGAGTCAGTAAAAAGGAAAAAAAAAAAGTTGAATATCTAAGAAAAAAATGCAAGAGCCAATGAACCAAGGTCAACTAACAGGCAAGAGTGAATAGGAATCAGAGATAGAAGAATTTGCCTTAGACAAAATGTGTGAGAAGAGACAGTGGTGATTAAAGTGTTTGAGTTTAGAGGATGGTGGAGATGAGAGAAGAATACTCAAGGAATTCCTGTCTTATGATTCCCAATTTTATATGGGAAGGGGAGGAAGTGGAAACGGGGTTGGTTAATGTTTGTAGCCCATTATCCAAGTGTGCTACAATGCAGTGACTACTTTTATCATAGCCAAACTTGTCATGATTTTGAGATTGTATTGATATCCCTGTGCATACTGGATTCCCTGTGTTTACAAAACATTATAGAATGTAAGAGTTTTGTTAACAAGAGTCCATTACAAAGGAACCGGGCAAAAAGGAAGGTGTAGACATACACATGTGAAACAATAAATATAAAATACATTTGGTGAGAAATACAGGGTGACAATAGCCCAGGACAATTTAACATGAGGTATTAATTGTATAATTTTAAGACAATAAATGCAAAACAATTGAAAATAGGAATTTATATGACAGTAATATGAGTATTAGCATAGAATGAGACGGTGTCATATAATGATTGAGAAGAGACTTCTGGAGTAATGCTTCCCAGGTTTATTAAATCTTATTCTCCCTACTACTTGTAGGACCTTGGGCCAGTTACCTAATCTCTCTGTGATGATATACATTTTAGAACATAATAGACTCTGTTTACAAGGCTATTGAGAGGATTAATTAGTACGTCCATAAAAAGTACTCAGAACAGCACCCAGTATCTCATACGAACTCCATAAATATTAGTGATTATCAATAGAAGTGAATAGAATAGAAGTGACCTGAATTCTGAAGAATGGGCAGAGAGGTATACACACTAGAATGACCTTAACTGCAAGTAACAGATAACCAAAGTCAAAGTATTTTAAATGAAAAGGGACTTCTGGTTTATTTAATAGGAAGTTTGGAGGTAGGGCAGACTTCAGGGTTGATCTTGTTTCTGTGCTTCTAGTTAAGTTTGTATTGGTGTCTTAATCAGAGAAAATGAATATGACAATCCTGGGATTCCATCTCTGGAGAAAAAAAAAAAAGTGAGGGAAAGAGATAGTCCCATTATGTTGCTATCTCACACAAAGGAGAAAACAAAATCCCCAGGAAACATTTTCCTATGTCTCTTTGACCTTACTAGGTCCTGAAAATGTGTTGTCACCAGGAGAATGTTATGCCCTAGTTGGTTTAAGCCTGGTCCCTGAAGTGCAGAGACACTGTCCGTTAGAGTCTAGCCCTGACATGTTGGTGTTCATTGCCCCAAATTGTGACAGCTCTACAATGAACAGAAGTCAAGTGGATATTGATGAAATGATCATGCACTCCCTAAGCATGGAGAATACTTCAGGCCTAAGCAAAATATTCAGAATTGGATTTGCTGATGACGATTATCTAAGCTCAGCCCCAGGCTTGACTGATACCCAAGGTTTAAGGGACATAACAGCAAATTACATTTGGGTAGTTCAATCAGATTCTTTCCCAATTCAGAAAAAAACTTTGAAAGTAGCCCAAGAAGCCAAGCCTAGATTCAGTATGGAGATGATATATGTAAACACCATCTTCAAACTCTAGTTCATCTTCCTATTTTCTTTGGTTTTGAGCCAAGAGAATATCACATTTCATGAGTAGCGTGTATCAAGTTCATTCCTTCTGGATCCAGGTGAACATGAGGGATCTGTTCTACTTGGTTCCTGACACTAGTTTGTTTTTGTTTTCCCTAAATATTAACCCCGAAGGCACGGAAAGTTTTCTCTCAAGGGTTTGAATATACTGTGACAAACATTCTACTGTACATAAAGATAAAACTGGAGTTCTGATGGGTAAAATGGAGTCATCATGTGAAGGACTTAGCTGTTATAATCCCCTCATTCTTCACTGGAGGGAATTTACAAGACTGTCTTCACAGTCCTCACAAAATTTTAAGGAAAAAAATAAGCTGAACTCAGTCTCAACCTCTCAGTGGGACTGACATTCTCTATATAAACGGAAGAAAGTATCATTGAGGATAGTTAAAATGCCAAGAACTTTTTTCTATTCATAAATCTTCATTATTAAAAAACAGTTTATATATACATATACAAATATATATGTCCCCTTTTTTTTAGCAGGAAATCTATCATAGAGTTCTATCTCACAATGTTGATGAAAGATTTTCATAGCAAATATTTTTGTCACAAGAAGAATTCAGCATGCCAAATATCATGAAATGCCTTGGCATTTGTACAGCGCCTTTTCAGTTTATTTGTTGAGTCATGAATCATCTGTTCTGTCTGCCGAGTACCCATGTGGTATCTTGTGCCAATTAACAAAATACAACATCAATCACCAATCTTGCATCCTCCTGATGAATCCACATGCAAGGTAGAAGGGATGAAATAGTCATGATGTGAAGGAAAACGTGGGATCAGTTTATTCTTTGGGACAAAGCAGCTCCCAGAAAGCGGGCCTTCTTAGAATCCACAGAAAAGAAATGTTAAGTAGAAACATAACAGCCTTTCTCTGCCTTTTGTCATGCTTCAGTGTCCACGGCTTTTGTGACCCTTGAGTTTTATGCAACAGCAGACCAAGCAAAGTCATTTTGAAGGCAAAATGATGACTGACATTCAAATTATGCTTAACATTAGCCAGAAAATAGAAGGAATGAGTTAGTTTTGGTGGGTTAAGAAAAAAATGAACCATAAGTTACATCAGATCTGAATAAATATTGACTTCTGGGATGTTCCAGATGACTTCTCAACCATTCTTACAAACAATGCGGTAAGGCATTTTCCTTAGATTTCAATCTTACTTATTTTTGCAAAACGCAGTTTTTGATCAATCTACATTTAGACATTATTATCTTTAGCAAATTTTGTTAGACAATAAGAAAATTATTATTCTCCCTTTAAACAGTCTTTTTGAAAAAATAAGAAAGTATGAATGACGTAAAAAAAAAAGACAAAATTCTTTCTGGATATTTTATTATTTGAACTAGTGTGTATGCGCTTCAGGTTCTCTGAATGAGTCATTAATGGAGAAAAACAAGCATAATCTACTTTTTCTCTCCCCCCCCAGCTTTATGGAGATATAATTGACATATAAAATTTTGTAAATGTAAAGCGCACAATATGCTGATCTGATACACTTAATACTGCAAAGTTATTACCACCATAGTGTTACCCAACACCGCCATCACATACACAATTTTTTACTGTTTTTTATGTTGAGAACATTTAAGATGCAATCACTTAGCAACTTTCAAGAATACAGTACAGTGTTATTAGCTATAATAAATATGTACATTAAATCCCCAGAACTTATTCATCTTACAAATGGATGTGTGTACCCTCTGACCAACATCTTCCCAATTCTCCACTCCTCAGCCCTGGTAACCATCACTTTACTCTCTGTTTCTATGAGTTAAGCTTTTTCAGATGCCACATATAAGTGATATCATACAGTATTTGTCTTTCCCTGCCTCATCTATTTCACTTAGCATCATGCCTACAAGGTTTATCCAAGTTATTGAAAATGCTTATTTCTCATGGCTGAATACTATACCATTGTGTGTGTGTGTGCGATATCCTCTTTATCCATTCATCAATTGATGGACCTGTATGTTTGTTTCCACATCTTGACTATTGTACATAATGCTGTAATGAGCATGAGAGTGCAAATATCTCTTTGAGATTCTGTTTTCATTTCCTCTGGATATATACCCAGAAGTGGACTTTCTGGATCATTAGTTTTATTTTTAATTTTTTAAGGAACCTCCATACTGATTTCCATAGTAACTATACCAATTTACATTCCCACCAACAGTGCACAAGGCTTCCCTGTTCTCCACATCCTCATCTGCAATATCCTGATTTTTTGATAATAGCCATTATAACAGGTGTGAGGTGATATCTCACTGTAGTTTTGATTTGCATTTCTCTGTTGATTAGTGCTGTTGAGCACCTTTTCAAGTAGCTGTTGGCCATCTGTATGCCTTCTTTAGAAAAAAATGTTCTCAAGACCAATGTCCAGAAGCTTTTTCCCTATATTTTCTTCTAGAAGTTTTAAAATTTTAGTTATTATACATAAGTCTTTAATTTTTGTGAACAGGGTCCAATTTCATTCTTCTGCATGTAGTTATCCAGTTTTCCCAACACTATTTATTGAAGACACTATCTTTTCCTCATTGATTATTCTAGGCTCCTTTGTCAAATATTAGTTGACCGTACATGTGATGATTTATTTCTGGGCTCTTGAGTCCAACCCATTAGACTATGTGTCTATTTTTATGCCAATACCATACTTATTTTTGATTATTATAGCTTTGTAGTATAGTTTAAAATCAGGAAGTATAATGTATCTAACTTTCCTTTTCTAAGAATTGCTTTGTCTATTTGGAGTATTTTGTGGCTCCATGTAAGTTTTAGGATTGTTTTACTATTACTGTGAAAAATGCAATTGGACTTTTGTTAGGCATTGCAGCATTGTAGCTATAGATGGCTTTAGGTAGTAGTATGCACATATTAACAATATTAGTTATTCTGATCCATGAACATGAGAAATCTTTCTATTTCTTTATCTTCTTCCATTTCTTTCATCAAAGTCTTGTAGTTTTCAGTGTACAAATAGATATTTCCCCTTTTTTGTTAAATTGTTTCCTAAAATTTACTGCTTTTGATGCTACTGTGAATGAAATTGGTTTACTTCTTTTCAGATGTTTTGCTGTTAGTGAATAGAAACGCAGCTAATTTCTGTATGTTAAGTTTATATTTTGCAACTTAACTGAATATGTTAATTAGCCTTAAGCGATTTGGGGCTGAGTCTTTAGGAATTTCTCTATATAAGAACATCTCATTTGTAAACAAAGATAATTTTACTCCTTCCTTTTAAATTTAAATGGCTTTTATTTCTTTTTCTTGCCTAATTTCTCTGGTTAGGAATTCTAGTACTATGTTCAATAGAATGGTGAGTGTGGGCACACTTGTCTTCTTCCCAATCTTAGAAGAAAAGCTTTCTATCTTTCACTGTTGAGTATAATGCTGGCTGTTGGGTTGTCATAGATGGTTTTCATTGTGCTGAACAATTCTAGCACAAGGGTCCCTCATGTTGTCCTCCATAACCACACCCACCATCCTTTGACACACACACTCCACACTGTCCTTAACTTATGACAGTCATTAATCTATTTTCCATTTCTAAAATGTCATTGCAAGAACATTATATAAATGAAATCCAAATTGTTACACATATGAACAGTTCCTCTGTAAATATTTCTCATTAGTATTGCATGGTATGTTGTACCAGTGTGTTTAACCATTCACCTGTTGAAGGATATCAGCATCGTTTCCAGTTCGGGGATATTACAAATAAAGACACTATTCACATATGTGTACAAGTTTTGGTATAAACAGTTTTCCCTTCTCTGGAATGAAATCCCAAGAGTACAATTGTAAGGTCCTATGGTAATTGCATGTTTCGTTTTATGAGCAACTGACAAACTATTTTCCAGAGTGGCTATACCATTTACATTCCCATCAGGAATATGTATACCATTTTCTCCTTATCTTTGACAGCATTTGGTGGTAATGTTTTTCTTTTCTTTCTTTTATCTTTCTTTCTTTTTTTTTTTTTTTTTTTTAATTTTAGCCACTCTGAAGGTGTTTGGTCATATATCATTGTGATTTTTATTTGCATTTCCTTGGTGGGTAATGATGTTGGATATATGTTCATGTACTTATTTACCATATGTTTATCTTCTTAGTGAACTGTCTATTCAAGAATTTTGCCCATTTTCTAAATGAATTATTTTTCATTGTTTTCTGACATTTTTTAAAAATATATATTCTACATTCGAGTCCTTTGTCTTCCAGTGTCTAACAGTCTATTGCTTATCTTTTCATACTCTTAACGTAGGCTTTCATAGAGCAAACTTTTTTATTTAATTTTGATGACGTCAGTTCACTGATATTTTTAAATTTCATGATTTGCGCTTTTTGTATCCAATCTCAGTTCTTCTAATTTTTAGTATGATTTATTAAATGAACAATATTTATTTTTAAAAGCTTTGTAGACCAATGCTTCCTAAACCTCAGCATATATAAGAATCATCTCTTAAAAGACTGACTTTCCGGGATCTGCTCCTAGAAATTCTTATTCAGTATTTCTGTGATGGGGGCTGAAGGTGTGAATGTCTAACAAGCTCCCTAGGGACACTGATGCTTTTCATCTACAGAGAACATATTGAGTATAGGTGACTTAGATTTCTAGTTTTTTAAGTTTCATCGGAGACCAGGAATAAGAAAACTGAGACTTCAAATGAGATAGAACCAACCAAACAAAACATTCTTAGAATTCTTAAAAATCATTTTTACTAAAACAAAACATTCCATTTGGAAACTCTCTCATCTGGTAAGGATCAGTTAGGAGAGATAATGAGGGGGCACTTTTCAGTGATTGAGAATTTAGAAAATAACATAGCTTGATAAAGTTTAAAAGAAGTGAAGAGATGACTGAGGAAGATATATTGGTATTAATATATTGATTTTAATGGAAAAGTTTGATGCTAACCATCTTGATGATATCAGAGGCTTTATGCGCATTAAATACTAAATGTGGAGGGTTTGCTTTGCTTCTCTCTAGGTATTCACTTCATAAATACTAAATATATTGATCAAAAATTAAAAATCACCCCAGAAATGAAGAGTTCTCTTGTCTAATAATTACTCTTTTCCGAAGCAAAATGTTCTTATTTCACATACATGCTGGAAATGTCTCACTCTTGGACCATTTCCCTGAGAATCATTTGCTAATGTGCTAACATGGCCTCTGCAGCTTTGGATTAGCTTACCTTTATTTAATTTCTCGGTTAATGCCTCCTTCATCTCATGCTAGAACATAAACTCTGGCCATGGCAACTTCTTAAAAGTTCCCAACTATTTCTGCACAGTCTTTCTAGGGTCATTTCTTGGCTTTGAAATACCCTTGCCTCCACAAGTTGGTATTTTCTAGATTCCACTTTCCCTTAAATGGCCTGCTTCCCTCCTGGCTCTGAGTGAGATCACCCTTTTCTGTTCCCATGATACCGCATACTGTTTCCCACAAACCTAACCTTATCACTGCCACCACAAATCTTTTATTCGCCTCTTCATATTATAGATGTCAGGAGGGAAGAATCAATATCTACATTTTTCGTCACTGTATCTCCACCCCATAGCACAAGACAATGTGAAGAACAGGTGCTTAATATCTATTGTATGAATACATGAATTAATGAAACTGCATTTGATTATTGGATGTCACTTGCTCCTTTTTAAAGAGAAAGAACAACTTCTTATCAGGAGTTGCCTAAAGGAGAAGGTCAGGGAGACCAAACAAATCATGCTCTGAGTTTTCCTACCCTGTTCCTCTTACCTAGTCACATTTTTATCCAATGAAGTCATCTCAAAAGATACACCAAATGTAGTCTGGAAAACAAAGGGAATAATAAAGGGATAATATTCCTCATAAAAAGGCAAAAGAGCATTCCAGCAGCTTTTCTCTGAATTTGATGAGGAGAAAAAGAGGCATTGTATGTCAATTGTATTTATATTTTTACATGTTGTCATCTTGTCTACTGACTGAATTGCTTCTTGCTCCATATACCATCCATTTGAATTGCTATTTTGTTCACAACTACGAGTCTCCTCCAGCAAACGAACTGGCAACAAGCCCATTACCCAGATTTGCCTTCCCGTAATACGGGGCAAGGGGAATATCAGATCACATTTCTTTAGTGTTTATTATATGCTCTGCAAGCTGCTTTATAGCCTTTATATCAATGTATCCCCACAAGTCTAAGTATTGGTTAGCATGGAGAAAACAGATTTAGAATGGATTAACAGATGCTTTCATGGCCATACATCTGGTAAGGAGTGAAGTAGAGATTTGTGCACATATATAACTCTGTTCTCCATTCTCTCTTTACTATATTATGCTACATCACAGTTACCTTTGAAGTTAAAAATATCACATTGGAGAAGCTTAATCAATATTCGATTAAGTTTTAAAAATGTATATAAATATTTTAGAATAAAAAACGATGGTCTAGTATATATTGGTAGATCAGTAAAACACTCCTTAAAAAAAAAAAAAGTATTTTGCCTAACAGAGGCAAAATGATGCGGTGGGATGGGATTAATTCACATGATACGAAACTCTGCCTCCTCATGTCAATGTTAGATATTTTGCATGCTGCGTTTTCATTTTCTTCTTTTTGTTTTTTTTCATTTATGTCACGTTTCATGTTAGACACTAAGCAATAGATTTTTTGCTGGCAATTAGTTCTCAGTCTGATTTGGTGGCAATATGTGGACACAATAATTTCTAGACCTTGGAATCTCAACATCATTAATGAACAAGAATTTGGGTTGTTAGAAAGAAATCTCAGAAGAAAAGAATTAACAAATTATTTCAGTTATGTTATTTCAAAGTTGTTTGAAAAAAACTTTAATACATTTCTACCATATCTTTGAGAAGTGCTGACAGGTATCCTTAAAAGAATTCTTATTATTGCAGAAACTGTGGTGTTTCAAAGTTTTGTTTTTTTTTTTATGGAAATTATATTTTTAAAATATATGTATATTGCAAATTATCCTTTTAGAACTCAAACGTAATACCATTATAGTGACAACACAGAAGTTAGATGATTTTAATGGCAAAGCTCGGATCTATAAGAAATCAAAGTCCACATGTTCTTTTATCCTTTGCATTATCTATAATCAGAAACAGTCCCTGTCAGTCTTTGTTTAGCTTGCTGAGTAATATTCAATAAAAAAATAGAAAGCAATTTACAATTTTAAGGGTGAATAATAGCATGGAATTTAATATGGAATAAAATAAAAATTGAAAATTAATCTTCCAAGTTTTCTATAAAGGTTTTTCATTAATTTCCAAGAGAAACACAATTTAATTTTCAATTATATATGTTTTTCTGGAAGGTGAAAGCAACATGAGAAAATTCCTTGAAAATAATTTCCAGGAAAAGAATACCAAAAACACTGAAACTTGCTTGGTAAAACTTACCAAGCAATTAGCTACAGCAAAATGCTTTTTAAATCATCATGATTTATTACAGAAGAAATTACTATTCTACTTTAATATACAGAACTAAAGAGTAAACAAAGGGTGTTCATGTTATTGATTTTGCTAGGAGCAGAAATATGTCTATAAATCTCCTGGGTTCTTAACCTGAAAACCTCTAAAAAATGCTCCACGGTTTTTTGAAGTCATTTGAAAAACAGAATGTGGCTTAAGCCTTTCATGTATTTTGTGAGGCCCATCCTTGCTCCGTAAGCCCACTGCACTCAGTAGGTGCTTCATGAAACAGTATTGCATAGAAGAAGGTGGGCCGATACAAAGACTGACACCTGTAGATCTTTTCCAGATAAAGTTAAAGGGCCAAGGAAGGTCATGACATGTTGAAAGCATTTCAAGAGGAAGGAATTTTTCTTAAGAAAAAAAAAAGTATCTGCTGTATAATTGCTTCCAAAATGATCTCTTCACAAGGAATATATACTTTTTTTTTATCCTTCTTTGGAACTCCCATTCTAAAGTCAATGGAAGTTGTGTTTAAATGTTTCTACGAAATTTCTCCTGGTTTTCATCAAAATAAAAAAATGTTCCCACTCAGTTGATCTGTGGCATTACAAAGAAGAAATAGGGGAAAAAAATGTCATTTTTATTCTCTACCAAGCTCCTTTTGCAATTCCTATTTTGGAGCACTCGGTCTGAATGTATTTTGCAACAACTCACACAACATGAATTTTGTTGGCTGAGAAGTAATGCTTAACTATAAACACAAGAACATTTCTTTATGTGGCTTCTATGCAGGAGATATTTTGAGCAGCTGTAACAACGACTGCAATAAAAAGTAGGAGGTCATATTGTCTTTATTCCAGATCAGAGAGCCCAGCATTTGTGATATTCAGCACGGAGAAACAACACACCATAATGAGCTTTAGGTTTCCTGTTTGCAATTTCCCACAGCACCAATTACCACCACTGCAGTGGGGCTCTCAGAGGAACTCTGGTGGGTTGTTTTAGAGCCAGCCCTTGGGATACTTCTGCTGAATTTGAACTTCACTGCCTACACCATACTACTTCAAATAATAATAACAATGTACAATAATATGAATAATTCCAGCACACATTTTTGAACACCTATTAACATGCCATGTACTGTGATAAGCATGTTTCAAGTTACCTAATTGAATCCCATGAGTTAGTTACATTAATATCCTTATTTGAAGGCTATAAGACCTGAGGTTAAAAAGGTAAACTGATTCATCACTTACTCAGACGTGTTGATAATTTCTGGCATAGTTGAGAATATAGTTTAAGTGTTTCTGGCATTTATGCTCCTTCTCTAAATTTCTTTGGTATTTATGGGCACACAGCTTACACAATGTTTAATCACAAGCTGCTTGCAAATGCTAGTTATTGTTTTTTTCTCACCCTGCGCCTGGGAGATATATTTTCTCATATATATTTGAATACCTATACACAATACAATAGATAATATATAATACAATAAAATAGGTAACATAAACAACACTCTGGATGAATACCATTGAAAACAACGGCTACAGGTCTCACAGGATAGACTACTAACAACGGGCAGACAAGGAAAAGTAAGAAACTAAGTTTTAAGGACTAAGACTAGGTATGATATACCATGTGCTTCATTACATTAAACAGTGGTGAAAATGTGTCACTTGTTTTGCTGTCCAGCACCCCATCTCCCTCCTAAGTGCATCCTGATTTCCTTTGGGGAAGTTATCTTTGCTTGGTGGGCATGCTCTCCCTAGTCAGATTAGTAGAAGCAACTGGATTTCCTCCTCTACACCATCCATGCACATTATCTGAGACTTTGTATCTGAATGCAGTGTGGTTCTGTTTCTCAGAGCTTGCATTTGCAGTAGCCAGAAGCATCTGGACAGCCTGGTCCGGGGCTCCTTAGTGCTTCAGACTTCACTTAGTTACTTCCATTTCCAAGCACACTTCTCCAGCTCCCAGTAATCCTCTGAAACACCAAGTTTTCAATAAATGCCCCAGTGTTCAAGTCAGCCACAGTAGAGCAAGGACGCCCTGCCATAGCCACGCTGGTTGTGTGCAGCGGTTTTTCCCTTCTGATTGATCAGGCCTTAAGCCACTGATAGGTACTGATAGATGGAGAACAGATAGCTACGGATGGATAGATAATGTAACTGTCACTCCTGTCACAAGCTTGCTGTTAACTGGGGACTGGGAGGTGAGGGGGAGGAAAAGAAACAGATGAGGCACAGCAAGAGAGTTCCTTACATTTTCTTATGAGCTCAAATTTTTAAAAGGCATGTAAGAATTGGACAAAGACACAGTTGAGAGTCATAGAGATAGTATAAAGCAGTAGAGAGAAAACTTGCTTAGGAACCAAAGGGTCTGTGATTGAGCCAAAGAATTGTCACATATTCCAGGAGAGGAAACTGGCAAGACTTACCACCACTTGAGTGTACACCATATTCTGTGCAATGAGGGGTGAGACCCACCTTTTATCTAAGACCCTAGCAGCTTTATTATTCATTATTCCATATAAGTTGAAGAAATCAGAATAATATGTTGGTACCAAATGAAGATAAATGAATATAAATTCATGAAATGTGTTAGTTATTTTTAAAGTTATATTTCTTCAATATACTTATTCAACTGAGAAACATATTTTCATGCAATATAAAATGAGGATACTCATTTGTACCACAAACATCCCCCTGCAGACCAATAAAGGATGTTTGTTCCTAAGATGTCTTTCTTTGATAACAACATTTTATTTTGAGGTGCTTTAAATCCTCCCCTATGGTCTGATCACAATTTAAATTTCCCAGTAGCCTTTGTTTGTAATGAAACATTGGATTCATGCTAAAGAATTTAAATTACACATATACAAGATGTTTTTTCTGGAGATTGAAATGAGATATTAATTCAGGTATGATCTAATGATAACATTCTGAACGAGTAGAGTCCCAGTTGAGATTTTTTCCCCTGAAAATCTCTTGAGTTTTGATTTGTTTTAGAAAAAAATTATATATATATATATATATACAAATATAATACAAATTCCATAGAAATTTGTTTTAATAGTTCAGTCTTGATTTAATAAGACCATTTGTAGGTAAGTTAACAGTTTATCAGACTTTTTGGAAAAGTTAAAGTATACTGCATTTGCTGAGAACCTGTTATGACCTCAAGAAGGCTGGTTAAATTCTGGATATCTGATGCTAGTTCTTAGTGCCACTGCAATGACACACACTTGCATGGGATCCAAGGATGGTCATTTTTCAGTGTTTTTATTGAAAGATAAATAATGTATCTTTATTTACAGAGGAACACTTTCTGTAAGCTATTAAGTAAATCTTTGATTCAAGAAATATATATTCTTGGAAGGTGTACTATCATCTATGGGAAAATATTCCCATATTATCAATTCAATCGTCATATTTAATAGTATTTCTTAAGTAACAGAGACTCAAAGATGCCAGATGTGTTCCTTTATTTGGTGAGCCTGTATTCTAGTTGAGGAGACATATAGGATCATAAATATATTCTTGAACCAGAGAAGGGAATAGTTAACGCTAACTGGAAAGATAGAAAAAAGCTTCACTGGAGATAAATTCTAAAAGGGTAGAAATTTCATGAAAAGAGACCGAGTGTTAAGAGGAAAGGGCAATAAAAGCA
Source organism: Rhinolophus hipposideros (assembly GCF_964194185.1). Classification (NCBI taxonomy): domain Eukaryota; kingdom Metazoa; phylum Chordata; class Mammalia; order Chiroptera; family Rhinolophidae; genus Rhinolophus; species Rhinolophus hipposideros. The sequence goes on from NC_138051.1 coordinate 86,631,804, forward strand.
CCAATACAAAAAAATGTGTTTTTACCAGGGATTCAATGTAATTCTAAGATCATGAATGATAGAAATTAGATGAGCTAGTTTTAGTAAAATTAAGTTTTGGTCACAAAGGAACTTAAGCCTCTATTAAAATGGTAATAGTTCATTGTATATGTAGATGATTATTTTACAGAAGGATAGTTCAATTTGCTGAAGGTCTCCAAGTACAGAGCTTTTTATTCTAGAGAGTAAAACAGAGAGAATAAAGGGGATTTTTTAACCCCCAAAAATTGCATGCAAAATTTTGTGTTTAAACTTTCAGCTTGGTCTGTGACTCCTCAAAATTGTAAATACAGAGAGTGCCAAAAATATATATATACACATTTTAAGAAAAGAAAAAAAAAACTGTATTATAATTGTAGTACTCGATATATACCAATAATAAAAGATGAACACAAGTCATGTGTATACATTTTTGGCACCCCTGGTATTGTTCTAAGATCATCCAGACCCCACAAATGGGGAAATATAATAGTTTCTCAAGCTCAGTAAATTAAATGTCCATCAAGTTATTTGTTAAAATCAGAAATCTGAGAGTAAATCTTGACACTATAGTCTAAATCAAAATTCTATTTCCAAAATATAAATTCTTTATATGTCTCTCAATCCCTATTAATATTCTGTTCACCTAAATCACCATTTTCTTCTCACCTGGATTAATTATCTAATGGTTTCATCTCCTAATTATCTCTTCTCTTTTTTTTTCAGTATAATTTTTAAGAATATAAATCATCTCAGAGTTCTCTCCTCCTTAAAATTTTCAGTATTATTTGTTGAATTGTAATACAACTCAAACCCTGAAAAAAGGACTACCTGCAAATCTTACCTCTCGCCAATCTTCTCTGTATGTTCCAGCTATACCAATTATCAGAGTTTTCTTTCATTTCCTCAGACATAGGTAGCTCATTATCAATGCAGGTCCTTTGATCAATCTTACCACTAGCACTTCTCCTGGCTTAAATGTTACTTCCTCTGACCCTACTTTAAACTCAAGTCTAAATTACCTTTTACTATGAATCAGAGAATCGTGTTATTTATCTTCATCTTATACATCAAGGAATCTACTGTTGTGTTTGTTTCCACCTAGGAAAAGGTCAGGTTGGACCAGAGCATCAGTTATACCAGCTCACATTTCATCCATCATTGTGTACCCAACATCCAGCATAATGTCAGCCATCCATTGGATGCTCAATAAATGTGTGTATACAAAATAATTGATAAGCTGCCTTACCCACCTTTTCCATTTATGCTTTATAGGAAACACACATCAAGCGACAGCAGCATCCAATTGTATTTCCAAAAGAAGAAAAAGGCAAACTAAACAAATCTGTATTTGTAAGATTTGAGCAGCCATCTTCTGGCAAATGGTAGTCAGAGAAGTAGATTTAAAGTTCTGGGAATTTCATCACTGCCTCTGGTAGGTACAATAAGGATCCCCCAAAAGCTCCATACCCTGATTCCAGGAATCTGTTCATATGCTATCTTGGATAGCAAAAGGGATTTTTGCAGCTGTAATTAAGAGAAGGGACCTTGAGATGGGGTAATTATCCTGTATTAGTCACACGTGCCCAAAGCGACCATAAAGATCCTTAAAAATGGAGGCAGAAAAGGGCAATCAGAGGGAAAAGAGACTTCATAAAAATGGTTAGAGAGAGATGCACTGCTGTTGGCCTTAAAGATGGAGAAATGAACCACAAGCCAAGAAATGGGGCAGCTTCTAAGACCTGGAAAAGGCAGGGAAACAGATTTTCCCCTAAAACCTCCAGAAAGGAATGCAGGGCTGCTGGCATTCTGATTTTAGCCTAACAAGACCCGCATTCGACTTCTATCAAACATAATTGTGTGATAATAAGTTCATGTTTTTCAAGCTTCTATGTGTCTGGTAAGTTGTTACAGCAGCAATAGAAAACAAAGACAATGCCTTTGATTAAATGCATTCTGGGTAGTCCTTTATTATTATATATAGTAGTTACTTAAGTGTAAAAGTATTTAGTATGGCTTATATCCTTCAAAAACTCTAATAAGTCTCACCTTTTTTAAAAGTTGTGTAACAAGTCACACCGTGGCCCTCCATGTTCTTATTCAGTTGATTCCAAAACAAATAAAACAAGTTAGTAGCTCATTAGATGAATGCTACCCATATTCCTACTTATAGCCTTCAGGTTAAATTATAACTGTTTAAAAGGAAGAGAGACACCAGCTGAAACTGGTGCACCTATTGCTTTTCAGAGAAGCCGTGCCTTATCACCAAGTTATTCTTGTCAAAAGTGACAACCAGAGCATTTGGCCACAGCATTAACTATCTTGTAGAAAAAGTGAACCATCTAGGTCTAAGGCAGAGAGGATCTTTGTGATAAGTTTGCTTTTTTTTTCTTTCTTCATTTTGTTCTTTGTTTCAAAACTAACGTTAGGTTCTCTGCTTTGATATGCTACACTTTACAGAATAAATTTCAATGGGAAAAGAAAATCATAGAATTGTATTTCCCTAGCTTCCTTCTTGGGAGTCTTCTGAGACCTTTCAAAAGTATTTTGTCTGCGGTAACAAAGCGCAGAATATAGATCTTCATATACTTCACTGAAAGAGATATTTCACTGAAGTTTCACTTTCAACTCCCCTTTTCTAAGTACTAAATTCTTTATAGCACCTTCCCTCTTAAGCCCCTGATAGCCATTCAGCACAGTCAGTGCTTCTGTAAAATGAAATTCTATGGTCTGAATTAAAGGCGGCCTTGGAGAACATCTAGTCCAACCCCCATGAGGGTTGCTAAACATTTTTCATTCAATTACACCTGGTAGGGGAGAAGATTCTAAAGCCACAGCCCCATCCTGATACTTCTATAAAGACATATTTACTATAAAAATTCATGAAAACTTTGACTTCTCTGCCAATATATTTGTGTTTACTTTACTATATAACTGTAGTGCCCCTCAATCCCCTCTGAAATTTTAGGTGTAATAGTATCTAAGAGCATGCACTATGTTTATTTGAAACATCATGATGTTGAAAAGTCCAGTGTTCAAAGAAGAATCCTTCAAGCTAAGTTACTATATATCTTCAGGGGAATTGGATTTAAATTTAAATAATTTTCACCAGGATCACATACGAGTATATATGGATAGAAATACAGAATGATGCCATTTTCAAGAATTAACACTGAAGCAAAGAGGCTGAGCACAGATTAAGACTGGAGCAGGCTGTTGAGGAAGGAAAGGAGTGCCTGGACATTTAGGACATTCACAGAGAGGTGTTGATAGTTCAGGCCCTTGGACATGAAGAAGCCATTTGAGTTTTGATAGTTAAGGACCTGGGGACATGCTGACCTGCAGCGGTGGTTCTCACACCTCAGCGTGTATCAGAATTGCCTAGAGGGCTTGTTCTTAGACTCTGTCCTCAGTATTTCTGATTCAGTAGGTCTCAGAAAACTGGCATTTGTGATGAGTTTCCAGGTCATGCTGATGTTACTTTTCCAGACACAAGATTTGAGAACCACGAAGGCAGAGCAACTAAGCAAATCCATTTGGTCTGGTTCATTTTTTTGTTTTTAACTCTAAAATTGAGAGCTCCCAGGAGGAAAAAACCAGATGTAGTACTGACAGATAAAATACTGTTTTTATAATCAAAGGTATAGATTTGTGTCCCATTAAGTGGCCTGAAATGACCCTTCAAGATACATATGAATATCAGTAACACATACAGAGGGTTAAAATAATAGTGGAGATGCTATTTTCTCATTTTTAAATAATTATTTTTAACATTGCTGAAATATTTTATTCAATATTTGATGCCTTTAACATTTCAAACTACTAAATGCATAAGTAAGGCACTCTATTTTCTATTTTTTCAGAAATGACATTTGCAATTTTTTTTGTTTTTTTCAATTCAGCGTCTTTATTCTTCCCCTTTAGCTTGGTACTTGAACTTGGTACTGAATTTGGTACTTGAGGTCATATTCTTTTTAACATCAATCTTGTTTAATTCTTTTGTACCTTTTAAGACACTTGTTATTTTTAATTCTTTGGAATAGATATTGTATCATCTTTCCATTTTCACAAAGGCTGCATTGTCATGTGGAAAGATTCCATTGTTTCTGCCTTTTCAAAGTTTATTTTCTATATGAAGTGCCTTTACCCAAGAAAGAGCATATCTTGATTCCTTTCCCATTCACTACTTTACAAGTTAGTGAAGGAATATATTTTAAAGCCCTTGTTCCCATGATATAATTCTCTTTAGTGCTATCTACAAAATGCCAGGCTCTGACTCAAGCCTGTGATATTCCAATTATCCTAAGAGATGATATCTGAACAGTTTTTTCCAGTATTTACCCAGGGTAGGGCATGATTTAGAGACAAGCTCTATGTGAAGATTAGTTGGTGATATGTCCATTCTCCCTGTTTTCTAAAGCCTCTTTCAGAACTGCATAGCTCTGCCTCTCACTAACCCATAACTGTTCCTGAAGAAACTAACACACTGGTGCAGGCCCACTCCTCTCAGAAGCACATATCACAGTCATCCTAACCTACTCACACTCACATGGGTCTATCCTCTCACACAGCCAGCCACCGTTTATTAGCAAAGAAACCGAAAGGAACGATTTACTGTGTAGAAGAAAGAAAGAAATATTGCTTCTATTCTTTCTATTCTCAGCCTTCAATATCAAAAGCAATCCTAAAACAGAGTTTTTATATTGTTTTTATCTGGTGCCTGGAAACAAACTAAAGTTCTGTTTATAGGTAAGCATATTTTAACTGTGAAAGCCATGTTGGAATATTAAAATGTATTTGATTTTAGAGTCCCATCATGTACATATGTATGTAGTCTCACACATACACATTTCTGGAGTTAGGGTATAAGAAACAGTGTTATAAATATTAGTCTCCTAAGACGATACTGATACGGACTTCCTTTCATCAGTTTCCTTCTCTATGTTTTATCACCTGAAATATTAATTTTTCTTTTTTGTGATATTTCCATCTTGTTCCCAAAATCATTATTACTAGCTCTAAATGCTTATGTCTGAAAGTTGTCCTATCCACATACACCAATACAGTTTTCCTGCAGATTGACAATCTCATGAGGTGGGCATAAAATTTTCACCTGGGCACAGAAGTTCTTCATGTTTCTGTTACAGATATTACTCTTTTATAAGCAGAAAGAGAGGTAAGTTTTAAATAGTTTCTATTTGGCAACAGAGAATATTATTTAGAATTGCTGTTACAAGATCATGAGGCAGAAGCAAAGAACACATGGGGGGGACGGGGAGGTAAGTAACTATATCCAAAAATACAAGCTTTCTTCTGGCGATGCTCGATGCTCGGCAAACTCTTTTTAAAATAAAATCTAAATATTTCCAAAATTTGTAGTTATTTTTGTTATCAATTTAAATGGTATTTCATATAATTCTAAACTACTGAAGATTTGAAAAGTTCATCCTATATAGCATCTGCGGTTGTGAGATTTAAAGTTAATTGTGTATATTCAAGAAGTTTATGCAGTTCTATTAGATAGTAAGTGTATACAGTGTTGAAAAGACAGCGTCTAAAAATCAATTAGAAACCCTTAATGTCTCTGAGTAATTGCATGAGGAAGGCAGAAAAGATAAATGAAAGGAGAAGGGGAGGCCCAAAATAACTATTTTGCAGTAATTTAAATAATCCAAATTAAAATAAGGTCTTTATATAAGATCCACATTATTTATATAATCCTGTCCTGATGTATTAAAACCCTGGATTTATTGTACCCTAATTATCACTATAATAATAAATACTATCTAGGTCTACAATTTCAGAAATTGTGTTTTAAATATGCAAGTTAAGTAGAAATCACTTCTGTCTTGACTGTGTTCATTTCTTTTACATTTGTATTAAACCTGGTAGCTAGTTAAATCACATGAACACACTAAACACAGCCCTCTAGAATTTGAAACCTGTGGTTTGAAATCATCAGTGTGAACTTCAGTTCTTTGTGTTTTGGTTACCACAAATATAAAACATGAATAACAAATCCTACTAAAATGTCATTAAAGTTTTTCATGCTTTACTTTTAATAGTAAATTAATACCACAAGAGGAGCAGAAAAAGAATAAAGTTGCTGCTATCAAAAGAACTCCCAGTAAAATAGACTATTTCTTTGAAGATTTCAAAAGTGCTTTTTATAGTTTTCCCTCAGGCTCAATTTTTCAATGTCGATTATTTAGTATTCTTGGAAAAATATTTCTCGTCTACTAGGTTGAATTCTATCTAGTTCATTGCTTATATAAGTAGTGATTTTACCTAAAATATTTGTGTTTAATGATCTAATATGTCGCAGGCTACAGAGAAACATCCTGAGAGACAAAAGAAGAAAAATCCAGCTTTTAATCACAAATGCTGTATTATGGTCTTATGATTTGAATACGAAAGCTAATTCTCCATGAAATATTTATTTAAGCATTCCTAGTTAACTATTTTGGTGGAAATGACCAATCTATTTGAACAAACCAAATCAATTCATCTAAATAACCAGTTTTAATTATATTTTACTTTAATCATTAATTAGACAATGATTTATATGGCATAGCAAAGACAGTCATAAAAGCAATGCATTGTTCACAAGTAATTTTAAAAACACATCTAAGATGAAAAGTAACATAAAACTATTACCCACATTTCCACCATTATCTTTATTTCACAAACTTGTGTTCTGTCTTTAATGTGAATTTCTAATTATAATGTGAAATTAATACCACATCTATTTTTAATTTAACCTTCATTTTTATTTCCTACTGTATATCTCATGTAGAAATAAAATATTACAAAATTTCACACCTTCACCTGCAAACTAATATATGTTTAGGTGAGTGTAATAAGAAAGGAATTGAGATAAAACTTACTTTGGGGGAAACTATCAACATTCTTGGTGTATAATGTGCTTGTTTACTGAGACAATGTAAGTGAAAAGTTCCCTATGGTGACGTAATTATTAAAGCAAATATATAAGAATGATTTCACTATTAATCAAAGCTATTTGTTATCATAAATCTTTCTTTCAGATCGATGAGGTGGGAAAACATGAAATTAGAATTCTAGTTTTTCATTTATGCCAGTTTCCTCATGATTACCAATGTACTAATAAACAAGAAACTGTCTATTCAGACAGAGTAGACAAGAGTGATTGTTTTGTCAGTATGAGCACATACTGACTAGATAACTGACTAGATAATTGAACATACACAAACCCTAATTCCCTGAAAAATGGTTCGACAACATTGTACTTTCAATATAGATTTAGGCATAAGTTTTCTTTAAAAATTCCCTTCCTTTCACAGGAATTCTTAGTTGAATTTGGTACTTGAACTTTACCATTTCAGGACACCAGTAAGTTCAGCATTAGATACTGGTAAACTCTAGAACTGGTGATATTAATGTCAAATCTGGGTGTCCAGGATCCCTCCATTCATAGATTCCCTCACACCCCCCACTACAACCTCCCAGCCCCAGCCACAGTACATAAACTTAGTTCATATGTGCCAGTTCTTCTATCTTCTAGATTTTTTTTTCTCAGATCATGTACCATCAATTCCAGGAATCAGGCCCTAATTTCCATTCCATAGAACTGAGATTTTTGACATTCCGTGGTAGCCACTGCCTGGGACTAAGCCCTCCTTAGCAATTGGATCCTTATTATATGGCCACCAAAAACAGTACCTGACTTTTAACAACTACAAAAACCTCAGGACAGTTAACTGAATTCAAAGCACATGTTTCATCTTCTAAACCATCCTCCTTTTAGTTGGCTACCCTTGATCTTCTGGTCTCCAGATGCCTACCACATCTTAGGAACCCACTGTATTTTATTTACCTTTTTGAAAAAGGGGAAGGGAAAAGAATAGATGTAAAAGCAGGAGTCTAGAGCTGGGGATATGTAGGAATATCACTGAAAATTCAGGAGATTTTTTTATTGAAGAAGGTTAAGTGAAATACTCTTTACACGTCTCTCATTAGATTTTTTTTTTCCTTTTCATTAAAAAAAAATAAAAAATTTGGAAAATTATGGCCTGACTCCAAAACTAAAAGATGAAGGGGAAGAGAAATAGAACAAGGCTGATCACATGTAAGTAATGAAGAAAAAAATTAAAAGCTTCCTGCAAATGGAAGGTGAAATTTCCAGAAAGGAGAGTGTACAAGGTTTGCACAATTATACCTTCCCACATAGACTGACTTACCCTTAAAGCTGTCCTCTACCTTCCCCTCAGGTAAGATTTGATTTAAGACACTAGTGTTCACCTTTTTGATAAGAAATAGTATCGTCTGAATATCACAGTGCTGTTTATTTTATTGTTTTTAATTCTCTGATTTAAACCCAATGATCTTTTCTTTCTGCCTATCATGGGTTTCATTTTGTTGACAGCTAAATCAAAGAAAATAATGAAATCAAATTATATTTTGTTAAAAATACCTCTTCTAATAAAATTCATCTTTTTTGGTGGTTGACACCAAAAGTACGTGAGGAAGAAACGTGGTGTTTCCAGCTCAGACTGATTAGGAAAAAAATAATGGATATTAAGGCAACACACTGGCCCTAAATAAAACGAATTTCCCATTTAGTCTCATTTTGAAAATGATAAGTATTAGCTTTTCAAGCTTTCTAATACAAAATGCACTACCAATGATACATGAATTACCAATGAAACAGGGGAAAAAAGAAAGGAACAAGAGAGACTGGCCCCTTCAGTCAGCACCACACCAGACAATTTTGTTAATAGGAGACTAATGTTTATAAAACTATAAGCTCTGAGGAGATGGATATTTATTACCTGAAATTTTCTTTAAAGATTTCCCTTTGGATAATTGTTCAAAGTTTATGAATTGCTATTGAATAATATCCTACTTATTTATATTTTACAAATCCCTTTTGAGTAGATATATAGAGGGTACCAAAACAATGGCTATACATTTTAAGAAAGAAAAAAATTGCATTAAAATTATGCTGATGGTAACCACTTTGAGCACCTCTTGTAATGGCAGAAGTCAAATGTGACTTGTATTCATCTTTTGTTATTGGTATATATTGAGTATTACAATTTTAATAGATTTTTCCTTTCTTAAAATGTGTATACATTTTTTCGCCACCCTCTGTAGTAAGTATAGTACATATAGTAGACAATATTATTTTCATTTTCAGAGACAGAAACGGATGCCTTGAGATCCTAAGCTGTTTGTCTGTATGATGTGAATACTAGTGTAGTTTGAGGAACTGACCAGAAGCCTCTGATTCTGGGCTCCTTCCTTTGTATCGCCTCTGGGTGAAAGGGTATGAGCACGACTGCACAGAGCTTCAAAGTTTTCTCTCTTCCCACTGTTTCTGAATTCCTACAGTAACTACCCTCTGCCTGAGAAACTTCCTAAGAATGTAAACATTGTGTGCATACTATCTATGTATTTGGATTCAGTTTAACAGATATTTATTGAGCAATTATGCTGTGAAAGATACAGCAAAACTCAGAAACCACGAATAATGATTTGTTCCCGCCCTGAATGATCTTGCCATCTCCTCGGGGAGATAAAAGATCATACAAAACATGGGAATAAAAGCAAACTGGGGAGCAAAAAGTGGAGGCAAATCCATTGGCTGTATAAATTAGATGAGGAAGATAGAACCTCCAAGTAAGCAGGGCAGAGAAGTTGTGTTAATATATAAAGCATCATAACTGAGTTCTAAAATAACAAAACAGAAAATCATAAACATGAGATACATGACTGGTATGTTTAGGCTGAGGGGATAACATGACAAACCGTCATGGGTATGGGCATGGAGTGTAGAACATCTGAAGGCAAAAGATAAATAAAATGGGAAGGGTTGGTGAAGACATGGCTGTTCTTCTACATCAGGGTGCGTTTATACTTAAGGAGAGAGAAGACTTTGGAGGTTTGTTTGTTTGTTTGTTTTGAATGGAAGTGATTAGATGGCTTCCTTAAAATAAGGAAATAAAGTGAACCAAACACTGTTTTAGGTTATGAATGCAAACGTCCTGGAGAACCATGTTCGGGGAGGCAATGGCAACAGTCTGGGAGAAAATCAATACCACACATTGGGGCAGAGAGAGGAGGACAGGTTTGCAAATTGCTGTCACCACAGGTCAAGCACAGTTAGGGACTGATGAGCCATCAGGACAGGAGGAATAGTCAAAAATGATTATTTTTCTCCCCTAATTGACTGGGATAACCCTTGCTGCCTTTAATGTAAGTAGAGAATTCCATGGAGATCTGCATTGGAGCAGAAATTGAGGGAATCCATTTTTAAGAAAGCTGAGAGAAGAAGTATTTTACACTCAAAAATAGTCAGAGGGAATATTTTTAAACATGACAGGAGTCATTCAGAATTACTGTCTAGGAAAAAAATCTTGCGTCACTCTTTACTCTCATATTAGAATGACACTCACACTTACGACGCCAGAGGTGTGGGTTTATTCCCACACACACCAATTCTCTGACACCAGCAGGGTGCCTACACTTCAGTGCAGTTCTGACAGTATCTGCCTGGGGTTCCATCAGATCCCACAAGTTAAGAGTTCAACCCCAGGAGACTGCTCCTTCAGATGCTAACTACCAAGTGCTAGGTTGTCCCCAGGACTTCTGAGCAACTATAAATTGGGGTTCTGATGACCCCCTCCTTGGGTTCAATAATGTACCAGAACATCTCACAGAATTCAGGAATACACTTATATTTTCTGCTTTATTATATAATAAAGGATACAGAGGAGTCAGATTTAGAGATACATAGGCAAGGTCCAAAAGGGTCCCAAGCACAGGAATTTCTGTCCCTGAGAAGTCGGGAATACCACCTTCCCAGCACAGAAACTCTCCAAACCCAGTGCTTTTGGATTTTAATGGAGGCTTCATTACATGGGCCTTATTGATCATTAACTCAACCACTAACTCCTCCACTCACCAGAGGAAGGGGTTTGGGGCGGGGCTGAAGTTTTCAAGCTACTAATCATGGCTTGGTCTTTCTGGTGACCAGCTTTCCTCCTGAAGCTTTCCAGGAGCCTACTAAGAATCTCCTTGTTAGAACAAAAGATTCTCCTATCCCCCTGGGAAATTCCAAGAGATTTAGGAGTTCTGTGTCAGGAACTGGGGTCAAAAACCAGATATGAGAATAAAAGACATTCTTAATGCTCTTATCACTTCGAGAATTACAAGGGTTTTAGGATCTCTGTTCCAGGTGCCAAGGAGATACTTATATAGATATAATTACATATATAATTACATATATACACACATATAATTATATAGATATATATTATATCTATTATATCTCTATTATATAAATATAATATAGATATATATTAGGTTGGTGCAAAAGTAATTGTGATTTAAAAGGTTAAAAATAATCACAAAAAACACAATTTTGCACCAACCTAATACCTTTTTATATTACTTTATAATTATTAATCAGCATTTTTCTTAAAATGAAGACATTTGACTAGACAACTAGAGAGAACACTCTGAATTCTTAATAGGGTCAAGGAAAAGTAGTATCCAGGTGTGTTTTTACAAGAGAGGACCTGGAAATGTTAATTAATCCTTTTATTGACAGGTCCAATGTGAAGGCATCTTTTATCTAATAGGTGATTGATGAGTTTGCCTTCCAAACTGAAAAAAGAAATATTTCTCACATTCCACTGCATTCCCATTGCAGATTTAAAGCATAAAGCGTATTTAATTTTTTACCAATGTGCCAAATGGGGCTTATCGGAACATGATATTTGGGATCCATGCCATGGGGCCATCTTGTAAGTGAAAAGCTCTATAATGAGGAGCTCCTGCTGCTGCTGCTGCTGCCAGGATTAAGTTCTTCAGTGAGGGCTGAACAGACAGGCATTATGCCAAATTTCACACCAATTCAAATTGCATTTGGACTAACCTTTAGGAATGGAATTGATTTTCTGTAACCAAGTTGTACCACCACTGAGAATATGTTAAAAAAACAACAAACCTTCCCCACCCGAAAAAAACAAAACAAAAAACAAACCACTGTAAAGAATTCTAAAAAGAAATTCCTGAACAGTTTTGTGCAATGACAACTTGACTGGAATAAGTTTAGAGCCTCCCACTGTGACTACTTTGAAGGATCAAATATTCCTTGGACGTAGAATTTTCAATACTTTTCAATAAAGTCTAGTTTATGATTTTATTATAATACATATGCATGTAAATGCAGGTCTGTCTCTACATACACACGCCCCTGAAGACATTCTGCTCCATTTGATACTCAACAAATGTCATTATTCTTTCCAAATGTCTTGAGAATATCTCACGAAAACACATCTGTCCCAGTTTGCCTATGTGAGTTTTAAGGAGTACAAAGTCTACTTTTGATTCATTTACATGTTAACTCATCAAAATGTCATGCCATAAAAGACATTTGATGTACAAAAGAAAGCTGGGTATCTCTTCCATCTTTCTCTAACACAGAATAACAATCTGAGTTAAATATAAACAAAACTACCATCTCGTTAAGATTTAGATCAAACCTTGGTTAAAAAAAAAAAAATTCTGTGAGTGTACCCTGTGGTGAGAGGGGACAAAAAAAATAAAGAAAATTTAAAGACTTTCAGAAGTCAAAGGAAGGTGGGAGTGCCTCAAACGGGGAGCCCTTGCAGCTCTGGGCCAGAGCTAAGAAGACAGGTGAGTCCTCTGTTGCAAAAGCCAATTCTTCTTCAGCTAGACAACAATGGCCTTTCAAAGAAATCTACATACTACCCATTAACAAATACACACATATACCTATATAGAGAGAGAGGGTGTGTGTGTGTGTGTGTGTGTGTGTGTGTGTGTGTGTGTGTGTGTGTATACAGATAGACAGACATATTAACAGTAACCAGACTAAACTTTAAGGGAAGAATTTATTTTCTGGAACCAAGTTGTACTATCATTGAGAATATTCAAAAGAAAATAATGTAGGCCTTGGAAGCAATTTCATATATAATTATAATTCATATAATGTTCTTATAACTCATAGGATCCTCATATAATTAATGTAATGTTAATATGATTTCATATGTATATATATATATGAATATAAACTTTGAAAATAACTTTCTTTGAACGCTTGCTCAAATTATATTACATTCAAATTTTAATGGGCTTTTTTCTAAGCCAAAGTTTTTCTTTTTGTTGTTTTTGTTTGTTTGTTTGTTTGTTTGTTTTTTGGCAAGGGGCAAGTACAATTGTAAAAATCTTAACGGTATTACTGCAAATTTCCTTTATAAAAAAAAAAAAGTGGCATTTCTGCCAACCTTAGAAAACATCAGAATGTTTTTTTCTTGAAGGATTGCCTTTACCTCTCCATACTATTACCTACCCAGACACATTTCCTGTCTATAGATCAAATCTAAGGTTAACGATAAAGAAAACCTAAATATAAGCAGATTTATAATCTAATTTTACTTTGATTATGAGCACACTGATTTTTCTAGTTTTGAGTCTAGGACTCCAAATTTGGCTCATGGCCATATAAACAATAGACTTTCTGATCACAGCTGGGGAGGGAGAAGGGTGGAAAAAGATGAAACATGGTGTCAGGTGACCTATGCTTTATTTGTCTGTAATAAATGAAGTTTATAAGTATAATTGATAACTTATGAATTTATGATTTTTGTCCAAATCACTTTAACTGTGTGAAATACCAAATTAAAAAACATGTATTTCAAAAGTCTCTCTGGGAGAACAAATGAGATAAAAATCTGAATATATTTTATACTATATTATTATTACTACTACTGCTAGTAAGTCTCATTATTATTGTCATTATAGCAACGAATTATTCAGCATCTACTATGTACCAGACACTGGGTTAGGTGCGTTTCCTATTCATTGATTCTAGTTTCATTATCCTCATTTGACAAAGGAATAATCTGGCAGGCATGGATAAAGTGACTTGTAAACTGTTTAGAATTTTACAAATGTTTTTTATCATTATCTTTTTCTTCTTCTAAGGTCCTGTGGATCATTTTGATTTAATTGGCTGCTGGTTCTTTTACATTCATAGCCTTGATCTTTCACCTTCTATGTTCCTCGTGTGTTCAATTATCCAAATTTAAGTTATCCTTCACAAGACTTTGGTAGTGGAAGTAGGGACAAAATATATCCAAGAAAACGGTTCTTATAAGAAAGAAGAATCCTCTCTTCTCTTGCCTCTTTTCTGAGTGTGTGCTGCACATGCGCACACGTGCATGCATTACTATTTGGCTCTAATTCTTTCCCCTGCTATTAGTCTTGCAGCTGCGGCCTTTCAAACATATTCTGCCTTTCCAGAATTATCCAGAAAAACCATTTAACTATTTTCTATCACAATGCATGAGTTAAACAAATCATTTTATCTCCAACAACAATTTAAAGAGAGACCCCAATACACACTTATAATGCTGTAATTTATGCTGTATGTAATGACGTTTAATATTAGCTTAATTCTGATCTTTTTATAATTAAAATGTGTAGTTTTATGTTTCTAATGCCTCTACACTTTAAAATGTTGCCATTCAAGGAAATAAACTAATAGTACTCATATATACTTCACAGCAAAAATCCAAGTAAATAAAATTCTGACTTTTGGAATTCTTTCTTTCCTTTTTGCCTGGTTTGCAGGTGTTCTGTGGCATTCAGATTCTTGTGGTCTTGGCATATCTTCAAAGTAGAGAGAATGACTGTCTTGTGGAATTGAAAGTACAAAACATAATTAACATTCCTGTTTTATGGTATTAGTGATAGTAGAGAATTCATGATTTCTATTGTAGGTGTGAAATTATACTTTGAAATGGTTTTAAAACAGAAATGTAAAAAGAAGCCTCTAGTTCCTTATTGTTATTAAAAGATGTTCTTAATATTTTGCATATTAACCTATTCTCATAAGAATAGAATGTCTTTTTCTTTAAGATCCAAAACAAAGTTCTTTCAGCTAGCATGATTCTGTATCATTCTTTGTCTCCTCTACCTACTACTCATGGTTACATACAACTATAAAAGCACAGGAAAAACACACCAAAAATATGAGAGAGGTGAGTACATGTGTATGAAGGGTATCATTTTCTTTTTTTCGTTTTTGAGAAAAAAAAATTCTACTCTATCTGATGATAAAACCTTTAGAAATGAAATTAAAAATGTGGCCAACTCTCTTAGTCTTATAGTGGCCAGATATTCAGAAGTATTTCAAGAAGTGACTTAATTTTCCACTTTTCATTAGGGCATTTAATAGTTTCTTAGCTAAGAATGCACATTTCTTGTGGGATTTTTATTTTTTTTTATTTTTTAAGACATAAGAAATGTTTCTGAAAATAGGGTGTCAGTTCACATAGATCTCAACAGAATTTTTAACTTAATCCTTAAAAACTGGGGTGGGGGAAGCGAAAGGGGAGGAAGAGGTTATACAGTATACATTATTCACGAATTAAGCAAATTTTATAGAATAAACTGAAGTGCTGAAAGATTAGAAAGCTGTCTGACCTGCAATTTTGAAGAAGTGAGAGGAATTCCAACTTGTTACATATTTTTAGCATGCTTGAGCATGGCGAAAGAATATGAGTTTCTAATCAGGACAGGAACTGTAAGAAGGCAACTAACCAGATTATGCCAATTGTCTTTAAGTGAGGCACCTGGTCAGATGTTAATCTGAACGGAGACTCTTGTCTTTGAAAGTAAATACATAAAAATTGTTATTGGTTCTCTTTGGGGGACTTTTGAATATATTATGGCAAATTACAGGTAGGAAAAAAAAAAAGAAAAGAAAAAAAGTAGTCTGTTTTCAGCTAGCTTTCCATAAAGTCTCAATACCAAGGAAAGGAAAGAAATGATTGTTGAGCGTTCCACTCAACACATTTGACCAGCTAGTCAATAATTTCACCTCCCCAGGCAAAAGACGCGGACTAACTAGTTCGTGAAATTCCTAAGCCAGAGACTCACATTGTAGAAGTAATGGGCAAAGGGGGAAGGGTTGCTGGACAGAGATCAGGGGAAAATGAAGAAAAGAACATTTCCCCCAAGAAATTAGGAATGCTCGAAAGGAAGACAGAAAACTAATCGTGGTCTTCGAAATAAAGAATTGGGAATATATATGAAAACAAGGCCTTGTAAAGAGAATGGGGCAATGCAAATACTAAAACAAACAAACAAACAAAAAAATGCGTTGGGGAGATGACAGTTCCTTTTGCAGTCAGTCCAAAGAGATAAAATAGAATTGATACAATAATTTGTTTCTTCAGTCCTGCTTATCCCTGAGAATCTGAGATGACATGCAAATTGTAACATATTAAGTATTCTTATTTTCAATATTACGAATCTTCACCATCATCAGGAATACTACAATTACATTGAAACTACTGCTTTAAAATATTTTTCTAAATCATGTTATACCTATAAGTGAAGCTAAAGTCCTCGATCTGCTGCATAGCATTTCCAGTATAACCTGCTACCTTCTTTAGTCCGGCATACTTTACAGGAAAACTGCTCAGGAAGAAGAGGCAGAGCCTGTTAAACTCAGGGTGTGGCATCAAAATCAGGTCATTCCTGGTATAATGCATCTAAACTTCCTCTATATGATAATTGGAGATGTATAAACAAAGCCCTCTGAATGAAGGAAGGGGTGGGGGTGGGGGAGAAGAGCACTATGTATAATTTGGTTGCCTGAATAGCCGGAAGCAAAATAAGGGAGCAATTTGCTGGCTTACGGAGAGCAAAATCTGGTGATATTTGATTGATATAAACAGCTTTGCAAAATTATCAGGCCTTTCAATATGTATGTTTTCAAAAGGACACTGAGTTTAAAAACTACAGCAATTTATTTGTGTGCCATATTTCCCACTTGATCACACTCTATATTAATGTTCTAAAATATGCACAATTAAAAAGGAAATTTTTTTTCTTACTTTTCATTTTACTTCAAATAGTTTTCAAGAGCCAGTATTTAACCAAAACCAGCTGTGTCTTCAAGTCCCAATCATTATTATGGAGTCATTTCTAAGAGTGCTTTGATTATTTTAATGTGGTTTAATTTTGAACATTCTAGTAAAATCTTATATAGTACACAAATGGAAAAGCCTAATCAGTCTTAAAAAAGCCTTCAGAGCATATTTTTTTATTTCTTTCCTTCTACACATCTTCCATTCATATTGAAGCTCCTGAATTCATTTAGGGCATTTTCCACCAAATAACTTTCTTTGAGGTCCTTGGGTACAGAGCGCTTGAGATCAAATGTTTTATTGAGCAAATGCATGGTAAGGCTGGAACGACCTGATACCCTATAAGAGTGAAAAGATACACTCACTTCTTAGTCATCAGTGGCATTGAAAAGTGGGGGAGAAACTGTATGGTCAATCCAAGTCAAAGGTGGTGCATGCTCTCTGATAGGGCCAATTGGCCAATTTTTTTTTCTTCTTCTAAATAAATAGAGAGGGCATGATATAGTGAAAGAACCTAAATTTGGAGTTAGATTGGGGCCTACATATTGTTGATCCCACATATGGGGAAATGAATTATCAAATTTTAATTCCTTCCTCTATAAAATAAAAATAAGTCCAACATTTCAAGGTGCTTCTGATGATTAGAAAGAGTGTAACTGATAACAACACATTATTCTCTACTATCTATCTGGCACGTATTGATGAATATCATCTGGATAAAAAACTAAACATGCAAGAGGTAAAATTGTAGTAAAAGGAAGGTATAATTATATTGTCAGAAATCCCCTTAAATAGTGCATTATTGAGGTCTAAATGACCTTGTATTACCTGACTTATTCTTAGCTCATGCTGAACTGTCCAGAATTGCATGCTATCTTCATTAAAGCTATCATTTCTTCTTGATGGATCACTGAATGTATTTTCTTTGTAAATTAATCACAGTTCTTGCCAGTTCACAGCCCTTTTAAGGATTCTGAGTATAACCTCCCTAAAGGGACAACCTTCTGTGGAACACCATGGAATGAGAAATGTCTAGTTTGTAAATCAGTGGCTCTAGTTACCGTATTTCACAGAAGAATCTCCTTATAATACAAGTGTGATAATGTGCTATAATGAGAAATATCATTTGGTCTTTATCCCCAATTCCTGTCACAGAGCACCAAAAACCCTTGTAATTTCTTGAGTGATAGGAGAGGAGAGGTTTTTGTTATTCCTAATAAGCTCCTTTCAACCAGACTTAAGTTTATGCTAATAAGGTGACTCTGATGTTCCTCTAGCTAGCTTCAGGATGGGGGCTGGTTGCCAGTGGAACCAAAGTAGTGATTAGAGAGTGCTGAATTTTCAGGCCTACCCCCAAACTTCCCAACTCTGGGGATGGGAGGAGAGATGGGGATTTAGTTAAGCACCAATGGCCAGTAATTTCATCAATCACATCTATGTAATGGAACTTCCATAAAAACACTAAAGGGAGAAATTCAGAGAGTTTCCAAGTTGGTAAACACATCTGCATGCTGAAAGGCTGGCACACCCCAAACTCCATGGAGACAGAAGCTCCTAGGATGCTTGCAGACCTCATCTCATGTATCTCATTATCTGGTTATTCATTTGTATCCTTTATAATATTCTTCATAATAAACCAATAATAGTAAGTAAAGTGTTCCCCTGGGTTCTGTGAGTCCTAAAAGCAAATTATCAATCCTGAAGAAGGAGTTGTTGGAACTTCTGATTTGTAGCCAAATTGGGCAAAAGTGTGGGTAACGTAGGGACCCACTATTTGCAATTGCTGTGTGAAATGGGGGACAGTTTTGTAGGACTAAGCCTCCTTAACTTGAGAAATCTGCACTGAATCTGGGTAGTGAGTGTCAGGATTCAATTTAATTCTAGGACTCCCATTTGGTGTTTGCAGAGAATTGGAAAGAATTGCTTCAGGTGGAAAATCCATGCATTTGATAGGTCAGAAGTGTGCGTAGAAAAACAGCTTTTGTTTAAGAAGGTTCTGAAGTTACCTAAGACTCACAATTTCTGTCCATTACAATATGTGTATTTGACTTCCTTTCTTAGTGGTATGGCATCTGGGTTATTAAGAAAGTCTATATGACATTTAGTAAGTAATGAGGATGTTCTTTCTTTTGTTCTCTAAAGCAGTCCCAAATAATTCTCATGCATCTCATAAGGGACCATAGTTTTGTTATGGAACATTTAATCATAAATCCAAACACTTTCTTCAAAAGAACAAAGTGACCCCACCGCTAGATTATGAGGACAGTTGACCCTGGAAGCAGGAAGTTCATAGACATGCGACACAGTCTGGCTCAGATAAGATGGACCTGACTGAATTCTCTCTAAAGAATTTGACCTAAAAATGCAGAGGTAATGAAAAAAGTAGTCATGGAAACTGAAACTAAAAAGATAACAGATGTAGGTGGGATCACAGCCATGAGGTTGCATGGGAAGCCCAAGTTATGTGGGATCAGAAACAAAGAAATAATGAGAAGAGGAGTCTGTAGGTTCATGGGAGGAGGCTGGGGAGGGAGAAGAGATGGGGATTTAGTTAATCACCAATAGCCAATGGTTTAATCATTCATGCCTATGTAAGGAGATATCCATAAAACACTAATCCAGAGGATATATCTCTTCCAGATACAGTTATTAGAACTTGAAAATAACTATCATATATGTTGTTCAGTCTTCTCTCTTGGCTTAATAATTTCATATACTTCAAACAATTAATCTTTTTATAAATGTCTTTTCCTTCCACCATCCTGATTAATATGATTTACAACATCCCCTAGATGTAGTGGTCCATATTGTAGCCATGAATCAAACAATACATAGTCTTGATAATGTTTTGCCAGGAGCATGTGAGTTTTAATCACTTTTGTATCCCCCACAACACACACTACATTGCCTTTCATATATAGGTCCCACAATAACTATATTTGCAATGATTGCATACAGTGGTCCAGAAGCATATCAATACAGAAGACACTATGGCTACCACCCTCCATATTTCCATTAACACATCCTAAGACCTAAGACCCTGTGAGCCTGTGAGATTCATAAGTAGACACACTCTTCTGAAGGATAAATGTGTGTGTGTGTGTGTGTGTGTGCATGTTTGTGTGTGTGTACATGCACACATGCACATGACTATTTTTCAGTCTGGATTTCCTAGAAACAAAGCTCTCCGTCACTGGCTGGAACAAAGCTCTCCTAGAAACAAAGCTCTCCTCCCTAACCCCTAGCTCACCAGAACTGCCATTTTTGCAGGAGATATATATATATTTTTTTTTTCTTTTTCATTTTACAAGTGAACTGCCTTTAACAGAATAGCTGGGGTTATTGAGAAGTGAGGAAGGAGAGATGAGGAAGGATGGTGAATTAGCAGTGGTGAATGTATGATCTTCCATAAAGAGGACATAAACAAAGTATGTGAAATTCTAGAGACATTGAAATAAAAACAGACATATACAAAAAGGAAAATGAAAATATGCCTGCACTGAAATTTTACAGTGCTCTGAAGCTTGTTGTAAGCACATCTCATTCCAGAATGGTTACAATGAAACTCCATACTCATGTCTGCCTGCAGAAGACCTGATCTAAGGAGAACACATGCTGAATGTCCAGCTTACAGTAATTTTCTGATAAAAATGTCCGCTGCCTTTGCAGAAAAATAAAGATTGGGGGATTTTACAGTACATACTGACATGAAATCACACAGTTTAAGAGTAGAGCGATTTCAGTACAGCCTGGGGAATCAAAGCTAGAGGCAAATAAGAATAAAATACATTAATAACTGAGTATTTATTGGCATCACAATATGTTCAGCACTAATTATAGGGTCCCAGGGCAAGTAGACAAGTTGACGTCTGCGTTGAATGAGCTTATATTCTATTAGGTAGATGATGAAAATGATGATAACATGGTGTGATGATACATGTCCAATCTGAACTGAGTGCTGACCACTCTGACAGGTACTTTTCCTAGAATAAGTATTTACAATGAGCGTACCAGTTAGGTAAAGTCACATACATGAAGAAACTGAGGCACCTAAAAATTAAGCAACTTAAGCATTATACTAGGCTAGTGAATGATTGATTAAGACAATATTTCACACTAGGTAGAACTGGAAGCTCTTACTTTTAACCATAGCTACACCTTATTAACTAGGAAGAAGAAGAAAATATTTGTTTCCCATTATGCAATACATTAGGTAATACAGTGACAGCTGGAGATGGTTAAAAAAAAAAGATGGGTATTATTATCAACCAGAAGTAGATCCTTCAGGGAGGGTTTCATGAAGCATTTGGGCTATGAGTCTTTCACTGAGGACTATGATTTGGCCCAGCAGAAGACGGAAACCAGGGTATCTTAGAAAACACAAACAAACAAAGAGCAAGGTTACAGAAGCAGAACTGACATGGTACGTATATAAGGGGCAGATAAAAAGATGGCATGTTCCAAAGAAGGGAAGAGACAGCCAATGTGAATGAAGCTAGATGGAGATATTGTAGCTACACAATGGAGAGCTCTGACAGAGAGAAGCCTACAGTGACAGTGCAGGCATAATCTTAGATCAATTTGAAGAAGAGAACAATGAACTCTGAGAAGAGTAATGGCATATTGAAAGTTATATAAAGGTACCCAAAAAAGATAGGCGGGAGGAGAGACCAAAATCAGAGAGGGCAGTTAACAATTTAATACAGCAATTCAGGCATGAAGGGTCTTGAATAAGAATACGGTGAGGTAAATAATAAAGATTATTTTTAATGAATTTTTTAAAATCTTCACACTGCAGAATATTTTTTATCAGAAGATTTATAAATGAATTGAACATTTACTTTGAGCCGACGGAATTCTATTCAAAAATTTAAGCTTAAATGCTAGTAGCTATACTAATAAGAAAGCAAACGTTCTATAATATGAACAGCCTCAACTTTTTTCAAGGAACTGCAGTTTTCAATCAAAGGTAATATTCTTAAGGAGTAAAGGCTCCTTGAGAATCTTAGACATTTCTAAAGAAGTTCAGATACAAGTACCTTGATCGAATTTAAAGCTCATTTTAGTGAACAGAAACTGAAGTTTTTCAATTACCATTTTTCAAACTGAAACAGATAATGACTTTTATCACCAGGAAATAGTTTGAAAGAGGATAACAATAAGTTAGTATTATGAATTTAGCTCTAACTATCATTTTATCTTGTGATATGTGCAGTAGTTTAGTTTAATAATTGTTATATGCTTTATCCCTATTCTTTTGCATTAGTTGAATAAATTCTAAATTGAAAAGCAAAGGAAAATAAGTATTATGGTTTGAGGACTTGAGTTGAACAGTGAGAAAACAAATCGTCCAAAAAAAAAAAAAAAAAGGAATAGGAGCAATGTTTACATATAAATTGGATGTGAGGCAGATGTGTTAGCAGATGTTATTTTGTCTTTTTGAGTAGCTTAAAAGTTTTAAATTCAATTTTGGAAATGAAAAGAACAAAAACGTTACTATTTTTCTGTTATAATGGATGTCTTGATTTCAAATGTAAAATTGTTTTTTTCACAAAGGCTTTATTTTATATCTAATTCGTCATCATTGTTAAAGATGCATAAGAACAATGTTTATCTTGTATTTAATTAATCCAAAAATATTTTCATCACATTTCCTACAAATTTAACAGAAGAAAAATCGAACTTTTAGAGGTGTATAAAATAGTTTCCACTGTACATCTGGAATGCATGCCAACTGGCCCACCAGTGCTGCTCCAAATCCTACTGCCCCTCCCTAATCCGAGGCCTTTCAGACTTTAATGTGAATAGGAATCATCTGGGACTCCGGATTCTGCATTTTCTAAGACACTCACACGTGGATATTGAGACTGGCCTTTGGTCCTCACATTCTGTTGGAGGCTCTACAAGAGTTTTCTCTGTCTCAGAATTACTGACAGTTTGGACTGGATAATTCTTTGTGGTGGGGGTTGTCCTATGTGTTGTAGGATGGTTAGCAGCATCCCTGCCTTATAACAACGAAGATGTCTCTAGATGTTGCTAAATGTATTCTTAGGGTGGGCTTTGTGGCAGGGGGGATCATTACTGGTTGAGAACCACTGTTCCAGAATATCAATTCACCCTTTCTTCCAGACCAGTGAGTGGCTTCCCTTTGGAGTGAGTACGTGTACCCCAGGGAGTACATAAAGCTTTTCCATGACATGACTTGTTCTAAGGAAATCAAGGTCCAGATATAGAACTTGCACATGTACTAATCCTTAAATTGATCTAAGAACATGCCTGCAATATCGGCATCACACAATGTTTTCTTTCCTATCCCCTCTACACAGTTACCTTCAAACAATGGATAAAATGTCCATCTCACAACCATCCTGAATTTCACTATAGGGCATTGCCTCACATATAAAAACTGTAGGAAACCAAACTAAGGGATCATTTCTGAATATGAAGCCTTCGTAACAGGTGTCCTGTAATCGGGGCACCTTGTGGGGAGACATGCATTTATCTTTCCTACATTATTCTGTTAAGGACAGAAGATGGTAAGTACTGACAATTTTCATGTAACTACCTCACTTCTTCCTTCCTCTTGCTATTGTCAAAGAAAGAATCATTCCTGAAGGAGTGTCCTGTTACACTGAACCAGGTAGTTCTGTGAGCAGTCGAAGGAGGTAGTGCCTTGTTCATCAAAAGAACTTATGGCAAGAGTCTATGCCTTATTTGTGTCATATGTGCTCCCAGCAGATCCAACTAATACAGTATGTGTGTGTTCGTGTGTGTGGTGCCAAAAAAATGTATACACTTTTTAAGAAAGAAAAAGAACTGTATTAAAATTGTAATACAATGAATGATACTAGCATTCATTTGATTAATGTCATCTTTTGAGTGAACGTCATACTACACACTGCGACTGTAATTCAATTCCACTTCAAATAGTATTACATAGATAACATCTCTTAAAATATGTACATTTTTTGCCATCCCCCGAATAGATATAGATATAGATGATAGATAGATAGATATAGATAGATAGATATATATATAGATATAGATATAGATATAGATATAGATATAGATATAGATATAGATATAGATATAGATATAGATATAGATATAGATATAGATATAGATATAGATATAGATATAGATACAGATATAGATATCCTAGGGGTGTATACACATTTTTTTTCACCCTCTGTGTACTTGTGTATGTATGTTTGTGTGTGTGTGTATACCATATCTATAATTATATTATGTGTAATAATTATATATTGTTACATGTATCAATTGAGTAGAAATTCTTCTAAAGTTGTTTAACTCCAGAAAAAAAAGCCAGGAGTTTACCTGGCTTACACCACAATAAAATTTTAAAAAGTTTATTTGTGTACATACTTTACTTAAAGAGAAGTATGAGAGGGCGAGTAATAAAAGATATGCAAGAATAAATAAAAGATATGCAAGGTTAAAATTCTGGAGTTCCACTCCCAATAGAAAAAAAAAAGGGGGTAATGTTAACATTTCTGATAGAGAAAAGTGTTCATATTATAGTTTAATAAGGATAATAGTGGGTTTAGAATTGTTATGCAGATTCCACTGAATGCGTTTTTAAAGTGATACAATATTTTAATTTATAAATGTCAATAATTACATGTCAGAAATTATCCTTTTTATACTTAAAATTTATAGTAAAAAAATTATAGATATTTATTTTAAAATGTTTAAGAAAAATAAACAGTATTTCTCAAGATTCATTTACAGGGAAAATCCAAGCAGCATTTTAAAGACTACTGTCATAGATGGTTATTTTCTTTCAAATTTCTGGTTCCTTCTGTTACTCTTTCCATTATCTGATAAACTTGCTTCCAACTTCACCAAAGAAAGAGAAGCCACTGGGAGAAAATTTTGACCTGCCCCTTCTATTTCTCTACTTCCTTGTGTCTGGGCCCATGTGTTGGCTTTCCCTCTTCTGTAATGGATGGGCTGTCCCTTCTGTTGTATAATCCCAACACCCCCATTTATGGACTAGTAATAACCTTTTCATATATTCAAAACTTCCCTCCAGAAATTGTACTCTTTTTCTCCATTAAAAATAAACTAACAACAACAAAAAATTCTCTTGCACACACATACCACTTCAGCTACCATGTCTCTGTTCCCCTGAACTTTCCAGAGCACCTTTCACCACCAGACATTATCAAGGCTGCTGTTGTCATGCCTCTGATGAGCTGCAAGTTCTAAAGGTAGGTTCTCAGTCCTCAGTACTTCATCTAGGAACAGCATTTGACACAGTTGATCTTTGCCTCTTCTTCAAACACTCTTCACTTTGCTTCCAGGTCAACAGGTTGTCCCCCAATACTCCGATGCTGCTCATTCCTTCCTTGTTGCCTTCACTTATGTTTCATGATTTTCTGAACTTTTAAAAGTTGGAATGACCAGAGAGCACTCTTGCATCTCTCTTATCTGTTACCTTGGATGAGAGCTTGGGGAGCTCTCATCCAGCCTCATGCATTTAAATAAGCTGATCATTCCCACTTTGAAATCACCAGGCTGGACTTCTCTGACTACAGATTCATATCTCTGTCCTACCTACCATCTCCACTTGACTGAATAGATAACGGGTCAAAAAATTCTTCAGAATTAGCCAGATCCTTGGCTAACACCACACTTTAAATGTAGCAGCTATTTATGTTTTCTCTATTTTCAAAATATATCCAGGATATTGCTACTTTTAAACATTACAGCTGGGTCCGAACAACTGTTGTCTTTTGTCAGAGTTGTACTGTATTATTCTCCACCACAGTTTTCTGACACACAGTTTCTATTTACAACACAATGCAATGAGTTAGCTTATTAGAACAGAAGGCAGATCATTGCTTTGTTCTGTTCAAAATCCTCCAAGATCATCCCATCTTGCTTTAAGTCAAAGTCCCTCTAAGCATCCACAAGACTCGGCATAGCCCAATGTGCACTCCTACTCTACTCATTTATCTGACCTCATCAACTAATGTTAATACCATCTTGCTCAGTCATCTCCAGCCTCACTGCCTCCTTGCTCTATCCATACCTGATATGCTTCCATTCAGGACCTTTGCAATTGCTATTTCCTGGCTGGAGTGGCCTCCTTCTGGATATTGCCAGACTCACATTCCCTCTTCATTCACTTCCCCTCCCCCCAAAAAAATGTCACTTTCCCAAAGAGGAATTTCATGGTCACCATATTTAAAATTGTGGCCACCCCCACCCCCGTCATGGTATTCCCTATCCTCTTCCTTGATTTATTTTTTTTCATAGCACTATTCTCAATTGATAAATATTTGATTGATTGATTGACTTGTCTTGTTCTCTTAGAATGGAATATCTATGAACACAGAGATGTCTGAATCCTTTTTCAAAGTATTAGGAAGAGTCTTATAATATATTATGTTCTCTTTAAATATCAGTTCCATGAATGAATAAATGAAATTTCCACAGAGAGCCAGAAATGACAATTCTTTCCTTATTTGTTTGTGAGGACTCCACTTACAGAAATCTCCTTGGCTGGATCAGATGACTCACAGGTGAAAAAACATCAAATGCGGGGAATCTAGAACTATTGATTTCCACTATGGTCCTCCCTTCATTAAGCAAATACATAAATTATGCAAATTTTATATATTCAAATGTAGTCCTTTGATCTTTTGAAGATAAAATTTAAAACCTTTAACTAGATCTAAATTGAAACAGAACACTGAACTTATACCTGGTTTTTAGGCTATTTTTGTTTATTTAATTAAACTCATTTTAAGATGGGATAGGCAGAAAGCCAGTTTCCTTATAGAATTTGCTATTGATTGTATAAATATTAACTTTCATTGTGTATTTGGAGCTAACTTAATTTTAGGACAATGGACGATGAAATAAGAGAGGTATTGTCACTGACCTCATGCTCACTCAAAGTTTAATCTAATTTCCTTGTTAGCAATCTGTTGAAAGTGAAGATGTGTGAATTTTACTGAAAAGAGTAATTGTATGTGCTCATGAAAAGACATCCTTTTCCTTTGAAATAATTTAGACACCTCTTACTTAAAAATTTTGTGTCAAAACACAAAAAAAGTGTGACTTAATAGGTTTCAGGAAATATTGAAAGGAACTAGTGATAGAAGCTTGAATTTCCCCTATTCCACCAACTAATCCATTCTTCATTAAAGTTTAAAGAACCTGTTTGGCAATTGAAGTGCTATTGATTTTGAAACTATGGCATATGAAGAGGCTGTTTCACTTGTGTTGTTTCCTGTATTTGCTTTAAAAAGTTGGGACACAGCAAGTAAAGCACTTTAATTTAAGAAGTGGATATAGCTGAGTCAACATTTATCCAGGCTACTTTGCTCTAAGCCCACGGTGACAGAAAGAAAACATAAAATTCTAATCAGTAAGCTCTTGAGAACATTCCAGTGAACAGTGACTGACTTCTAAACACTACAGGGTGAAATTTCAGGACTCTTTTAAGTAAAAAAGATAATCAGCTGCTAGTGTAAAGGATGCAATGTTTTGAAAATGAATACTGTCAACTATAATTTTATATACATATATGGATATATATATATGTATATACATACATATATATATATATATATATATGTATATATATATATTTACGGGATGTGGAGTATAGCATAGGGAATAGAGTCAATGGAATTGTAGCATCTATATAGCATGCCAGAGGGGTAATAGATTGGGGGAGAAGGATTATCACTTTGTGAGGGGTGTAACTGTATAACTATTACATTGTTTTGTACACCTGAAACTAATTTAAAATAAAAGAAAAGAAAAAGAGAAAAAAAGAAAGAAAGAAAAAGAAAATAAATACTGAGTTGAAGTCTCTTACCACCAAATGGGAGATGTATGCGTGGAAGAAGAGTGAGAAGGGGTGATCACATTCCCTAACTGAAGCATGGAGAAGAATGCTATTTGATTCCGCTCTCCAATATTTTTTCTATCAAGCCAAAGTCATTGGTTCTCTGAATGAAGCTTTTCCAGAGACAGAAAGAAAAAAACTCATAGAGCAAGTCCTTTAGAGTCATTCTATATCCCAGGAGAAGGGAATCATGTTCAGCCAGAGTGAATGCTGAGAGGGATGACTTTTCTAACAGTTGTTGAAATAATATTATCTCTAAAGTTGAAGGGGGAGAATCTCTCCAAAAATGTCACCATCTCTCATTCCAAACGAATGGGCAGAGATTTATGTGAATTTTGTTCTTTCTACTTAAACAACACCTGTCAATTTTACTCCTAAAATCATCTTCAGGACATATTATGAATTTATCTCATTAAGGACAATCAACACTTTCCATTGACAGTTAAGTTCTTCACTCAAAATCAATAAAGAGAAAGGGAACCCATAGATATTCCTTATTTGCACAATGTTATAGGAAAATGCAGACCCTACACTAGAGGGTAGCTGCCCCATATCTTTTGTTTTGTTCCAATGTTAAAGCTTAACTTATCATTTCAATAAAACCAGTCATATCAGTTAAGGCTACCAGTAACCAAAATCAAAATTTAGTCTGTAGAGAGCTGTGCTTTCCAATTTGGTGACCACTAGCCATATGTGGCTCTTTAAATTGAGATTCAACTCTTCATTCAAACTAGCTCCATTTCAAGTGCTCTATAGGTACATGTAGCTTGTGGCCGCCATATTGGATAGCACATATATAGGATTTTTCTGTCTTCACAAAAAGTTCTGTTGAAGAGCACTGCTGAAGTGAAAAAAAAAAAAAGTAACTGCAAATTAATACAATCAGGGATACTGGAAAAGAATGGTATAGACAATTTTGTTTATCTGAAAAAAGACAATTTAAAGCATTCATATATGTCTTTATTAAGAACTCCAGCTAAGGCAACTGAATAATCCCCAGCCATTATTCAAGCGTGCTCATTGTGAAGTTTGTCATATTTATAGTGGTTTTCTTGTGAAGTGCTAAGTTTATAAAGAAAAACAAAATCAGTTCTATCTATTAGAAGAAATGAAAAAGAGAGAAATTATCTTTAAGGATAACCATTAAATTATGTCACTTCCTTTCTGACTCAGACTAAACAGACTAGATGTTGAGAGCTAAATTCAGAAAATCATAAGTTTTCATTATTGCCTTAAGAAATCAATAAACAGATATGGTGTTCCATCAATATTTGTATTAGGAGAGACTAAGAGACATACCAGAGGCAACTTTTCAGAAGAAACATGCTAAGTCTTCAATTATTCATTCTAATTTAATATTTGAATGTCAGTCAGATATTTAATATTTAGGCAATTTCTCTTTGTCTATATAGTTTCATGTGAAGGCGACTTTTAAAGTGTGTAAGTCACTTTAGTCAGAATTAAATTAAAATATGGATTTTACCAGTTGGAAAAATGTTTTCCTTGAGAGATTTCTCTGAGATGCTATAATGGGTTGTAGTAAGAAATAAATGTCTTATCTCTCTCTGTGTTTGTTAATTTGGAGTTCAAGAAGTAGTGGAATAAAAGACAAGAAATGGAATTGGACATCACAACAAGGGGATCCAACATTGGAGGCTAAATTTATTTAAACATGTAATGAAGAAAGTTACTGAGAATCACAGAAGCCGATGCTCTTGTTTTGAAGTGTATTTGCATTTCATTTTTGGTTTTGCCTTATTTTTTCAAGAAAAAAGACCTTAAGAAAATGAAGTGGGCTAAATTTTTGGAAAACTTGAAACAAAGGAGTAGCCAGAAGCAGTTCATGATAGGAAAAGAGAAACATGCAGGTCATTAAGAAAGCTAAAACAGTGTGTAAATAAGGAGTCTTTAAATTGAGGAATGGCTTATCTCATCATAAATTCCTTTGTTTTAAAAGATATATTATTGTAACTTCCGTAACCCACATTTCCCCAGGCCACATTCATAATAAGGTCTAAGTTAGATGGCTCTGTGCCTTGACATGGCCTATCCCAACCCTCATGTCTTCCTCAGTTATAATTTCATTCCTAAGCAACCCTATTTAGGCAGCTATTCACTGCTTCCACCAATAACGTCCTGTGAAAATAATGTTAGTGGCAGACCTAGATTGTTCAGCGTGCCATTCCCAAGTTCTTCTCTGGTATGCGGTGAGAACAGGGATGGAGGTTTAAAAAGATGCATTTTCTCCTAAATAATCTCTGATACCCTGTCATCTGCAGTGCTACATATTTTTTCAAAAATACAACTCCAACAGCTTTCTCTCCAGAGGGCATAAAACCAAGCCTTCAAACAAAGCTCCTAGGTTCTTCTCATGTTATTCATGAAAAACTGCTCTCATGTTATTCTATCACCTTCTCTTTCCCTCCAAAGACACAAAGACACCAGATTCATCTTTTTATCAAGTAAATAAATTAATTAATTAATTCCTCATGCATATCATATTATTCAAACGGATATGGGGGAGGGACATAGGGGGCATTTAACTGTTTATCAGCTCTTCTAAGGGTTAGTCACCAAAGTCCAGTCTGTTCCTAGCAAATAATCTCATGCCACATTTCTAATGACCTTGGTCCCATAAGAGTCAGCAGGCAATGACATACTTTCCAATCCAGAGCTTAGATACTGTAGGTAGGAATCTGTCTCCCCAAATTTGGTGATGCTCTTGAAACTGACCTCTTATGATTTTCCTGTTAGATTTGGTGAGAGGTAGTGTTACTTCTTCTCTAGCTGCAGTGGCAAAGATTGGGCTCTAGACAGTCTCTACAGGAGTTATTCTAATAATGAGTGCAACATAAAATCTTGTTTTGCTTCTCATATCTATCTAAAGTAAAGGGAATTGCAATTAATGTATACTAACATTTTTCTGGGAAAGACTTGGGAAAACAAATGTCACCCAAGTCAACAAGAGTTTGAAAAGGTAATTGACTAAAATGTGGTGTTCATCTCATTCCTGAGTAGAGAAATATGGTAATGATAAAGTTATAGAAATAGTAACAACTAAGAGGAATTGATCCTACTAGTCAAGTGTTCAGGTTATAAAGCACAGATTCTGCTTTCTTTTCTCCCTCTGTCTTCACTCTTAAACTTGACACAGCTTTCAGTGAGGTAACTCATGACTCAGATTGGCCACCACTCTTTTTTCACTTATCAGTAACTCTAATGACAGGTGGTCCTACAGACAATTTTGCTGGACAGGTGGTTCAACTACTTTGGTTCACTTATTTGAGCTTACACTGCAAATGTTCTTTTTAAACACGTCTCACATGCTATACATTTCATAAAAAGAACAGGAATAGACTAATGGTTTAGTTTTATATATTCAGGGGGTGCCAAAAAATGTATACAGAAGACCTGTATTTTTCCTTTGTTATTAGTATAAATTTGAGTATTCTAATTTTAATATAGTTTTTTTTCCTTTCTTAAAATGTGTATTTTTTTTGTTTCTCTCTCTCTTCGTATGTGTGTGTATACATATGTATGAATTTTACAATAATTATACAAATTTTATTTATAAAATAAATTATATTCATTTTATTTATAAGACACACACAAGGTCAGACAATTAAATTCACAAACTTGTTGCAACAACGTTGCGAACAGTTTTGATATCAGAGGGATTATTCATCATGAATTTGGATCAACTGGACAGTTAACCAAGTTTACTGTTTGGAAGTGCTGAAAAGGCTGTACGAAAAAGTTAGACAACTGAACTTTTCGCCAATGATTCATGGCTCTTGCATCACGACAATGCACCAGCTCACATGGCACTGTCTGTGAGGGAGTTGAGGGAGTTTAGAGCCAATAAACAAATAACTGTATTGGAACACCCTCCCTACTCACCTGATCTGGCTCTCAATGACTTCTTTCTTTACCCAAAGATAAAGGAAATATTGAAAGGAAGACTTTTTGATGACATTCAAGACACAAGGGTAATACGATGACATCTCTGATGGCCATTCCAGAGAAAAGAGTTCCAAAATTGCTTTGAAGGGTGCACTAGGCACTGGCATCAGTGGATAGCAAATGGAGTACTTCGAAGGTGACTGTAGTGATATTCAGCAATGAAATATGTAGCACTTTTTCTAGGATGAGTTCGTGAACTTAATTGTCAAAGCTTTGTATGTATAAAATCATATTCAAAGGACTCCTTATGGAAATAGAAACAGATGAAATGGGGATTAAGTAGTTTATCTTATTGCAATAGGTCCTAAAGAAATTGAAAGTCAAGCACATTGGGCTTTGGAAGTGCTCCCTTCCTTGACAAGGAGGGAGAAGGAAGTGTCTATAGAAGGGATTTAAGACCATGAACTTAGAGCACTGGAGGGGGTAAGAAGGAACCCTGCTTATGAATGAGAACTGTGTACGTTATCCACAGGCCCCAAATTTACTATGCTTTCACAAAAGTTAGCAGCCAGATACCATGTTTGATGTTAGACTGGAATGGGCCTGAGTGTTGGGAGAAGAATTGACGTTGCTGCTTTATTTGCATGGTTTTCTCATCTGATAATGGGTAAAGTTGCTTTAATCTTCAATCTAAATTAGGGTTCAAGTTGCCTTACCTCTATAGAGTTATGAATGTCAGATGGAGAGAAGGGAGTAACAGTATTTTTTCCTGTAGTGATCATTAAATAGCATTTACTTATTTTATATTGTAATCAGGAAAGTGAGATATATATATATATATATATATATATATATATATATATATACATATATACACATATATGTGTATATATATACATATATATATACATATATATGTGTATATATATATATATATAATTTTAGTGTTTTTGAAAAATTTTTTTACCTCTTATGTGCTATCTAAAAATGTTCTAATTTTGCTCAAGACCTTACTACCCAATACAATTTTATAAATATAATGTTAATGCATAACTCTGAGAGAATGCCTGATTCTGGTTACTGAAACCTCTGTCCTCTATCAATACACCTGATATTGAGTACTGCACTGCCCTATATTTAGAAGAAAATTTCAGTGTTTATTTCAGAAACAACAGTTAAGTGCTTGGAGGACTGATATCTGTACAGCACATTGTTACTAAATGTCAGAGTTTTGCAGGACCTTTAGGGTCCAAAAAAACAGCTAATAAAATTTTTCCTATTCTATTACATAACATATAGACTTGAAGTCATCTTTCTGGAGTAAAGGTGTTACATAAATATTAGAGCATGTTAACAACTTTCCAGTGCATGTGCCTGCCACATGCTTGTGAATACAGACTTTTTTAAAGCTAGATAATTGATTCAGATTAAAATAATGCCATTTCTTTATTGAAAGGGAGTTTATTGATTCGTATTGTGAAAGGTAATAAATAGTTGTGTGTATTTGGCAAATACAGAAAATGAGACAAAAAATTAGGCTTTGACCTATTTATCAAAGGCCACTACTGTTATCTGTATGGTCCCTTTTCTGGAGACTTGGCGTTCTTAAACTTTCTGCCACTGAGACTCTCCTGGTTCAAATAACTGTCATCTATAGCATCAAATATCAATACAGCGCTTATTGGCGCTCCCTTCCTTTGGGGTATTGCTATCCTAAACCAGCCAACATATACACAGAAGAGTATTAAAAGGCTGTTAGTTCTCTCCCTTGGTCTTGGTCTAAATGGTAAAGTATGAAGGGTTTAGTCAGGGAAGTTACAAAAAAGAAGAAGGGTGTCTTTGTTGTTATTTTGTTTTTCAAAAAGATCACAAGAGGCTGTATACGTTACGGGATTTGAACTCTGATTTGAACTGATGGTTCTCTGACACTTGACTGAATCTGATTATTCACCAAAGCATCGACTAAGTAGACCAAGGTATGGCTTATAGCTAGACCAGTTGGCTTCATTCAGCAAGAGCGAATGCCTACATTTCATGGCCATAAACTTTACCCTGACATGTAGAGAAACACCTTTCAAACATCTGTTGCTATTCCAAAGGAAGCGGGTGGGGGTCGGGGGAAGCATATTGATCAAAGATGCAAATCCCACTTCACTGTTGGAAAGTCACTTTGAGGATATATGCCACCATCAGCCAGCAGCATCAAAGCTGGATCTAAATCATCACACATTGGCTTTGGAAGAGAATTAAAACAAGCCAAGTTTTATTAAGTGCTACGGACAGTAAATTACTAAAAATCT
The DNA here is from genome assembly GCF_964194185.1 of Rhinolophus hipposideros. Lineage (NCBI taxonomy): Eukaryota > Metazoa > Chordata > Mammalia > Chiroptera > Rhinolophidae > Rhinolophus > Rhinolophus hipposideros. The sequence continues at coordinate 86,665,862 of NC_138051.1, forward strand.
CTATATGGATAGATAGACTTAGCAACAAAGGACTGTGGCTCCTGTATCTTCACTGGAGAGACCAACCTGCTTCTCTACTTCAAACTCCCCAATAGCTCTTCATTTCTTACAAGGTAGGTCGATATTGTCAGGATAGTATATAATGCCCTCCACAACCTGCTTCTTATCTACCTGCAGCGTCAGATTCACTGTTCACATTTAAATCCAAACTCATTGTAGTTCTCTACATACAAGGCACTGTAACTGGCCTTCACCCCTTTGCTCATGTCGTTACTTCATCAGCTCTCCTTAAAGAATCAGGCTAGCTGTCACTGCCCCCTGGAAGCCTTCCCTGATTCTCCTCCAGCAGTGAATACTGACACTGTCCTATCCACATCCCCTTTACTGCCAGTGTACTGCATCTATCATCTGTTGGAAATGTTGGCCAATCAGATCTCACAGCTTCACTCTTCTTTGGAGAATTTCCTTCAGCCAAACGGTAGCCCATTCTTACCTAGAGCAGGATACAGCAAACTACAGATAGCCTGTAGCTGAAACCAAAGCCATCACCTGCTTTTGTGAAGATTTTATTGTAATGCAACCATGCTCATTGATTTATACATTGTCTTTCAAACTACAATGGCAAAGTAGTTGGAAAAGATACTAAAGAGCCCAGAAAGCCTAAAACATTTATCTTCCCCAAAAAATTTATGCTGCTTTCTCAAGAGTACAACATGTGGGAATGATTGTGTTGCAATTTGTGCTCTAGAGTTGAGAGCTTTCTCATAGGATCATAACAAAGCTGATCTCCAGCCAATACCACATTATTGTTTAGCTTTTTCCCCTGTCCTATTCTCCTTCCTTCATTCCCTTTCCTGAGAGCATTTCCCAAATAAATCATTTAAATAAGATTCAATGATTCTGATACTACTCCTAGGAAACCTACCCAAAGAGTTGGTACCTGGCATTGTTCTAGGTAGCAGACATCACGGATGGAATTATGGAGTTGATTTCTCACTGGATGGGTGGAAACCATGGCCCCATTACTGGTCGTGGGAGGAGTTTTCATAGTTTGATCACCCCTATGCTGCAGCTTTGTGGGTGTTAGGATTTTCCCATGAGGGATGGGCTGGGTACAGATGGAAGGGGATACATTGGCTGATGCAGTATTTTGGGTATAATGGGAGATGGAGTAGAACTAGTAAGCATCACTGGTTCCATGAAAAGAAAAAGAACAGGCTTAGGTCGTGAATCAGCAAGTTGAAGCACAGTGTGAAAGTCAGAAGGACTCCTTGAATCAATGAGAATCTATGTCTTGCAGGTCGGAGGACACACACAGTTGAAGATCAGAGATGCTGACCTCTCAGGCTAGCAAATAGACTAGATGCAGAACCCTGGTAGGAAGGAGATCACCCTCAGACTAGACATGTGGATATATAGAAAGGGGAATTTTCCATATTCAAGAACCTTGAAGCCCCAAACCCTGTGGACCTGCAGACGTGACCCACTCCCTACTGGAAGATCAAGTCTTTCCTTTTTCTTGATGAGTCCACAAAGGCCTCAAATGTGCCAATGCCTTACAGTACAATGCTTGGCCTCCTGAGGATCTGCTGCCATCCTATGCAGCATACTCATAATCAGAGTCACAGCTCAGCCAACTCATCTGGAGATTGCTGGGCTTGTTACAGGAAGGGAGACATAATTTGACAAAGGGGCTGTAGGACTAGCCGGGACCTGCTCCGAGGCACCCAGAGGACAACTTAACAATGGATCCTGAGGGTCCTGGGTCATCAGTATAGAAAAAAGAATTAGGGAGAGTTCATTAACACATGCCTGCTTAATACTCTGGCCAGGGTCTTGTGGGGATGGTTCAAATGGCTTAGTTGGCTGGGCAATGACCTGCTGGAAGAGTGAGATTGGAGAGTCAGCGACAAGGAGATGTGGGAACAAAGGATGAGTTTCATTGCACAAAACATTAATTCCCACCAGAGAACTCCCACTGCAGAAGTGGCGCTAAGCCAAGTGACAGAATGAATCAGTGAGTAAATGTGAGCCAGCTCTGTTACTTGGCTCACTCGTGGTTGCACAATGAACTGCAAAGAGTAGCCATGTCTAAAAGGGTAGATGTTATACTGAATGTTATCACACATGTACACAAACAATAATAATAATAGATAAGAGGAAGGGAGAGAACTTTTAGGTTTATGGCATGAATTGTAGTCATGGTTTCCCAAATGTACACTTACCTCTAAACTCATTAAGTTGTATACATTAAATATGTACAGCCTTTTATTTATGGCAATCATACCTTGATAACGTGGCTTAAAAAAAGTAGTCACAGTAGCAGAGATGGAGACTAAACATGGGTTCCACTATATGGGAAACCTTTCACCAGGTCTGAGATTATACAGTGAAAGCAGAAAAATGCAGGATGTTATTCCTCTCATATATTCTATGCCCTTATCTCCATCTTCCACACACATCGCCATAGTTATGAAGATGTTTTAATTGGGTTTCTTTTAAGATACAAGGGATCCACAGTCTGATTCTCTTTAAATATGTATCTTGCACTGTCCTTGATGCACTTGTGAAAGCTGATTCTCAGCTTAATCTTCAACATTCTGCTAATTCCTTCAACCTTAGCCTGAGGTTGCACCATAAAATAAACTTTGCATTACCTGTTCTCTCAGCTATTTTCTTTGATAATGTAACATTGCATAAGGATAAGAATTTCCCTGTAATGAGATACATTTGTGTTGAAAGCGTCTGCTATATTTCTGTCAATAGACAATAAATTTAAGGAGATCATGGGTCCTAGCCTTGAATCTGTATACAGAATGAAACATGGGGAGGGAGTAGAGAGTCTGTTTTTACTAATCATCATCATTCTGTAAAAATATCAACTCTCCTCCCATTTCTATCCCATGTGGACTTCATCACTATCCTCTGACTTTCATTAAATGAGACCCCTGCTCAGTTGTCCTTATGCCTTAAAATGTCAGCCAAGGTCAAGGCTAAATTGTAATGGGGGCAGAGAAACAGAAAGAAGTCTGCCCTGGATCTACTCCCCTTGAACTGGAGGTTGAAAGTATGTTTTGATGAAGGCAGTAATTTTGGAGGTCTCAAAAAATTATGACATGTCTTCTTAATAGTTTAATTACAAGATAAATGTACAAATCCACACTCTTTGTCTCATATAATTTAACATAAAGCTTACAGACAAAAATAAGAATTCATAGATCTACTTTTAACATGTGAATGAAGATTTTAGGAAGTGTATGTTCAGAAGCAAGATACAACGGGAAAGTTCAAAAGAAAACTGTGCTTTGTTAAAAATTGAGTTCTTAAATCATCATCTGCAGTACAATTTCTCCATTTTTTTGGAGAATCATTTGTTTTGGTACTTTATAAAAGGTGTAAATGTAATAAAAATGTTTGGATGAGATTTCTCTGTAATTTACACCAACACTAAATATTTAGAGAAATTTGTTCATATTCCATGATATGGATAAAGCAAAGGTTTTTAAATCAGAATTTATTTTAAATCTAGGCTTTGCAAATAAATACTCTCTAACTTAACTCTCTGATCCTCAGTATCCTCATTTTGAAATGGGGATAACTGCACCTTAAAACCGTGCTGTGATTACGAATTTGGATGCCATATATGAAAATGTCTGGCACAGAAATGGGAGAATTTCATCTGATCTTTAGTCTTTCTTCTATTACTCTTTTCCTTTCATCCCTTAATAAATAAATGATTCCTGGATTATCAGTGTATGCATATATTTATTTTGCAATGTTTTAATAATTTTCTGAAAACCCGATTGGAACTATGCATTTTTTTACATGATCACTCCGAGGTAGATATGTGAAATACATTTTACATGATACTAAAGTTCAGTTTCTGAAACAAATTAAAACTCACGTAACAGTAATTTCTTAAGGATTTTGCTTTTTGAGGCAAAATGCTACAATGTCAGTTGTCTTGGTCTTCTAACAAGATCTGGATTTGATTCACAATCTACATAAACTATTTGCTTTAGATGTCTCATCTGGGAAATGAGCACAATACAGTTAGCTTTGGGGCAAAATGAGTTATTTGTAAAAAGTGGTAAGAAACAAATAAGAGTATTAGTCACTCTTTCAATAAAAGCTCTCTACATAAAGAAAAAATTAATTACCCCAGGTATTTTAATCCAAACTAGTATTAAACTATATACTTTTAAAAATATTAATATTTGCCATTACTTTTATCTTAGTTGCTTCTCTTTCCATCTCTTAGGAAGAGATGATCAAGCAGGAGTATGAGGAAAAAAATAATGGTCTTTATTTTCACTTTGAGCTTAAGAACTAGTAAGATACATTTTAAAATAAATCATTACAAAAAATACATAATTCAGCTGCTCTAATTCTGATCCTTCAGCTAGACACAGACATCAAAACAAATAGAACCAATAAACAAATAAAAACACCAGAGAAAACTACCATCTTGTTAGCATCCCAGAAAACACTGGATTAAATTAAACCAAATTATATTAAAATTTCCATTCTTGTATATCCATCTATTAGATAATTTTGAGAAAGTAGCTGGATCACAGCATTAATTTTCTTTGTTTCATTTTTACCGAAGAATCCTAACCAAGATAACAGTGACTATTTAATATTGTCAGTAACCTACAAATAGATAGATGTCCACTATCTAAACACAGTATGCAGTTATTTTTAAGTTCAGTCAGCTTCTCTTCTTGAGCATATGGCCACAAGAACCCAAAAATGTCCTTCGGTGGGTTTCAATGAGCCTCTTTTTCCCAGAGTAAGACAGTGAGGCCAAAAATACTAATACCCACATGACTTTCTTCTTCATTTTGAAGTGCATATTTGACTCGGATCTTTTTATTCTGACTTTTCAAATTTTCTTGGGTTATGATAAATGCATACTAGAACCAAAACAGAAAAGCAACTAAAGCATATGCTTTCCTGTAGGACATCAGATAATCAAAATAATGGTTAGCAAGTACAGATGACACGTCACATCTTTGGTTCACAACTTTACATATTACTTTGTATTTTAAATTGAGCACTGAGATAAATTCAACTTAGATCCAATCACATTGAGCAGTATGACAGGAAGCATGGCTGCACTGCTTTTCAGATGTTGCACTAAATTTCTGGATAATCCCTGATAAAAGCAATAAGCACCATGCAACAGTTTTCTTCAGAGCCTTCCCTACCTAAAAAGTATGTGGACAACCCTATGGCTGTGAAACTCTGTCTGAAAAATGTACGTCCTACCTTTGGTTAACAAAATCCTTGGGGGAGGGAGTCACTGTACTACTACATGGATGAACCATGAGAACATTGTGCTAAGTGAAATAAATCAGTCACCAAAAGGCAAATACTGTATGATCCCACTTATACGAAGCATCTAGAGTAGACAAATGTAGAAACAAAATAGAATGGTAGTTTCCAGGGGTTGACGATGGGGGTAATGAGGAGTTGTTTAATGTGTTAGAGCTTGACTTTTGCAAGATGTAAACTGTTCTAGCTGCTCTAAGTGCCAACTGATCACTTCCTTTTGACTGACTGATTCAGGGAATTTGATCAGCTGACCTTTGTTTTTTCACCTCCTATAGTCACTGCCATTTTTTTTTTCTTTTTGGTCATCTTACCATAGTGCTTGATGCTTCTGCAGTTTTCCCCAATAGAACTAGCATGCCTTTTGCACAACGTTTCTCCTTCTTCTGAGACTTAGTTTTATTCCTGATTGCACATCAGAATCATGATGAGAGCTTTCAAATACCTCAGTCCTACCCTCGACCATTTGAATCAGAAATGCTAGGGATGAGGCCAGAACAGTTTCATAATTCAAAGTCTTATTGGGGGCTTAAACGCAGAGTATGCTTTGAAAGCAACTATTTTAGGCCTTTCCTTATTTTTCTTCCCATTTAGTCTTACCTTCCTTTGTTCTATTCTCTCCAGGTCTTGTGAGAAAAAGGGAAATTAGTATTTTATTAATCTATGTTTAAGTGTTAATTATTTGTATGACATACCAACATTATCTGTTCCAGGAAAAAAACAAAAGGAGATACAAACATTTGTATTAAGAAAAATATAATGACAATTAGTAGTAATTGCTTATAGCAGAACAATATTATATTCAGTCGTCAACCAAGTGGGGCTTTTTGCTCCTTTCCACAAATATGGTAGAGTTGATTATTTAACCCAACTACAATTGGGCCCACTTTAAGATATATACATATTTCAACTGTGTCAGATTCTTACTATTCTCTTTGAAAAAAAAAAATGACAAGAGTTAGAATGTATACGCCAGCTGCCTTTTCCAAAGCACAAACTCAGATCCTTTGGTCAAGTAAATTTAGGATAGCCTGATTGCTATAGTCATATCCTAGAAATTACCATGCTTTCATTTGTAAAAACACCCACCAAGATAGCAAAACCAAACAAACACACAGTTCTCTGTATATTACTTAGCATTATCCAAATGTATTTCACGAACACAACTTTTTATTAAAGTGTTAATACATCTGGATACTAGTGTTCATCAGAACACTCTTTGGGAAATGTCATCATACAGTATAATAGACTGAATTGTTTCCCCTAAATATGCACATGGTGAGATTCTAACACCTAGTATCTCAGAATACACTGTATTTGGATATAGGGCCTTTCAGGTGCTAATTAAGGTCAAATGAGGGTGGCCTCTAATCCAGTATGACTGGTATCCTTGTAAGAAGAAGACATTAAGACAGATAAGACCAAGTGAACACAAAAAGAGAAGATGGCCATTTACAAACTAAGGAGAGGGTGCTAAAATGAAATCAAACCTGCCAATACCTTGATCTTGGAGGGCTAGCTTCCAGAACTGTGAGAAAAAAATTTCTGTTGTTCAAGCCACCCAGTCTACAGTAGTTTGTCATGGCAGTCCTGGAAAACTACTATATGTCATAAAGTCATATACTGCATATTTGCAGGCATTTGTTACTTTTCATGCAGATATGTGTTAAGAGAAAAGTTTCTTAAGATAGAGTCAGTAATACTCTAGTATCAACAGTGATATTATTAATACTACTGTGAATTTCCAGTGCACTGTAGCCTACAAAACATCACATTCGGTATTATTCCCAATAACTTGCTAAAAGTCAGAACAGAAAGTAGTTTTTTGTCCATTTCATAAGTGAGAGACAAGCCCTATAGAAGGTGAGTGATTTATACAAAGCCATATGTCCAGAGAGTGCTCATGACCTGACCAGAACCCAGGCCTTCTCATTCCATGTCCAGGGCTAAAACACAGAATCAAGTCAGTATTATAGAATTGTCTCAACATAAACAATCAAGAAACACTTCCCAAATGGCAAATTTACAGCCTACATTTTCACATACGAATCACCCCAGTAAGAACAATTAACAGGCTTCCATTTGTGGGATTTATTTCTCTGGTAGCCATGTATTACTAAAGACATTTTAATTAATCATTGATACCTTAGATAAGAAATACTCTGCAGTCAGATTTCTTGCTCAATATACAACAGAATTCTTTCAATGGATTTGTAAATAATTCTCTGGAAATGAGAAAGTACAGTGACTAGCAAATGTGAGAAGTTATGCAATGAGGGACATGAGAAAATCAAATCTATATAGTCTGATGCCCCAAAAGAGAATGGACAAGGTGTAAATCAAATATACAAAGAATGAGAGCGATTGCAGAGTATGTAATAATAAATATATTATTCTATAGCATCAATTATAAACTATTACTATATTTACCTCATACTGGAAATTTGAGCCCATTTAATTCAGTATATAATGTTTGAAAATATTTAGCCAATTCGGATACACTTCAGTTAAGTAAAACAAAACAAAATCCAATAGCTTCACTCTAATGAAAAGGAGGGACTGGCACAATATGATTGTCATTACAACATCAATTTACCAACATGACTGATGCAAACTGTCCTATGTAAGCTAGAGATGACAAGTGGCATAAACACCACACCTACACTGGTGGATCGATGAACATAGTGTACAACTTATTGATATCCAGCTCCTGAAATATTTAAATTTCTGATTCAGTTTGGAGTCATGGTAAGTTACACATGCCAACTAATCAAGATATTATCTGTGAATAAATAATTAATGGCCTTTCTTCCCCTTTTCTGTTAGTTTCTAAGAGAATGAATTAATAGGACTCTCTCCATTTATTTTTTTTCCATATGTATAAGGGTTAACATTTCTATTTTTTAAGAAAATGAGGAAACAAAAAAAGCTATAAAGCTTATAAAATTGCCCTAAATATACCATCTATCTTCAGAATGAAGATTTTCCTTTAGGTGAATTTAAGTCATTTTTTTTTTTTTTACTTTTATCATAATAAATTACTATCATTATCTACTCATGTGCATTCAAAACATGACAGGGTGAGGTGTCACCAACTACATAAATATGAATATTCTACACATAATCAAAATTGCAACATAATGACTAACACCATACCTAAAGGGAAAAGTAAGAATTCCAGAAAAGATACATGAAGGTATTTGGTTTAGTTATGTTTTAACTAGAAAGCAGGGGTTCCTTCTGAAGAGATCAGCTTAATCATGCTAAAGTATTTACAATTGGCATTAGGCTATTTTTCCGGGCTCAGAATTGAATATTGCAAAATGCTGGGCTCAAAGCATATTTCTGTTTTATCTTTACAAAAGAGCTTTTATTTTAATCCAATGAAATATTTCATAGTATTGGCAATGTCCCATAAACTAGTTCAAAGAATGGGGCTTATAAAATGTCATTGCCTTTACTCCTGATTGTGCCAACTTAAATGACAAATGTGAGAACATAATTTTAAAAATATATGTTATATTTAAATATTAAGTATCGTAAGACTTAACAATCAACATGTTCATCAAAATTTTATTCACAACAGATGTGGAACAATCTAAACCTCAACAGAAGGGCAACAAAATAAATATATTATAGAGCATTTATATACCGTGTGATAATATTGCTTCATTATAATATATTTTAACCAATAGATGTTAATAAGTTGAGAATATGCTTAAAATAAAATATGACAAAAAATGCAGGAAACCCTGTATAAATGTGGAATCAATGGTACTAATAATTCACTAAAAATATGCCAAAAAATATTTTCAATGATGTCTCTTTATAAAAATCAGAAGTTACTTCTGTATTTTTCCAAGTTTTTATGGGAGTCATGAAATACTTATATGATTAGAAATGTGGCTTTTTTATTGAGGGCTTTCCTATATACTCTTGGGCATGGTTCATTTAGATTCCCTGAATCACCATCAAAGTCAAGCACACCATATACTCTTCCATGCCCTGGGTAATACTCCAATTTCTTAGAAGACATCTTGTACTTCAGACTTTCAGCCTCTTCATTCTTTTCATTTTATATGCAGAGAGCAAATATAGAACGCAGGAAGCTTTGTCAGAGCCTGATCAGCATCAATAGCTTTCTGCTACCTTATAGTGCCTTTTTCATGAACTTGTAGTAATTGTATGACTTCTCTTGACCAGCATGTATAAAAGGAAGACCATGGCCCTGCAGCATGAGAATCAGCCAGTCACATTAAGAGCTTCATAGACTGAAAGGGGATACCATAGAAAGAGCTCCTGATATAGACCTTAGAGATGGGGTTTAAAGCTTAACTTGACAATTATTGAACCAGCACACCATTTAACCTCTCTGAGTCTGATTTCTCTGTGTAAAATGAGGAAAACATTGTCTATATCACATGCATTATTCAGGACCTAGGATCACAGGCCCAACACTGGGCAACTTCATTTCCCACAGAGAAGCAAGCGGCCTCCACAAGTGCAATGCTATCATTTTGCAGTGGAGAAATGTAAGACTAATTTCTTGCTTTTTTTCCTGCAACTGTGAAGATGAGAGTAGTTACTTAATATTAACAAAATTTGACTTTCCAACTTTCCTCTGTTTACTTTTGCCTTTAAAAAATAAACATAATTATTCAAGTCATTAACAAATGGTATCAGCCTTCCCTTCATGTTTGATGATTCTGTCCCAAATATGTAACTGTGTATCACGATTCCAAAACCATTAATTTGATAAAGCCAAACATCAATCAACACAGAAAAAAAAAAAAGATAAAAATGCAATAGCATTCAAGTGATATTTGACAAAAATGACTACATTTATAAAGTATTCCAACTTCTCTAGTTGGTTAACAAGGAAATGCAATGGGGAAAATGATCTACTGAATATAATACTTAAAAAAACTAATTATCTGGTATATCATATTTTAAATGATTTGTTTGGTAGAAATTTTAAAGTCAAGTAAATGCTCTGAGTCTGCATTTCAACTTTCCATATACTGCATGTAAGACACTTTTTCTAATAAATTACGTTAGAACAAGTTAGGGGAGATTGAGAGAGAGAGAGAGAGGGAGGGAGAAGGAGAGATGGGGAGGGAGTGAGAGACAGAGGAAGGGCGAGAGAGGTGGGCAGGCTATATTAGGATAGATTAGAAAAGGTAGAAGAGATGGAACTTGAAATTATTGCTTTGAACCACCCATCACAAGATTACAAGTGACCACAGCAGGGATTCATATGTTGGTAATATTTTTCCCACTATTACTAACTTTTGGTTTTCTACTATTATAAAGATGGTATCAAAATTTCTACTGCAAAATCACTGTTATTTCTCATTCCAATGACCATGTTTCTCCGAAAATGAGACTTAGCTGGACAATCAGCTCTAATGTGTCTTTTAGAGCAAAAATTAATACAAGACTCGGTAATATATTACATTATATTGCATTACATTACATTATATTATATGAGACCCAGTATTATCTATATTATATTATACTATATTATAAAGTCTAGGTCTTATATTATAGTAAAATGAGACCACGTCTTATATTAATTTTTGCTCCAAAAGATGTATTAGAGATGATTGTCCAGCTAGGTCTTATTTTTGGGGGAAACACGGTTCCTACTTCACAAAGCTATCATGATCTCATACTCACTTTCCATGCCTTTCGCATCTCACTTACGGACAATAACTTTAACCAGCTGCTAACATCAAAATCTAGTAGTCATCCTTAATTGTCTCTTTCCCTGACCTTCATCGTTCAGTTTATGATCTAGTTCTATACATTGTAAAATTAAAAAGATAGCCCAAATCTAGACAGTTTTCCCCATCTCCATTACTGTAGATGCAAACACATTTGGAGACAATGTTATTAGCTATTAATTTTAAAGGAATAGCCAAGTCACATCAAAATAGGCATTCTAGGAATATGTGGCAAAGAAACAGAAAAATAATTTTAGAACCATGAAATCGTTCAGCACAGGCTTTAGAGATCAGTTTTTTTTGTTTGTTTATTTTTTTGAAACATTGTGATTAACAGTATAAAAAGGTTCATTTACTATTGGGTTTCTCAGAACTTTTCATATAAAAATATTCATCAAAAATTTCACAGAGGTTGATATAATATGAAGGATGCTGAAAATATATTTGAACACAAAACCTACTTTTTTGAGGAAAATTCCACAGTAGTTTAGGAAACATTACGTTGGACAAACTTTTAGAATTATATGTTTGTTTACACTTGCAATTTCAAGATGTTTATTCAGTTTCAGCTTCGTTGTTTTTGCTGTTGTTTGATCTTTTCATTTTTCCAAACTCTAAACATTGAAATATCCCAAGACTTAGTTCTTTAATTTTTTTTCTAAGCTCTACCAGTGATTGAAATGCCACGAGTTTAAACATTATCAAGAAATTAAGAAAGCTCATGTCTGTCTCTAATAACTACCTCTCCCCTCCTACTGAACATCTCCCTTTGGATATTTGAGAAGTCTCTCCCTAAGTTGACTCTTTATTTGCTCCCATCCCAACCAGCGCTGTCTTGACTTTTTAGTTTAGTAAATGGCAACTCTACTTTTCTAGAAATTTAATACAAAGAAACACTTGGGGTCATCCTTATCTTCTCTCTTTTCTTTTTCTGAGTATCCGATTCACAATTACCACTGTAGTCCAAGATATGTTTATTTCTGCTGAGGTCACTAATTTATGTCATTTAACTACTGCTAGCCATATCTGTCTTCTACTCAACATACTACATTGACTTCTTATCTCATTCAGAATAAAAGCAAAGTCTTTATCACGGCTTCGAAGTTCTTATACAATTTGCCGTAGGCTTTGGGGGAAACGCTCAAATACTTTTAGGAAATGATCTGAATATGTCCACATACAAAGGGTAAAATTCATCAGCAATGTCATTCTGTGTATGTTCTTATTGAACCCCACAATCTTTTAGTACACATTTAGTAAGTGCCAAGAATTTTCAAATTTGTGACATTTAATACTCATAAACATCTTACAAGGTAAGAAATTGCATCATATTGTATTTAAAATAAAAGAAAACTAATGTTCAAAATGGAAATGGGGTAAAGCATAATTCTGTTATAAGGCTGAGCAGATGACTGCATTTAATAGCAAATCAGATTAAAATATACACTTTGCTGCTAGAGTAAATGTAGACAGTGAGAAGGAACAAGTATTCTTCCATTCTTATTAAATCTCCAGTTCAACTGAGTGTATTTCGCCTTGATTCATCTTGCTAAAAACGAACAATATTATGGGCCAGGGAGATTGTAAAGAGTTACATGAAATAATTTATATGACAGATCCTATCATAATTCATTAACAGATGTAGAATTGGCAAATGATAAAGTTTGAATTCTTCAAATTCATTCTTGATTTTAAAAGCCAAACAAAGATGTAAATTTTAAATATATATGTTCACACAAGGCTATGAGAATGCAATACACGTATTGACCTTATGATTTCATACATGATGAGACCAAATATGAAAAATACTAACTAGTACAGACCTCGATGTCAGTAAGAATATAATTAGCCATGATGGCATGAAGGTTATTTCATGTGAGTTTTATACTTATTCTATCCTGAAATTGTACAGTTTATGAGAAGTTCTTGTGTGACCTTCTACCTTCACTACAATGATTTATTGTCATAGATCATTCGAACCTAAGACAATAATTCCTGCTTATTTTTGTAGAAAATTATATTTATTCATTTATATTTGTTATAGAAAATTTAGTTCTATTTATTTAACTCACTAAGATTTGACTGATTTTGTTATGATAAACTCAACAAGCATAAAACCTGGTGGTAACCACCTGTTTCCCTCCGTGTACCAATTATCGTACAAGTTACAAAAAAAAAAAAATGATTATGGCAAAGACGTTTTCATAGTCCAATATCAAGTTTTGACCTTTTCTTGATACAACCTACTACGTTATGCTGTGGGTGCTCAGTAAATATGAATTAAAATATGAATTACCTCCAACTCTGAGCTCATCTCAAATAAATAAATGGAGATTAAAAAAAAAAACTAAGGTATTTTATTCTGTTTTGCTGGTAATTTATAAAAATTATGCATATACGTGAGTGCTGAGCTCAATTACCCTGGTGATTTTCTTCACATCAGCTTTCAATTTACCATTGAAATTTGGATGTTTTTTCAAATATCCTACTATTCCACTGCAAGAATTGGTAGCCTGTCGGAAAATCTGAACTTGCTTGAAATTTTACTAATAATGGTATTCAGGCAGAAATTTATCAAATGCTCGCATTTTCCTCATAATGTTTGGGGATATTTGGAAAACATTTCACAATCTCCACTGTTCAAAGGAAAACATAGTCTTTGCCTCTAATGTCCAAAGCATTTACTTTTTTTGGAAATGTTTTCACCCAAAGAAAAAGGTTTTCATTTAGAAATGTAAACATTTTGGCTGTTAGGGTGGTACCAAAGAAAAGATTCACTGATTGCTTTAAATGAGCCATTTAGCAAACCCTTGCCAATGTAGACATAGTCAGTCGGTATTCCACAATGTGTCAAAGCATTCCACCTTCTTTGGTGCTTTGTAAATCACACCAGGGATTGGAGTAAATTAAGTCAGGCTTTTTCGCTAGAAACCAGATGTTGCACCTCCCCTGAATTTTACTTCAGAAAACAATGCATTATTAACTGACTATGAGCCATGCAATCAGGAAGAAATACTGCATCTGGCTGTCAAAACTTATGCCAAGTTTCAACCTGCTGCAACTGAAAGACTTCAAGGTAACACTCAACCCCCCACCAATAGAAGTCTGGAATGACATAGGATAATTACTGAATTTTCTAAATTCCAAGGATGTGTGATAGACCATAGAATAAGGTCAAAAGCACCACTAGTAGATTTAAGAAACAGACAGAGGTGTCTAACATGAAATAGGATGTGTGTACGTGCCCATGAGCTCACGTATGGCAAAAAGCCCATGTCAACAAGGCCAACTGGAATCAGAGACCTAACTCAGCCAGGGCATCCAGATTCCAGAGGTAAAGTAAACAATGTAGACTAAAGAAGAGACAAAAATGGTGGCGGCTTAGATGGAAGAATGGAGAATGGAGGAAAACAAAGACAGGAAGGAAAGAAAGGAGGGAGAGAAGGAGGGAAAGAAGCATAGAGGGAACAAAGAAAGGAAAGAGGAGAGGGATAAAAGGAAGAAATATTTTAGAAGTTGGAAGCATATTTATCAACTTCAATGTATATCCAAATTTCCCAGATCATAGTTACAAATAAATGCATTTTTCTTATCCACCAAATTCCTAATTACTAAAAGATTTGTCCCCTTAAGAATATTCTAGTTTTTCTGGGCATCCTCAAAGGGATGTTTCATATGAGCAAACAACTTTTCTAGTACAGTCACCACATAGGTTCTGCCCTATCTCCTCTTGTTCTTAGGTCTATTTTTCTCCTGCCATGCCTGTAAAGCCAAAGTCTGGACACTGATTATGTGACCTCATTATGTGACCTCCAATTAGCTTTTGCCCTAAGGATCCTAACTCATGTTGTACAGGCAACTTCCATGTATATCAAGATATTCGAAAAAAAACTTGAAATATATGGTATTGACGGTTTGTATGCAAGGATAGGAGAATGGCCTTCTCTAAATTTCATATTTTATGGAACATTGGGCAAAAGAACAAATGATTGTCAGGCTAGGTGACATAATCTTTCTTAAATGGATAGGTCAGCCTAATGTCCCTTCTTTGCTACCACAGAAATCAAATCTAACCCAAGAAGCTGGCCATGAACCACACAATTTCTCACATCTTACTCAGTCTTTCACTATTCGCATCAACTCCCAATCAACTCCCAGTCCTAAACACTTTCATCTTTAAAAAAAAAAAAAAAGAAAGAAAAAAAAAGAAAGAAAGGAATGTCCTGACTTACCAGTGGATGTATGTATAGGGACTAGGGATACAGGGGAAAAGATGCTTCTCTTCCAGCAAGTTTAATCCAGCATCTTGAATCAGATAATTACACGCATACATAAATTATACATGTATTCTCAATTCTATACTCTTTATATAATTTTAGTTATACATGAAGCCTTTGTCCTCAAGATTCTATAGAAGGAGAAAGAAGACATTTTAGACACACTACCCATTTTTAAGAGAGGAAAGGTACTGACGATCAATATTTGAGAAATATTTTTATTTGATAGCTTTACTGAGTTTACTGATTACTTTGATGGATGTATTAGTGACCTATTGCTAAGTAACAAATTACCCCAATACCTAATAATTTAAAACAATAAACATTAATTATTGCACTATTTGTGTGGGTCAGGAATTCAGAGGCAGTTTTGCTGACTGGTTGTGGCTGAGGTTCTTTCATGAAATTGCAGTCAAGATGTTGGTTGGGGTTGTGGTCATGTAAAGACATGACCGGGGCTGGAAGGCATGTTTCCAAGATGGTTCATTCACATGGCTGTTGGCAGGGGACTTTTTTTCTTGCCACATGGTCCTCTCCATAGGACTCCTCCAGCATTCTCACAAAACGGCAGTTGGCTTCCCAGGAGTGAGTTAGCCACTAGAGACCAAGAAGCCACAGTGTCTTTTATGACCTCATCTCTGGAGTCACATGCCATCACTTTGGCCACATTCTCCTTATTAGAGGGTCATTAATAATTCTCCCAACTCCCCACAGTTAAAGAGAGAGGAATTAAGGGGCACATCTTCATTATATTTTAAAACTTGGTTATATTTTAAGACTTGGCTATATTTTAAAACTACCACAGGAGGAATATGTAAAGTATTTGATAAATGATTAGAAAAAAACATAGCCAAGACAGGGTAAATCATGATTTCCATCATTGGAGAGTCAATGTAAGAGGCTGTTATTTGAGAGAAGGAGGAAAATAGTTTAATGTAAAACTGTATCATTTGACTAATGTCTAAGTTTTGAATGTATGTCCAAAGTTTCAGCCTATTTCAAGTCTTCACTTGACTGAGGAAGAGACAGACTCCATTCTCAATTCTCTGGTCATTTTTGTTGTTATTGTCCATGATTCCTTGTCTAGTAAATGATGAGAAACTCCTTTATTCCAATGACTAGTGCCTGTCCTGGCACATGGTACTTTGGAATGGCCTGGATAGATCACTTATATAAGACATGGGAACAGCATACATGACTTTCTGATTGGGAAGCCATAACACTAGACTGAACCATGTTGCCATTGGCTCTTCCAAGCATCCCAGTGGGCTAGGGAAATGAGAAGACAAGTGAATATGTACCAAAAATTTCATTATGATAAAAATCTGACTCAACCTTACGTCTTAGGGATTCTTCAACATAACAACAACAACAAAACCAAGCTACTTTGTCCTCCTTGAGATTAGCAGTTGAACAAGTAGGTGACAGGACGTATTACAGACATCTGGTTTAGCAGACGTGAGCATCAACAGTGACAGCATGGGCAGCAAATTAATATCACCAATTCAAATTCAAGTATCATAGATTAGTGTGGCATTGGAATCATTCACTAGAATATGGTGGCCAAAACTTTTCTCAACAAAACTTTCAGTTATTTTTTTTAAAGAAAAATAGCATGATGTTTGTCAGTGTGTGTATCAAATATGCTGTTCAGTGATATTAAAATGATGTGATGCTCAGCCAGAACTTTAGAGTCATTTTTAATATCCAAATTCATTTGAGCACCGGATCAAGCCGAACATTCTAAAAGTGCACTCTCAGTCATGTGCTCATGGAAAATCCTGCGATGTCAGCATTTAGGAGAAACCCTGGCTGTCATCTATTCTAATTCAACCTCTAAACTATTTAAATTGAGACTTGTTTTCAGTTTCTCACTCAAATACTATGTATGAGATACATGAAAATGATTCATTATTGAATTCATCCATATCAAGGCGAATCCTAGTCCTTCTTCTCCTTCTGTCAAACAGTTGAAGCATTTCATTAATGTTTTTTTTTTTTTAGAAGTGGCCATTGAAAACTGACTTCTCTGTATTTTAGCTTAATATTTACACTTTAAAAGTCTACCTGAACTTATGAGGGCATGGTTAAAGCAGGAGTTATCTTTTATTGCTTTCCTACAGCCTCAGTATCAATTAGTTGTTGCTGTGTAACAAATTGCAAACTCAGTAAAATAAAACAACAACTACCATGCATTTGACTCACAATTCTTTTGGTTGGTGGATGATTCGTCTACACTGAGCCAGCTCAGCTGATCACTGTTAACCTCAATCATATGTCTCTGGTTGGAATTTCAGCTGAAGGATGGATGACCAACGATTGTGTCACTCCTACACATCTGGCAGTTTATAGCCAGTCACTTGGGGCAACAGAGGAGACTGGTCACATATTTCTCATCTAGTAGAATACCCTGGGCTTTTTCACATAACAGTCTCAGGGTTTCCTGGGGCAGAAAGAGAAGGAAAGCTTCTCTGATGGCACCATGTCTGCGAGTGACTTACTGGGCAAAGCACGTGACATGGCTGACCCAGATGCAAAGGGAGAAGAGACAGACTCAGCATATTGATGGAAGAATCTGTCATTTCACAGCGCAAGGACAGGAAAGAAAAGAATTTGCAATAATTTTTACAGTGTGCAACTACCCTCTTGTCTCAAACTTTGTGACAGTGTAGGGGTCCAGTAGGGTTCACTCCACTACAAGTCACTCAAAAGTAGTCTGTAACAGTGCAACAATGATAGGCTTTGGAGCCAGAAGAATTATATAACCTTTTATTAATTCACTATTTCATTGAGTAATTCCCTCAAACATAGTATATTCAGTGAACATGTAGATTATTACCAAAAATTCATTCAATAACCATTAATTCATCAAATATTTATTGAGTGTTCTTATGTTCCAGGTGCCATTCTGGGCACGAGAGATTTGGCAGAAGATAAGATAATGAAAAGGAGAACAAAGTTCTGCTTTCATGGAATTTGTATTTCATACAGACCAATGCATGCACTCACACGTGCAAACACACACACACACACACACACACACACACTAGAAAACTTAAAAAGGAGAAACAGAAGAGTTATTTTGACATAGATAGGAAAGCCTCTTTGAGGAGGTGACATTTCATCTGAAACCTGTCCACAGGAGAAAAATCCATCCTTCAGAATGGAGATCTTGGCAAGGGAAGTAGAAGAAACATTTGGTGCAAGATCCTT
Source organism: Rhinolophus hipposideros (assembly GCF_964194185.1). Taxonomy (NCBI): domain Eukaryota; kingdom Metazoa; phylum Chordata; class Mammalia; order Chiroptera; family Rhinolophidae; genus Rhinolophus; species Rhinolophus hipposideros. The sequence continues at coordinate 86,684,412 of NC_138051.1, forward strand.
AGGCAAGGATGAGCTTGACGTGTTCAAAGAATAAAATGAGACCGGTGCCTGGCCAGAGTTTGATGAGCAAGATAGAGGGTACCAGGATGGAGGAGGCAGGGATAAATCATGCCCACATCTTAAATACTGGATTCAGGAGTTTATGCTTATTTTCACTTACTAGAGGCATAGTCTACAAATGAGATAGGTAGGACATGGCTTCCAAGTGGATAAATCCCCATGGCCCTATGGACCTTTTGTTCCATGGGGAAGGGCAGAGCTAGAGCAGGGGCAGAGGGAAGTTCTCTACAGCACAGACTTCAAGAAAGTGAACCCCATTATCCAGTCTAAGGGTGAAGTCCCTGCCTACAAGGATTGTAATCTGTTTTGAGGGAAATGCTTGTTGAGAAATATGCACATATTGCTTGACCCATAAAAAAATATATTATCTGACCTATAAAAAGAGTATAAGACTATCCAGTTCACAGGGCTATTTTGAGAAAGTCATGATCTATAACAAGACCTAACATATGTTAGCTTCCTTTCTTTAAAAATAATCTACGATAATACACACATAGTACACTGTTGAGCGCAAGAGGTTTCATAAAGAAGATTTCATAAAATGTATTCATTGCCTTCTCTTCCCCAACCTGCTCTTTAACACTGTACTTTGACATCTGGGTCCATCATCCCCTAACTCTCTATGTCTCTGAAATCCACACCTCAGTATCAGAAAAACAGATGTCAGCTTAATCTCGTACGTTACACATATGTCCAATATTTCAGATCACACTTGCCAACATTAGTGAGAAATATCTATTTATGATTACATTTCTAAGATACGAATTCAATCCCCCTTTTATGATCTATTATAGCAGTAGTGTGGCTGAAAAACTACATGCCAAGAAAAATTATTTAATTTATGGTGTATATTTAAAGGGTAAAGCAAATTACTATTCCATAAGGAAAATTAGTACAATTCTATAAAATAATAAGTCAAAATTTTAATTTATCTTAGGTAATCATTCTCTTTGTATTTGAATAATTAAGCATGTCACTCATTTTCATCCAGTTGAGCTTGTTTTAAAAAACTGAAAGTAGTTTGAGTTTGTATTTATAACCCTATCACTTTAAAGTGAATGGCTAATTCAAAAATTTTTTGAGCCTTGAATCTTATTTTATACTTCCTGGTAGTCACCAATACTCTTTGAACCAAACTTATTGGTGAAAAAAATATTAAGAACACTTTTGTCTTCTTTTTACCATCTCTTTCTCCCCCATGTTCTCTACTGTCATTCCTATAGCATTGCTTCTCTCTCTCCTCTCCCTAAAACCCCCAAAACACACTTCATACAGCCACTATTTATACATACACAAACAAATCATATCGCTTTACTGTTCTGCAGACTAACATAGTAACTCATCATAACTCATCAAGAACAGCTTAGGCGAGTAGTTACTTGCAGGGCACAAAGCATCATGTCTACTAGACGATGATTTCATTATATCATGTAGAGATTCATTTGCAATTTTACAGTGTTGGTATGTTAATTAATATTTTATCAGCTTTAGTAAAAAAAAAGAGCAACAATCAAATACATGTGTCCAGGAAATTATACACACACACACACACACATAAGACATGACATTTGTTCATTTAACAAGTATGTGTTATTATCTTACAATGGTACAAGTACATTGTTGGAATACAAAGTTGCATAAGATATAATAGAAAACACAACATCATAAGGATCATGAAGTCTGAAAAGATGAACCATCTCATTGTTGCTGGAGTGGGCTGTGTCAATACAGTTCCCACAGAAGAGAGGATGCATGAATAGAGACTTCTAGAACAGAACGAAGGTTTACCGATTTAAACAAAGAAAAGAAGAAACAGTAAACAAGGCCAGAACCAAGCCTAAACACAGAGGTGTGAAATACCCTCACAAAGCATGGGTCCAGCCGGTGTTTTGGTTCTGCTGAATCTTAGCTATTTGTAAATAGTAATAATAATAATAATAATGATAATAATAATAATAATAATAATAATAATAATAATGTGGCTGGGAACTTTGGCAAGGGCCAATGGCTAAAGATTTTTTTAAGTCAGATTAAAGAGTTTAAAAATAACCTGGACTACATGGAGAAATATTAGAGTTCTTAATCAAGTGTGCAGTTGGGCAAATTTAATTTGGAAACAGCATAAAAGCTGGACTGGTCAATTAAGAGAGAGTTTAGAAAGCTCCCCTGTCTATGTGCCAAAATAAAGTTTATATCATAGGAGGATAGAAAGTAAGGATGGAATCTACAGACACAGAAAGTTCCTAAATATAGTCTGAAAAGTTGGCTGGGGATACCTCCAATTTAAAGGGGGGACTACACTGCAAGATTTTATCAGCTTTTTCATAAAGATAGACGGTCTAGGGCAATGTTACTCATTTCTTTTTAGTCCCCATTCAGTCAGAAATACATTTTACTTTATGACCCATATACAAGTCTCTGTATCTCTCCACTGCCGAACTTCAACCCATCAACACACATTTATGGTTCCAAACAAAAGTTTTCATAAAACTATTACCCTTAGTCTATGAGATGCATTCGGGCAGTGCCAGTTCTTTCATATATCTTTCATTTAAAAAATACAGACAAAACCTCCTAAACAGACTGCATAACTTCCTACGACATGGTGCTCAGCAGTTTGAACAACATTAGTGTAGAAATGAAGAGGGGTTGGGTCACTTGTGCCCATGTCCAGGCACATGTATGTTGGCTGAGAAGACTGTGAGACAAACAGGCCTAGAGCAATTAGACAGCATCTGCCCAGTCAGCTTCACCTGATACCCAAGGAAAGCCAACTGTTCCTGAATTAATTCTACTCTAGCTACTTTATCAGCAGCTACTAAAGTATCAGTGGTTACAACAACCTGCTTTCTGTTCTTTATAAATCATCCTTAGGCATATCAGTGCACTGTATTTTAAAATACTTTAGCAGAAACTATAGAACTACTTACTAGGTGTTACATAAATTGGATCAAATTCTAATTGCATTTATCACACACTAATTTTTATTTATATCACTTGAAAAATATCCCCAAATATATGATAGACAGATCGATAAACCGATAATAGATAACATATAGCTATTCTGTTATAGATATTTTCAGCACCAAGCAAGAAGTTTAATTATTACCCGCATAAACACAAAGGAAAAAAATCATTTTACCAGGTATTCTTATTCCATGGAATTTCTATTTATTTATTTGCTGTCTTCTTGAAATGTTGCAAATAACTCTCTAACATCAATTATTCCTTTCCTTGACCACTGGTATGGGACTGCCTGGAGATATTTATGCTTTATCTGTAAGTTTTTCTGTATTCATAACCTTCTATCTGTACACTTAAAAGTGAGCCTTAAGAGGCTTTTTCAAGCAGTATATATGGTAAAAACTCTCCACTCCCTTTTATATTATTTGTATATGTAGATTAAAATACCTTAATGTATATGAATAACCAATCCTTCTCATTCTCACCTATCCCATCATACACATAATGAGCTGGCAGTTAATTTGAAAAGTAAATGTGATTTAATTGTTTATTTCAGACACTGGATTTCTTCTTCTAATTCATTTATGACATCCCTGTATTACAATAGCCTGATGGTTCAGAGCATAGATTTATAATAAGGTACCTGAAAATGTTATGTCCTCTCTTGGCCTAATGTGGTTAATTAATATTAATTTTTAATTTTTAATAATAAGCTAAATTCCCTCATCTGCTAAAAATGGAGATAATGATATTATCACCTTATGGAACCACTATGAGAACTGAATAACACAGTGTATATAAAATACTTAACACAGTGCTTTTCACGTAACAAGGGTTTTTTTTTTTTAAATGTAATTATAATTATTGCTACAGACATGTGTGACCTGGGTGCCTTGACATAACGTGCATCTGAATGCGTCACCTTCCGTCTCTCAATCTGCTCTACATTGAAAAGCTTGACTGAACTGCTAGAGTTCACATAAAGAAGAAAGGCTGCAGATGGATTTGATCATTTTGTTAAACATTTAAAATAGTTGTTTAAGGATAGCATTACCTGTCATCATGATTTATTATTTATTTCACAAACATAGTTTTATAAATACACGAATTAGATCCAATTATGCAATCAAAACGTAAAATGTGTTCTCTCAGTGTGTTCATTCTTTACCATCCTCAAGAAGCAAAATTTTGCAACCCAGGAAACCCTCACCAAGAATGTAAATATAAGCTTTACCAAGGGATTATTTTCTATAGCCTTGTACATTGAAAACCATTTGGATTTTTACAGCAATATTTTCTCTCATGGGGTAATAGAGATTAGAACAATGTTTCAATATTTTTTTTTTTAAATGGTGATATGTGTTTAAATTCTTCAAGGTCTTTGATTCTGCTCTATCTCATCACTATAATGATACAGGCACTGAACACCTATTACTGTATTACCATAACAGTTTGACATATATCAGGAATATTTACATTGTAATTATTGTCTTATACTCCTAGAAAAATTGCGGTGAAGCTAATGGTATTTCTAATGGATATTCTATCTCCACCACCTTGCCCATGTTCTTTTCCTTTCTGATCATATTGGGTGACCAATTTGATCAATCTTACCACAAACACAACTTCAATTATAGCTTAAAATTCTCAGTTTTCAAAGTCAAAGACAATGCAGGTTGTTCTAGAAAACACTGGCCTTGCAGGTCTCCCCGAGAGGAGCTCAAGGTCAGCTCCACAGGAAAACAGGGGGTCTTCCTAAGTGCAGCTGTAAAAACAGAGTCAGCACCAAATTATAGCCGCGGATATTGAATACAATTTTCAAATGCTTTTAAACCTATTTCTATTTCTTCCTATATAAAAAATGTTTTGTATACATATATGAATATATTATAAATATGTTATACACACACATATGTAGTCTTCATCATGTGGACTAGCATTCCCTAGTGTTTACACATAATATCAAACACTGCATTTAAAATAAGCTTTAATTTTTATTTTTTCTTTCAGGTTTTGATTTTTAAAAATCTGTAAATTTGTCAGCCTTGAGTTCAACTCACTCTTCCACTGACTGTGGCCTGTTCTGACATCCCTCTGAGGCTCAACTCCTTTTCCTATAAAGAGAAAGGATTATACTCTCTATTTTACAGGCTTCGTGGGAGATGCAAATGAGGAAATATATAATGTATTTAAAGTCCACACAGAATAAATATGAATGTTATTAGGATATTTTTTTCCACTTACAACCTCAAGAATTTATTTATACTTTTAACTCACCTTCACTGGTGCTTTTTATTGTAATTTAAAGTGTAGCATCTTGGCCCCCATCTTATGTGTCCTGCACTTGCTTGGTATGTCTTTTCTTTTTTTTCCCTTGAAACACAGAGCACTGTTGCACACATTATTTCAAGTATACAGAAGATGCCAAAAAACTGTATACATATTTTAAGAAAAGAAAATACTATATTAAAATTGTAATACTCAGTATATACCAATAATAAAAGATGAATACAAGTCACGTTTGACTTGTGCAATTACAAGAGGTGCTCAAAGTGGTTACCATCAGCATAATTTTAATGTTTTTTTTTCCCTTTCTTAAAACGTGTATATATTTTGGTGGCACCCTCTGTATATGTGTAACGTATCCCTTGCCAGCAGGAAAATACTCTATTTGCATTCCAATGTCCTTCCTGATAACGTCCTATATTTTGTTGGCCCACTTACATAGCGATTGATAGAGTCAAAATGACTTCGGAAAATTTTGCTCAATTTAAAGCCATTTCTTGATCCCCTCAAGCCATTGTGCTGGCCCAAGTTATGCAATGACAGATAAGGATAATATAGGGGAGAAGAAAGCCTGGGCAGTTGCAAGGCAAATGCTACAAGCTGAACTATGAGCCAAGGATATGAATCAATACCTCAGAGGCCTTTTGTATGCAGTTCATACAGTTTCACTGTTTTATTCTTCACTACTTTACACTGCACTAGCTGACACTAAAACTCATGAGGTTCTTTTCTGCCCAGTCACCCAAACACTCGGGATATTCTTACAATCTACTTTTATAAGGTTGACTCTACATTGCTAAACAGGGGTTAAGTTCAAGTATAAACTTAGAGGTTTCACTGGTTCTCCAGCCTAAATATAAAGTAATTTAAAACATAGGTATTGATACTTTCCCTCTGTGTTTATAATTCCTAATACAAACAAATACAATTTCATTGCTATCCTGTATCTAAATCAAGTGTCTCCATAAAAAACAAAATCTACTAACAAAACCTGTCTCATTTCAGGAATATGCAATTTTAAAAATTTCCCTTTAAGGAACAGCAGTATAGCAGAGTTTTGCAAATGTAGATGCATCATGTATTCCATTTCACTTTTATCTATACACAGTCACCCCTTGCCCCAACCTGCCAAGTGGGTTAGGTGGGTAGCGCCTTCCCTTGAGGAAAAAATGTGGCCTTATGTGTAACAGGTTAATGAACCTGATTATAATAGAACTCATGAAATTGGTTAACTCGCTAAACTGCCAGAAGGTAACATTTCTTTCTAGAGTCTTTGCCCTCAGTAGTGATGACTTTATAAAAGTATTAACATATTTGAGAAACCTGAGGGAAGAGTCCAGTGAACCTTGAACTTCATAATAGAGGGCTGTTTTCACTCCTTGAAATGGTTCATTTTGAAAAATATCCCCTGCCATTAGAGCACATCATACTTGACCAGGTCTCCTCAAATTCACTCATATGTTAGGTGGATTGTGGTCTGCCAGTGCATGCTTTATAGAGCAGCAGTTGAAACGGACAGCAAATCCAATCTTATCAACCCCACTCATTAACATTGTCTCAGGACCACTCCCCCACTGCCCATATTAATGCTAGCTTTGCCCTGCACAACTCAAGAGGGCACTGTTGTCGCAGAATACAATCTGTACAACTGTGGCCTGTGGACCTGGACTGGCCAGTAAAAGCCCATTTCTCCATGATTTTCCCTGGTCTACCTCTCAAGCTTCAGCTCCTTTCAGTTGGCCTCATTCTACACTCTCTATTTGTGTCACACTAAACTACTCCTTCCTAAATGTGCTGTGCTTTAATGTTCCTTGACTTAGCAGACACGTCTGGTTCTGTCTGGATTGTTGCTATCATCTTACCTGCCATGTCCACTCAGACTTTTTGAATTTCCTTCTCTGTAAAGATTTCTCTATAGAGATTAACAGAGGAAAGACTGTTCTCTCTTCCTGATCATAGTATGCCTAAATCAAGTTTGCATTAGTCTCAGTGTTTGTCTATCTCCCTCTGCACTTTTTTGAAGCCCTTTGGAAGTGGGCTGGGCCGTGTTCACCAATGACCCACAGTGTTTGGCATGGATCAGACACAGGGGAATTCTGAAAACAAGCTCCCCTAGTTCCATTGCCAACTAGACTCTGCCACTTGCACACTGTGTTACTTGGTCAAATTTCTTAACTTTTCTGTGCTACACTTCCTTCAATAGTAAAATGGAGTTTGGGGTAGTGTCTAGAACACAGCGTCATTGCGATGAGTAAGGGAGTTAATACAAGTAACATGAGTAGAATGGTGGTACACAATAAGCATGTTTGGAATATTAAATATTAGTATTAATATTGCTATAATTATTATAGTTATTGTATTATTTTCTCTTTTATAATTTAGCTACATGGTAGTTCTCAAAATTGTGGGTACATGAGATTACAGAAATACTTTTTAAAACCCAGGGTGCTAGGATTTGGGGGGTTCTGGGATCTGTGTTCTTACAAGTAATTCCACATAATTAGACACATTTTCAACACTGGTAATGTGGGGGGGGGGGTCATAAAATGCCCTGAGTGATTCTAAGATTCTAAACTGCCACATGAAGATTATACTGTATTTCTCATGGCGAATAATACACACACACACACACACATATACATGTACCATTCAGAATAGAAACTATTCAAATTACAGCAAATTAAACTTTTTTCCCTAGATAATGCTCAATGTCAGAAATTTATATTTACCTGAACATTCATTCTCTTTCTTTATTCAGTTATTTTAAAATCTTCCTATGCTGTCTAGCCTTTATAACATTAATAATATCTCACACACTTATTTGAAGCACTTTGCAATTTAAATTCACTGTTTCACTTGGGGTTTCTTTTTAGTGATGTTATACATCTTTTACAGATAAATCTAGTTACTCAATTAAGCAACAAAAATAAAATTAATTTTTGGAGTGTTGATAAAATATGCAAGGAGACACCAATAAAAAATCAGCATCTTGCATTTTTTCTTGCACTGTAGGTAGAACCGTAAATCAGCCTCACCAATATTTGCATTTTAGTTAAAGTTCTGAAAAATTTTATCTTGATGATTTATTGTATCTAAAGCAGGTGCTATTTGCTCTAAAAGCTGGCACATGCTGTATTTCCAAGTATGTATAAGGACAAGAGGGTCTGTAAAACCTACAATTTTGAACAACCTTAGATAGACTTTCATATTGATTTTTATTTGGCATAAAAAACTCAAGATATTTCCCCGATAAGATATAGACACTGTAAGTATGATTTTTTTTAATCAAATAGCCCACACATGAGCGTGTTTGTTCTTGTTGCTGTATGCTATTAAGAATGCCCAGCAAATAATGAATTAAACAGAAAATATCAGAAAAAAGAAAAATGTGAGTTCATTACGATGACTGAAGTACTGCTTAATGTATTTCTTCCTTTAGACACTCTGTGATAGCCATATGTAAAAAAGATGAGAAGTTAGGAACTACTATACACATCAGCAGTATCCTTCCTGGGAAGAGAGACAGTCCAGACTTAATACTAAGCCATAATCCTGCCTATACCCATCTTTCACTGAAAATTCTCCATTGAATACAAACAGCCACAGTCATATATCTAAGAGACGTGAAATGTAAGATAAACTATAAAGAGTTTTTGAAAGCGGAACAAGTTAACTTTCAAAAGAGTTGGTTATATTATGTTTGGCATCCTATTTTATGTTCCATCCTACTTGGTTTTTGCTCCTGGACAGCATTTCAGAAGACATCATCTGTATGATTCCTTCTCCTCGCCAATGAATTTGTTTGCAGCAACCACTATGTGCTGGTAAGGAGAGAAGAAGCCAAAAGCACTGCCCTCATTGAGCTTACGTTCCAGTGCTAGAAGTACGTATTAACGTAATACGTGAATGTATGTTAGATTCGGTGAAAACTGCTACAAAGCAAACCAATCCAGGATAATGCGATAGGGAAGCAAAGCCGGCAATATTTTAGAAAAAGGGGTCACGGCCATCTGAAGAATAACATTTTGTCAGAAACAAAAATGAAGTGAAGGAATTCGCCTTGTAATTAATTACCTGTGAGGAGAGTCTCAAGCCATGTGACTACATGGGAGGTAGTCAGGGAACAAACACATACAAAGACCATGAAAAAGGAATATGTTTATGAAGTTCAAACTTATGACTTTTCTATCTGCTACTTCTGGCCACCCTACCTAACTTTGAAGCTTGGAAATGTTAATCCCCTAGCTTTATACTTTCCCTCTCAAAGGCTTAATTTTATTTAACTTTTTTCTTTTAATAATTAGGCTGAAAATTACAAAATCAGTACATGACTCCAAGTAAAAAAAAAAAACAAAATCAAAGTTACATAACAAAAGTTCCCCTCTCTGGGCCCATCTCACCTCTCATTTTATAAGTAACCACTTCAGTTACTTTCAATCTTTCCATACATTGTTACTTTACATTTTTTCTTCTTGCATTTATATGTATGCCTATACATACAGCAATACACACACACACGGAGAGGATGCGTGTGTGTGTGTGTGTATGTGTGTGTTGGCCTATATATTTTGTTACTATTACACCTCAATTTTTATATCTAAGACGACATCTATTCTTGTCGTCTTAGGTGTATCTATGACATTAGATCGCTGTACTTATGTACACCATAGAATTAGTAGTCATTTCTATTCATAATCAGATAAGAGGAATAAGTTCCACTGTTCCACCCCTATTATTCCTTCCTTCTTCATTTAAATACTGAATTTACCATAGTGAAGTTCATCCAAATAGGTACAAACCAAAATTCTTAATTATACCTACTAATGAAGAAAATTTATTCTGGACATATCACCATTGTGATCCCCCTCTGTTCATCTTTTCCTTCTGACTCTAGCGAGTCAATGTCTATTAAAATGTTTTCTATCAGCAAATGTTTGCATGTTCATGATGCTTCAGGTAGCATGTCCCCAGTAACCATGACTTTCTTTCTCTTTTCTAGTGACTAGTACACTCTGCTATGTAATGGCGTCCATGTCTGTATTCGTTCTACAATCAACCCAAAGCAGCCAGTTTTGTTTTATTCTGGTTGGTTGTATGCTTAACAACAACTAGAGTAATTTTACATCTTTTGTTTGCTTGGCTCTTTGAACATCCAAGCCTTTTCAAAACAATTTTCAAAAATATTGTTATGGTGGTTTTCTCAAAGTGCATTTTAAAGTTGCTCATAAATGGCTTTTCAAATTGTTCTACCTGACTAATACAGAGAACCCAAAATAAAGGGATTATTATTTTTTTTAACTTCCATGAAGTAAAGTTTTAGGTTTTAGTGAGCCAAAGTTTTCTCAAAAGTTATTAGCTTTTTTACCCCCATTTTCCAGTTTCATGAGCAACTTGCAAAGGGCTCCTACAATATCCACAATTAGGCTTACAGTTTTCTTCTCACAACTCATTGAAGACATAAAACTTGCACCCACAAGCAGCCACAATGACCACAGAATGACAATGAGGTAGCCTACGGTCAGCAGTGATTCATTATGCTTGAAATGTTTGCAATTAAACTTAATGGAGGGGAAAGAGGCCTCTCTTTATAAACTGTCCTCTCCTTGTTCCATTGATCCAACCACATTATTAAGCACAAATAATAATATGTTTTCCCTAAAATTCATAATTTTATTCAAGTATCTTTTAACTAAAGCTAACACGTATTAACTCAACTGTTTGTTTTCAGCACCACTTAAAGAAAAGATAATTGCTGTTGACTTAGATTTTGGAAACCAAAAGATGTTAATATGGAAGGGAGTGGAGAAAATCAGAATGGAGGAATAGCCCAGCAGAAAAGAACCTGTAATTATCTAAACACACTAGCAAAATCAAGTTCCAAAATATCATTACAGACAACAAACCATAAATGTTTAGAGTCTTTAACTAGAGCTGCTTTAAATAGATATTTCCCCTCCTGTACATACTTTAAAGGAAAGGAAACTGAAAGAAAAACAGCACCAGTAAAGTGGAATATCCATAAAGACTATCAAGAAATCGTCATTTCAGTTGACCCTTCTCCATTATTTAACAAGTCTTTAGGCTATCGAAGATCCCATTAAACCAGAAAATAAACGTAAACCACACCTCTGTTGCCAGTGTCTCCTTTCACCTTCTTTGTTTTCAGTCACACATAACATTAAAGAACAATGGATTGTACGAGACTGCACCTTTCCTACGTATGTTCAGTGAACACACATGTTTTCTTTCATACCCATATCACATGCAAAGAAAAATTCCCATGGTACTGACTCAAAAGCAAGGACATGGAAAAGGTATCACTCTTTTTGGCTCACTGTTAGATTCTCAATATTGCCACCTTAAATTCTTCTAAGAATTTAAGATCAATTTAGAGTAAAGTCTTTTCAAAATAGAATAAGAGTGCCATTATTTTATAGTGGAATCAACTGTGTCCCCAAATGATAGGCTATCTAATCAGAAAATCGAGCTCTCTGGAAAGACAAAGCAAAAACAAACAGAAGAAACATAGCTTGAAAGTTGTTGGTTCATCTTGCAAACATGCAAGAATAAATTCCTGCCATTGAATTAAGTTAAGGATTTTCATCATTTAAGTACCTAGTGTGATATTTGAAATATTTTACTCATAAAATGTTAGGGGTTTTTTTTTTGGAATTTTTAATTATATTTTGGCACTTGGTGAAAGCATTATGGTATAAACATCTTAAAATATTCAAGACACAATAGCTTATCAGGCCAAGTTTTCATATAAAAGCTTTCCAATAAAATGATTTCTCTGGCCAGTAGGAATCATTGGATCCTTACATCTACTGAGATTGCAATCTTTAGTCTCCCTCTTTCTTTGCTATTTTGTTCATTGTCTTCTAAATATCTTTCTTTCATTTATTTACTTGTTCAACAGATATTCACCCAAGATGCATACTTTGTGCTAGGCACTACTCCAGGAATCATGGATACAGGAAGGAAAATACCACAAAAGTGTCTGCCCTTACATTTTAATGTAAACAAAATAAATCCATACCAGGGTATGTCAAAAGGTGCTAAGCTTCAAGGAGCAAACTAAATCCTGCGCTTGGGCAGAGGGTGCAGGAGGTAAAGTTGATTGTAATTAGAATTATGGTGGTTTAGGTACGTTGTTTGTCCCAGAGGACCAAAGGATCGGTTAGCGCAACTAAGAGTAACTGAACATTCTCCTGTGGTCACAGGCCCACCCTCGAGCAGATTCATTTCACCTTTACAAGCACACAGACAGGGATATTTATCCCACACAGCTGTTAATTACATGTGGCTTTTCCCATGATTAATTAAATGTGGCCTTGACCTTTGTCTTTTCCTTGCTTCATATTACAATCTACACCAAGCCAAACCATTTTTTTTTAAATGGATTCTTACTCTCCCTGCGGTACTCTTGGTGGTGTTCAATTACATTTTTCAATTTTCTTGTTTTGCTCCTTTCAGTGAGAGACACATAGCACGAATGTGAATTCACTATCTGAAAAATTATTCATTTTCTTATCCAATCTCCTGTAGTTGACAGGTTGTTCCAGTTTGCAGTAGAACACATGATTTTACAAAGTATATCTTTTCTACTAAGGTCATCAGAGAACTTTAACAGAAATCAGGTATCATCTCATACAGTTGCTGCCAATCTGGCTTAGTTTTTGCATCACCTGTGTAACTTTAAAAACATTGATGCCTAGACCCCACATCAAGAGTTTCATTGTATTGTCTGAGGTAGGACCCAGGCTATATATATATTTTTTTAATCTCCCTAGGTGTTTCTATTGTGCAGCCAAGGGATGTGAGAAACTGGGATGGGTGTTTTTGCTCAAACGACCCAGCAATGCCAGCATAACCTGAGAGCTTTTTTAAAAGTACAGAATCACAGGCCTCATCCCAGACCTACTGAGTGATAATCTGCATTTTTATTAAGATCCTAGGTAATTTGTATGCATATTAAAGTTGAAGAAGCACTGCTGTAGATGCACACTTTCATTTTGTAAATAAGGTAATTAAGACTAGAGAAGTTAAATAATCATTCACCCTAAGTTGGTGGGCCCTCGGTGCAGCGAACCAGGACAGAGCTGGGTTGAGAAGCCAGGTGTTACATTCCTCTATCTTAAACTGTTTCACTTTGCCACATATGCTCTTCCTTACTGCTCTTCCTTACGAAGAACTGTCAATTTGTAAGTGACTGGAAGCTTGATGCAAACTGGGGGGAAAAAATGTCCTACAAGGACTAATTAAGAAGAATGTACATTACCGCTAAGTAAGAATTATAAAATGCTGTAAAAGAGATACTTTAAAAGAGATGAAAAATAATAGAAAAAGGCCTGAGTAATACTGATAATCTGGTCCTATTCTAATGAATATATAGAAATTTTCTTGTCATACAGACCTTGTACATACCTTTAGAAATACTTATGCCAATCATGTTATGTTTTCTCAAGTAAGACTCCTATATCATATTTTTTTTTGCTTAGTTTCATTAGGTTGGTGCAAGTTTATATAGCACCATAATTGCAAAAATAATTGCAGTTTTTGCAATTATGTTTAACCTTTTAAAGAGCAATGACTTTTGCACCAACCTAATACTTGGCTAATCCTTTTATCAGAAACTGAACAAAAGTAAACCTTTTGTAGCCATAGCGTATCATACATTTGATGGTTGTAGAGTTAGTTTAATGCTATTTTACACTTCTGAGAAGCTATGTGACTGATGTTAAAACATTTGTATGTTGTTAGGTCATAGAATGTGCTCTTAAAAACCTTTTTTTCACCCAACAAAATGCCTGGAAGAATTATTAACCTAATCTGTACCTATCCAGATCCATTTGTTACCAAAAGTCAAGATCTCAGAAATGAGAGCAGGTGGTCTTGTTTATCACGACTGGCTCTATCACTTTTGTGTGTGCATTTCAGTTCATAATCATTAAGGAGGAATAATGGCTACACATCACCCACTTCCACAACCAAGAAAAATATGAAAAATTGATTTTCAAAGAATAGACTTAAGTATGTTTAAGTTAGGCAGATCCCATTAAAATGAGGTAATTCTGTCATTTATCATAAGTCAAAACGTAGAATAAACTGTCCTTATGTGAAATCACAATGTTGTGGTCTATTACATACTAGCTGTTTCTTTTTAAATTTTCAGTCATTATTAAGTAAGCAATTATTTGGGTCTTTATTGAGTGCTATATATTTTTATTTTTTCCCCCAGCGAATCTTGAGAAATAATTGTTCTCTAAGATTGTGTCGTTTGTGTCTTATTTGAGCTATTAATCATCTTCACTGATTTTGGAAGGTGTAAATGTCTCTTTAGTAGTTACACCTATTCTAAATTAATTTCACATCAAACATGTCCCTCTGAAAATATATCTTTCATCCATATCCTTGACTATAAGTACATATATAATTTTTATTATAATTTACTCCGAACTCGGCCCTCATAATTTTTTTTTCCTCATTCTCACAATTGAGATATAGTTTACTGTTTGAATCTAAGAATCCCATTAAACTTTTTCTAAGTCATAGGTTGAAAATCAGTACTGGTTGTGCTGAATTGAGAAACAAAATGTCCCTAAGAAAAAAAACTGACCCTGTAGGAGATAATGAACACAGCCTTGCTACTTTTAATAATATATTTGAAATCCCATACTTGAAATTGAGATCCAAACTTTATTCATTTTTTCGAATAAAAATTCACATAAACAGTTTTGATATGCAAGTTGTCAAATTTAAAAACAACTTGAAAAAAGTGTTACTTCCTTTCCTTGATCGTGCCCTTTGTTAACTACTGAAGAAAGAGGATGGAGAAATAGGACTGAGAAAAGGAGAGAGAAAAATAGATTTATGGAGAAAGAGAGAAAAAGGAAGGGGATGGGCAGGTAACATTTTAAACTTGGAAAAGTCTAATAGAAGCAATACATTCAAAACATACAAATGTCCTTTGATTATTGTGAGTGGGAGAAAGGGGGATGCTTTAAATATCTCTGCTTATATATAAAATGGCCCACACAAACTACATTAAAAGAACATTACAGCTGTTTCAGGAAATTCACAGTTCGGGGTGAAATATACCATATGTCCTCACTACCTACACACAGCGGGGTGCATTAAGACAGCTATTAGGACGACTCCCTGTTGTGCTCAGGTACTGGTGGACATATGGTGCCTTTCACCCTTGACTAACATTTCCTTCCTTTCATTGTTTCCTGCAGCAACTTGATCGTCTTCTCGATGTTGTTCTTCAGTCTAAGGAAATGGAATCTTTACCAATACATATTTCCCACCACCATACACACATATGCATAAGCTTCTTCTTGCCCAAAGTAATTTCTTCCCTATATAACATACTGTATTTGGCAATACATACCCATGACTAACCAACCTGGGAACAAGTTAAACATGTAATGATGATGATATTGCTATATGTGGGCTGCAAAATGGAACAAGGTGTTATCTCTACATTAAAGATGGAAACATAGATAATGAGAGAAAAAACAAACGAGAAATGTGGTTAATGAAGAAGGATTAGTTGGAATGAAATATAAGGAATTTACCACCTGAAACAAAATCATTTTCTTATACGTATTCCTAATATTCAAGAAGCCACTTTCAATGAGCTTGCGGAAGCTAACAATATAAGAATCAACTCTTTTTTTTTTCTTTTTCATGCAAACAAGTATGACATTATATACCCCCATGAGTTTCAGTAGAAATGACAACAGGAATATGGAAACAAATTCAAATGCCCTAGTAGTCATTGTTATATGCCCACTAGAGATACAAGGTGTGATTTAAAAAAAAAAAAAAGAAAAAAAAAGAAAAAAAAGGTGAATGTTTAAATACAAAATTTATTAACAGTAAAAGATGCATTGCCATTAATCGCCCCTCAAAATACTCTTCCTTTGTTCTAACACACTTATCCCATCGTTCTTGCCACTTTCTGAAGCGGTTCTGAATGTCCTCTTTGGTGAGTGTCTTTAGTTGTGCTGTCGTGGCTGCCTTGATGTCCTGAACCGATTCAAAACACTTACCTTTCGTGGTCATTTTGACTTTGGGGAAGAGCCAGAAGTCTCACGGTGCAAGATCCAGTGAATAAAGTGGATGAGGATACACCGTAATGTTTTTATTTGCTGGAAATTTCCATATACCAGAAGCAATGTGTGACACGGAGCATTGTCATGATGGAGGATGATTTATGGCACATTTTAAAAGACACCTTCTCTCAACAGTAGCTCATGCCCAACTGACTGCACGGAACAAGTTGAAATGTGTCACACACTGCTACTAAGTTTCGACACACAGCTTCCCTTATTGAAGATCCCTACCTTTCTGTTGGATGGCACGCAGCAGCAGCATTCACCATAGTTTTTTATCATGCCTCATATTTGTATCTATACTATAGACATTCTTCCTTCTTTCTTACTTATAGGGTCTGATGGAGTTCACCTATGTCTCCCTTAGGGAATGTGGTCTTATTCTAACCTCAAGATTCAATCTATTTTGCTTGAGCATGACCATGGAATGTGATACAGGCCAACAAGGTTTCACCGACACAGTTCCTGGGAAAGGCTGCTTCACTATTAAAATGTAAGTCAAATCAAAGGACAGGCTCACTTGCTGCAGCACACTGCCATGCCTGCTGCAATGCCTGGAACTCAGGCAGCCAAGCTGAACACTGGAGGACAATCATCAAATCACAAAGAAGGAAAAAAGACTCACTTTGATCTTTGCTGACATTGTTGAGGCCCTGATCAAATCAAACCTAGAACTTTCTACTGTCACTTCCTGACATAAATTTAAAGCAGTTGGATTGAGTTGTAATTTTTTTTTCCCTATAAAAGACATCCCAAGGAATATAAACATATCTTCTGACCGTTTGTGTTGAGAACTGAACTTGAATGTAATCCTCATGTAAAGTAGTGGTAAATTTCCTCTGGATAGCAAAGCTTGAAATGTCTATATTTCATGAATATCCAGGGTAAGAAGTATTGCATAATTCCACTTGGTTTCTCTGGGGTGAGACAAGGCTAACACATTTTCTGCTCTTTTCTTTCACAATCAGATTTGTATAAAGAGATAAGAGATAAGCTATACTCTACTCTATTTAAATTGCATTTTAAGAAAGGACATTTATCAGGTTTTTAACCACTTGGCTTTTGGAAATAATGCAAAGCTACCATCAATCATGTTTAGTTCATTTCGGTTGAGCAGAAGAACAGCTAAAATGCTTCAGCATTCTTCCCTCACTTACTTACCCAATGATCTAATCCTAACTCATTTTCCTCTCACCAAGTCCCTAAAGAAATAGTACTAAATGGAGAAAGTATAAAGAAAAAAAGAAAAAAAAAGGGGGGAAAAGCATCAAGAAAAGAAACTGAAGAATGAGAAAGACAAGCGGATCAATGGGAGAGATCAGAAAAGGTGCATATCTCCTGGGGGACATAATTGCAGGGCCACTGCATATTGTGTGTGACCTCTTACCTGAACTTGGTCACCCAGGAAAAAGGCTCATGATACCCCAAAATGAACTAAGAGTATGTCATCCATGTGTTTTAAGGGAAAGTACTGGTGGGGATGGAACATAAGGCAACTTGTAGCAGAAGGAAGGCATGACCCTGGAGAAAAAGGAATGGGTTGAAGTTGAAGTTCTGCTAATTTTTTCTCATTGTGTGGTCTTGGCCAGTTTGCCTAATGTTACCTTCAACTGCTTATGAAGAATCCTTCAGAGGAAGTCTCGTATTTAAGGCTGAGTACTGCGGGAAGACTAAATGAGATCACCCACATGAAAAGCATATTGAAATGCATTATGCATATGTTCAGCAAATGCTCCAATCTCCTGTCTCAGCCCCCCCGGAGGTGAAAGCTTCTGAGACTCCCCATTTCCTGTGAGCTGGTGAAGTTTCCAGCTGGGGCGCAAAGACTCTCTCCAGGACTGGCCCAGAGTATTTGCTGAGAGAAAAATTAAAATGAAAACATCCTAAGTTTGTTTAACTATCTTAACTTTCCAAAAAATATATTTTTTCCATGTCATATATGATTTATTCCTCAACCACCTGGAGCCTTCTAAAACCAGATATTCTCCCCATTTTCAGAGTAGAGCCCAGTCATGGGAAATCAGGCGTTTTATTTAAAACAATCTACATACTGACTGAGAAGGAATTAGAGCCCCATCAGCTGATTTTCAGTCCAGAAAAGATTTAATAGGTATTTCCAACTAGGCAAAGGGAGCTATAGTTGAGTCACAGGTATAGAAATATATCAACCTCACTTTTGCCAAATTACCCATTCAATAACTGTCAGGTTCCATTACTATCATTCACTCGAGGTGATTAGAGACAGGTGAGCACTCTATCTCCTCTCCTCAATAGCTTTGTTGTCACCAAATAGAGTGTGAGCCTAGGCTATGCGGCAATATGGGGAAAAAAATCTCAGAGGTTAACATAACAAGGGTTTATGTCCACTGGAAGTTGCCTGAGGCTCTGACCGTGTCCTTGTTCTTCTCACTTGGGGACCCAACATTGTCAGAGGTTATAGCAGAGGGCAAAGGGAAAGAGTCCTAGAAGCTCTAGTAGCAACAATTAAATGCTCAGTCAGGAAGTGACTCTTACAACTTACTAACCATGAACACCATGTGCCATGGGAGACGAAGAGCCAGAAACGTTTGGTGCAAAGCATCAGTGACAGCCTCCACATTTCACAGTGAAAGCAAGTCTTAGAAATCTGCCAAACATAACTAATATATGTTATAAACATATCTTAGTAATCAGGCACAAAATAAGTCATATGATGACTTATCTATTTTAAATTGTTTTGTAATCCAGTCAGTCCTAGAATAAGGTCAAAAGACATAGTCCCACATGAAGTACAGACAACATGGAAACAATGAATCTCTAGACCTATCTAAAGGTATTAGCTTGCTGAGCTAACTGGGTTATCTGAGTGGTATGATCCAAACAATTATAATGACATATCTTGAACATTACCCATTTTATCCATAAAAAGTTATTTCCGGCCACTTCTGGCAGTGGAAAAAAGTTATTTCCAGCAACTTCTGGCAGATTTCTCTTTAGGGCACATCACATGCAGACTACTGCCCTTTGGTGCAAAACAAATCACCTGAAAACTCAGTAGCATACAACAACCAACTACTATTTCTCAGGCGTCCATCGAGTTCAGCTCATCTCAGGTGAGTTCCTCATCTACCTGTGGGTTGGCTCTGCTCACATGTCTGTGCTTTCTCCTAGAATAGCAGACTGCCAGGAATGTCCTTCTCTGGCTATAGCAGAAGCACAGGAACTCAGTCAGAAACATGCAATGTATCTTGAAACCTAGGCTCAGAATTGGCACACTGTTACTTCTCCTCCTTCACTGGGCCAAGTTACATGGCCAAGGCCAGAGTCAAAAGGTGAGAAGTTTTCCCCAATTGTGGTGGAAGGTTATTACAGTTACCTACCAAAGGCACAGATATGAGAAGGGGTGAAGAATAATAATGGTCATTGCTGCAATCTAACACATGTCCTTATAGAACAGATAAAAATTATCTCATATACTCATACATCACTTCGCTTTTCACTTTAGTGTCTAAATTTCAAAATTCCCAGTACCTATAGTGGATTCTGATATGTGTCAAACCCAACATGTGACTCCTAGTCGGGTCTCTGACATGACTACTTTAGTAAAATTAGTGTTTTCTGTTATCTCTAAACGGTGCTGAGCAGAACAAAGGAAAGGAGTAGTCGATCATCCTTCCAGCACCCTGAAGCAGAAAAAGGACTCAAGATAAGGGACTCAATTCTGTAACTATTTTGAGTTAAGATCTAAGACAGTCAATTCTCAAGACGTGAAACTAAAAGTGATATGACTTTTTGTCCCCTTCATGTATAAAATTAAACAGATGACTCACATTTGTTTGACCGTACACCTACAGTTCTTGTTTTGCAGAGACTAGGTTAAATAAAATTTTTTTTAAAAGTTCCATGTGAGATATTTAAAAAATCAGTGAGCTGGAATATTACTATAGAGTACATAAATTTTGGATAGAGTAAAATGATTCTAAGAGAATTGTAGCTTTGTCTGATATCTGGTCAAATTGTCACCATAAAAGCCTGTTGGTGGGAAGAGAGATGTAGAAAGTAAAAAGGTGCTAAGGTCTCCTGAGCAGAGAGTATCGGAATAAGTTAGAATAATGCATGTGGTTATCTTGAAAATTGTAAGATGTATCATAATTTTCTCTGAATTTTATTAAGCAATTTTCAAGTGTATTGGCAGCAGATAAAAGCTGATATGGCAACCTGGCCCATGTTGGTTTCGGCCATGCAAAGGAGATCTAACAGTGATTTCGTCCAGGAAGCATATGCCTTCTTAATTACACAAAGCATTGAGTTACTTACAGAAGAATCGGGAAACATATGGCCCATTAGAATCAGAAGTCAGAAGGTAATGGGAGACTAAAATTTCTATGCTTTCTAACTAAACAGAGAAGATGCCTTGCAACAGGAGGTTGGTTTTACAAACTACAAACCAGTGCAGAATTTCATCTTTTCCTTGGGCTCGTTCAAAAGCTCTTTACATTATTCTAAAAATGGTGGTGGGAGTACAATACCCACTTTGATCATTTTGACCTAATTTGTTATATCTGTGGAACAGCTCTTACTAGATTGCATCATGATGTCCCTGTTTATTTACTCACAGAAGTCTGGGCTCTTCTAGGTCAAGGACTCCAGCTTATACAGCTGGGTTTAGCAGTCCTCAGTCTTGGCACACTCTCACATAAGGCCGAGTGGTCTCTGGTGTTTCTAAGACTTGATGAAGTTTATCCCAATGCTAACACTGTATTCCTATTAAGAAAGTCAACATTGCATAAAAAGAAAAATCTTCATGAATATCATTCCCCTTCTGTGTATAGTAATCATGATGATGAAGGGTAACTGAATGACCAGACTGCTGCTTCAGAGGGTAAAATTTGACCAAGCAGCTGTACTCTGAACTTGTTATCTATGCCAGGATTTTTAAGACCTACTTTTCAAAAATGAATGAATAACTTTAATTTCTAAGTCACAAGAAAGATACAGTTAGAGCACATTCTCAAGTACATAATGTTGGAACAAGTTTTGCTCCAGATTTTACAATATCTATGTGGTGACCCTTGGTCCTGTCCCTGAGTTTGGTGGTGGAAAGGTCAAAAGGGAGCATACTGGCCTTTTCTTTTGCTTTGTAAAGCGCAGATGGAGGACAAGTTTAGGGGAGCAAAATCACCACAATCCCATCACTTCATTCTTTAACAGTATTGCATTAAGTTCAAGGAGATCTTAGAAATATTACCTGTGCCTTTGTCTTTTTTACAATATTTTTGGAAAAATCAAATTTGTTGTAGTCCTAAAACATCAGAACGAAATTTTCAAATGAAGGAGAACATTTAAAAGGATATCACTAATTCTAACAACCAAAGATAGAAATAATTTTAAATTATCATTTTTCAAAGTTATAAGATTAAGTAGCCTTTTTAATGTCAAAAATGTCTCATGGGCCATCTCACATAATAATCATCATAATCTTAACATATGTTACCTAAGAATATGGGTTTTGATTTAAAAAGTATTGAAATCAACAGTTCTTTGAAACAGATGTGTAATTTTATAATATTAATTACAATATCATGAAATACATGTTTATATATTTGCAAAAACAGTGTGCATGCCTATGTATACTATATACATACAAATTTTAGTACACATATACTTTTGGAAATTGCTTATAATAATTTTGATATCTGTCCCCTCTCAAGGCTCCACAGGCTAAGATTCCTGAAAGGAATATGTGTAAGAAACTTGTACAAAGACACCATTTTGTTCAAATGTGGGAATTTATGATTACATTTTTTGACCTTTGCCAAATGTGAACACAACACTTGGTTCCATTTCTCATTGGGTTTGGGGTTATAAAAAGAGTCTCCCTGAAATGAATTCCCAGGTATACTGCTACATTAGCCACTGCCAAACAAGCCCAAAGATCTCAAGATGCCCCGGAATGTGTTCCAGTTAAATACATGTTGGAGAATAAAAATGCAAAGGGTATTGTGACCCTGTGGTGACTTTATAAGCGGTCCCCATACTGGATAAATCCCAAGAAGTAGAAAATTAGAGAAGGTGAAGAGTTACAATAAAGTAAATGCGCAAAGCGTTTTCTCAAATTTAAAGAAATAAGGACAGTATTTAGTATCAGCATTGTTCTTTAAAATAAGAAATGTATTTCCCTTTTAACTTGTCTTATTCTGAAATTGATTTTCTCAAGTCTGATAAACAAAAGGCCTTTGAAATTTACATAATTAAAAACAAAAATAAAACCAAATTAGTATGGAAAGTATCTATTACCTTTACCATAGTAACATGTTCGAGATGTTATTGTAGTTATACAAATTTAGGGCGTACAAAGTTCTCATAATCTGGTTTGAGGCCTGTGTTACATTCCTGCTCTTCCATGGCATATCCTGCATTTTGGCTATACCAAACTATAAGCAGACATCAAAATTAGCTTCATTCTCCCCACCTTCACACCTGCTGTGCCCGGAATTTTCTTGGTAATGTCCTACTCAGATTTCAATCTCAGATCAAATGACCTCATTTCCTGAAGCCGATCCAGGCTTTTGTGAGCATTAGTTGCTGCCCCTCATCACACAGTACCACATGCTACCTCTGCTCCTGTTTCATATAAAGGCAAGATTATTTGCGCTCCTCATCAGATTGTAAGCCTCTAAATATAGAGAAATGCTTCATTTATCTTTGCATTTCCAGGGTCTAATAGGTACCTAGCCCTTTAGAAGCCTCATTAAGTGACATATATATTTGGAACCAAACTTGCCAATTTATAATAGATGAAAAGTGTATATCAAAGATATCAACATTTGCAAATACCATATTTTTAACAAATATAATCAAGAAAGCATATAAAATTTCCAACTCCTTTATTCTAATATAAAATAATACTTTCCAAAGGAAAGACATCTTTAAATCTTCATACAAGTCGTATAATCAGGCTATTATATTATGCCTCTACAAGACCATTTTAATATACTGGCATTGATATTCATCTTTCTAATGTAAGTCTCTCATCCTATAAACTCCCCAAAAGTATAGCCCATGCCACGAAACTGTCTCAACAAACCAACTCAGTAACCCACAAAAGTAAATACTAAATGCTTTATCATATGAATCTTGACAATATGTAAACTGACATGTTTTCTCTAATTTTTATGTAACATAAATAATCGTATGATATTGTTTGTTCTCTTGTTCAAATGCCGTAGTATTTTCTAGTTCAGTTAATCATCATAGAGTATTTGCTCCCTTTGTCTAAAATCCCTTCCTAGACCATTTTGCTGAGAATATTTTAGTTATATTTGAAGATTCAGTTTCCCCCTTCCCAAGCAAATTGTCTCGGGCCATTTTCATCCCCCATCCCAAACTATGTTAAACACTCCCAGCTCCGTGTTCCCACTGCACTTAATAAACAATATGTACCTCACATTGGATTATAACTATTATCTCAAATTGTGGCTCCCTTCCTTGAAAAGGCCATGTGGTCTTCATTTGTATATCCCCAGAATCTGACATAGTACTCTACACATCGTGGAGGCTCAATAAATAAATTAGTTAAACAATAGATGACAAAGACAAGAACACACATCCCATCAGTGTGCTGTGGTCATTTCAGTAGCATCATGAGTGTATAAGCAGAAAACTGAGCGAGTTCAAATGTATAAATGTTGCTTCCAAATTACTGTTTGATCACTACATACCACCTGAGTCTTAAGCATAAGTTGAAATACGCTGAACACTGTAGGAAACTCAAGAAATAATAAAAAAATGATGAAAAGGCTATTTTACTAAATTGACTACTTATTCTAAACCTTGGTCTTTCTGAGAAAAACACATTCACATCAAAGTAAATATCACTGACATAATTAAAATTCAAAGATCAAAAATGTATTCAGGGTTATTCCACCATACATTATTAGGATATAAATACCCTTAACTTGTATGATGTGCTGTAGAAACTGGGAAGAAAGTTCACATTTGCATATCAATGTGCAAAAGGTTGGTAAGAGGGAAAAGGGAAATTCTTTGAAGCCATATTGTTTGATGGAAGTAAAGAAACGATTGAATAAAAATGGAATGCATCTTCCTCTCAAATACTCTTAGTGTGAAAAACTAATCTTTAATTGTGACTCTAATGCCATGTTATCTTTAATCAACTTGGAACACAGCTCATAACAGAAGTTAAAAGAACATCTTTGCCACTGACTTAAAGCTGAGGTCTCAAATTCACAGCTAGCAAACTACAGGACTCATGGGCATGCATGTTTTTGCTCTGTTATATCAAATCCTTTTAGTCCGCCCTGAAACTAGGTAAATAACAGCAAAAGCAGCCAAGCACCTACTTTGTTGTAACGGGTTGCTTCATCTGTCTGTCCCTGACGTGAATTGGAGTCTGTGACCACTGTTTCATTTTTATTTTTTTATTTTTTGTTCAAAAGGTGATCAAAGAATAGAGCTGTTTCATCTTATCTGCTTTCTCTGCCTCATCTACCAGACTCCTAAATGTTAGTATCTCACAACAGCCCTGGATGTGCTGTTCCTTCCTCTTTATCCTCCACCTCTGCTTTTACAGTTTTAAGCGTCTTATCAATGGAGATGACCCCAAATTGATTTCTCAAACTAAGACCTCTCTCTAGGTCTCTGTAACACTCAACTTCATACTTCCATCTGTTTTGGAAACCTTATATGTGTCTGGAATGTAGTACGAGTATGTCTCAAACTGAATTTCTAGGTTTGCTTTCCTCACTTCCCTACCATTTCTAGTGCTCTTTTTTTATCCTTAAAGGACAATTCCACGAATCCAGCTTCTCATGCCAAAAACCTAAGAGTTAGAAGCATCTCACTTTCCTTAAGCGCCTATATTCAATCCGCCAAATCTTAACTCATAAGAAACCTCCAATAAGAAAGGTTTCTATTTTTTATCTCTATCATTAGGTCTGTGTATTAGTATTCACCGTTCTCCAGAGAAACTAAAACAATAGCACGTGTGTGTGTGTGTGTAGAGAGAGAGAGAGAAAGAAAAGAGGCAGAGAGCCAAGGAGGGCGGGGAGGAACAAAAAGGAATAGAAGGGGGAGAGAGAGAGACACTGACTTATTGTAAGGAACTGACTCACTTGATTGTGGGGGCTGGCAAGTCCGAAACCTGTAGAGTAGGGCAGAAGCCTGGAAACCCATGGAAGAGGTGATATAGCTCATGTCCAAAGTCACTCAGCTGGCAGAATTCCCTCTTCCTTGGCTTGAAAGGTCAATCTTTTTTGCTCTTAAGGCCCTTAACTGATTCAAGGAGACCTACCTATATTATGGAGCGTAATGTGCTTTACTCAAATTGTACTGATTTAAATATTAATCTCATCTAAACATATATATATATACACACACATATATACCTTCACAGAAACATCTATAATAGTGTGCCTGGGCCTAGCCAAACTGACACACATAACTAACCGTAACAGTCTCTATCCCTGCCACCTTTCCTTCAGGAAATTGGTAGACTAACCAACTAGCTACCTTACTTTTGCTCCGCCTGCCTCTAGGCCAATTTCCACATTGCAATCAGTGTAACCCTTTTGAAAATGAAGATTGGATCGTGTTACTCTATTCTGTTTCAAAGTATTGGAATGGCTTCCAGTGGAGTTAGAAAAAATCCAAAGCCATTTGTAGGCACTTCAGGTCTGCCTAACTCTCTTCAGTGACTCCCTCTCTTTTGTCCTTTGGAAGCCAAACTCCAACTCTATTCTTTCAAATCCTAGAATGCTTTATACTCTTTCCTATCTCAGGGTCTTTATATATGCTCATTGCTTAGACTGTTCCTCCTCCAACACTTAACCCACTGAACTCTCACTCATTTTCCAGGAGTTGTTTAAATGTCACTTCTCAAGCCACACAAAACATATCTCCCATTATACTATGGATATCTCTTTCTATCCTTTTTCCAGCTTAGAATTACATCTTTCATTCATGGAATTGCTTGAGGCCCATCACCCCTCCACAACCCCTCTGTGTGCCTACATCCCCCACCCCATGTCTCTACATACAATCGTCCATTTTATGGAAAAAAGTCAGACTGTTTCTATTTTGTTTATAGTGATATTACTGGTATTTGGCACCATACCTAGTAGGTAAACACTCAAAAATAGTCATTAAATGAATTAGTATTTGAGTGAGTGAATGAATAAATATCATCTTATATGATTAAAATAATTGGGGAAATCATTTTAAAATCATTTTATATAGGGGAATTTAGAAAAATGTATAATGATAATAATTTCTTCCCATAAGGTATTACATTTACATCTATATTTACATTTACATGCATTTACTCTATCTGTATCTCACCCTCATCCTGACAGATAAGAAATTGTGGTGTGGAAAGACTGTCACTTGTTCAAGGTGACAGAAAACATTAAAATAAAGGATGACAGCAAAATCACTGCCCACAATTTTAACAAAGTCAACAACGAAAAACCCAGAAACCAACCTGAAAATAGTTCATATTTATTTTTCTTGATAAAAACTATAGTGAAGATATGGTCAATTATGTCAGCAGAACATAACTGATTTGCCAAGGGTGAGGGTGCTGAGCAGCGTATTTCTAAGTGCTAGCCTTCAAATAGTCTCAAGTCCCCAGTATGTGATGTGGCTGTATTCATATGAAGTCCATTATTTTGCTGAGAAATAGGAAAGAAACACTTCTAATTTCTGTTCTTCTCATAGAAGCTTTAAAAGCAACTTAAGTAAAACCTTAAAAGCACCTCAGTACATATTTTCTCCTATTGGTCTTGAGTTACCTATTAGGCAAAAAAAAAAAAAAAAAAAAAGAGTTTTACATGTATTCTCTCTGCATTTCTTTGTTTATATAAATCAAGTAAGATAGACTTTGATTAAGTTCTACCTCACTTTTAAGCAGAATGGGTTCAAGGTGTGCGATAAATTTTATCAGGGCTCAGATTCTATTCTGGGAGAGAAATATTGGCTTGTTGACTTACAGAGCAATTACTTGCCAACGTTTCTTTCAATCCATCTTTAACAGGGTATGGAGTTAAATGCACAGTCTTAAAACACATATATTTTGTTCTGCTTAAATCTCAAGACTGGAACAAAAAATAGTCTCTACAGCAAGCACAGATATTTCCAAACTAGGAATTGTTTGCTCTCTTTCGTGTTTACAAATGCTTTGTTGGCAAATGTTGAACTTCTTATCATAAACATTCCTGCATTCCTGAATAATGCAGTAGCAAGATTGCATTTGTCCCCAGTTAAAAAAAAAAAAAAAAAGATTGTATTTGAGCTGTTTATCTGTGTTAAACTTTGCATTTTTCTCCTAATCCATCACAACCAGAAAGCCAATTTCATATTCCCTTGCCTCAGAGCTGTCTGTAAGGAAAACAGTAGAAACTACTTATACACATTTTTCCCCTTGTAAATACCTAAAGTCTTTGAAAAGAGTAAGCCATTGTCTCAGAAAGGGAGGTAACAGAAGAAAATGCTTTCAGAAATAGTCCGGAAATAAAGAGAAAGATTAACCCCTGGTGTCCTTGTAGACAGAGCATAAGACGCCTGATGGTCTGCAATACATCCTAAAGTTGTAGGACCTCTGGTTGCAGGGAGCTTTCCAAAGCCTTGGAGAAGAATGGCTGCAAGGTGCAGTGCACACAGTGAGCCTGATGCCAGGCATGGAGCTCCCAGTTTTGTCAAAATATCACTACAGCAAGATGGGCACAGAAACTCCCAAAATGATGAACCTGGGGAGAAAACAGGCTGTGATTCTCCCACCACAGTCGTTACTTTATACCGTGAAGTTGAAGGTAAAGTAATAGAAGATGGTTAAGTTTGAATTAATATATCATGAATTAAAAGTTTTAAGAAAACTTAACACTACAGGTCTTTCCTAGCTAACCACAATGAAGTACTATTTCATACAATAATGCAGATTTTGCCTAAATACTACTATATTTCAATAGACACTGTCTGAGCACTGAAGCCCCACTTCACCTTGATTTACAACAAGAGCCAGTAAATCCCACTCCTGGTTAAGCCTGGCTAAGTTGAATTTCTGTCACTGAGCAACCAAAGTATCCTAAGATGTTCAGTTTTTCCCCACTAAAGTAAAATAGAATTAATTTTCTCCCTGTGAGATGAGACTTTTCTAGAAAATCTAACATAATTCTTGTAGACATCCCGCTAAGTAAGCAGATGTACCCAAATAAGATATTTAACACAAAATCTGCTCATGCCATTATTTCAAACAAGGCAATTTTCCCACCTGATGTAGTAGGACCATGCTATCGGAAAAGCTAATACAACCCTTACCTATCCAGCTATTCCACTCTCAGTCACTATATCATTTCTAATAAAGTTGGAGCTCCCTTCAAAAGAGATATAATACAGAAGCAAATCAGGAAAAAGTTATTGATAATATTGTTAAAATTCTTTAACCTCTCATGTAAGCTAAACTTTTGGTATTTTTCTCCCATCATATTTCATTGGTCAGAAACAAGGAAAATACTAAACAAACAAACAAAAAAAATTTAAGACAGATTTTTTTTTTCCTCTTTTGATTCCTAACTTAAAGAAAGGCCAAAGAAGCCAGGAATTAGACAATCTAGATTTACAATGTCAAGCACCTTAAGAAAACCCAACAGTTTGGAGTTACATACATGCAAATAACAAGTTTTTCGACATGTCAACATCACCTCTGTGAACACATTATTCCATTTTCTTCTGTAGCTTGTCGTCTCTTTTATTATTATTTTTACAGCATTAGTGAAATACAATAGACATACAATAAAATGCAGATAGTAAAAGTGTACATTTGTTAAGTTTTGACATAACTTAACACTTCTGGAAACTTCACCATATTCCTATCAGCCCTGAAAGTCTCATGCTACTTTCTGTGATGTCCTCTGCTGGTCTCCAGGCAACCACTGATCTGCTTTCTGCTACTATAGATTTGTTTGCCTTTTCTAGAATGGTACATAAATTCAACCACACAATATATAGCCTCTTCAGTCTGGCTGGTGACAACATGATGATTCTGACATCCATCCATGTGGTAGCACGTTCATTCTTTTATATTGATGAGTAGAATGCCATGGTGTGGATATACCACATTTGTTTATCCATTTATCTATATATGGGCATATAGATTATTTCCATTATGGGACTAAAACTGATATGAATATTCATGTACAAGTTTTTGTATGTGCATGCGCTCTCCTTTCCTAAGGGTGGAATGGCTGGATCATACGGTAGGTGTACGTTCACTGTTTTAAAAAAAAAAAACTGCTAAATTATCTTCCAAAGTGGTTATACTGTTTTACATTTCTACCAGTAGTACTGAGAGCTCCACACTATCCACATGCATATGTCCATGTTTACATATTTTTATCTAAATCGGCTCATACTACGTATCTTGCTGTAACTTGTGGTTATGGGTTGAATTGTGCCCCCAAAATGAAATGTTGAAGTCCAAATCAACAATACCCATGAATGTCACCTTGTGCAGAAATAGGATCTTTGCAGATGATATAATCAAGTTAAAAAGAGGTCATTAGGGCAGGCATTAAACCACTGTGAGGGGTGAAGAGTCACCCATACAGAGACACACAGAAAGAATGCCATGTGATGGCAGACTCAAAGACTGGAGCAATGAATGAGAATGCCAAGGATGGCTGGGCCTACCAGAAGCTAGGAAGAGGCAAGGAAGGACCCTCCCCTAGAGGCTTAGAAGGGTCCATGGCCCAGACAACCTATTGATTTTGGACTTCTAGCCTTCAGAACTTTGAGAAAAAAGGTTTCTGGTTTTTTAAACCACCTAGTTGTGGTAATTTGTTAGAGCAATCCTGGGAAAGTAATACACTTGCTTTTTCATTAATAAATTTTGGACATCATTTCTAGTTTTTATAAGGGTATATATAGTTCTTTCCTATTGTAAGGTTACACGTACTGCAATACATTTTTAACACAATTTTTTTTTTCCAAATCTAGTAAATGGCAAGCACTTTCTAAGGTCTCTTTGTGAACATATTTCATGTTTTGTTGTTTTATTTTGTTTTGTTTTTAAAGCATGCTTTGCCTACAGTGAATCTACTTGAACATCAAATGTTGCAAACAAGCACCCAAATTCCAAAGTCCCATGAATGTAAATAAAGCCAAAAATATTCTTCCAGATAGTCATTTCGATACTATTGTGAATTTACGTATAGTACTTGCATTTCCACCCCCTGAACTTTAAAACTTTGTTAAATCAGCCTACAAACAGTAAGTTATTTATAGATAGGAATAATTCATATTCTCTCTCTTTTTCCCCTCACTCACTCATTCACTCACTCACACTCTCTTCCTTTCTTTCCTCATATTTCTGGTTGAAGTGTAATGGGTATAATGGGTCATAAGGGTACCACTGAGAGAATTTCCATAAACTGAATGTAGCCATATAATCAAAGCACAGATCAAGAACTATCAGCTCATCCTAGAACCATTCTCTTGTTCCCTTTAGTCATTACTACCACCAGCCCCCAAATTTTTATTTTAACTGTTGTGACCAAAAATTGTTTGGTAATTTAAGTGGCATCTCAACCTCAATATTTCTAAGAAGTCTAGCCACCAGACCACCAGTCACTGGGCCTGCTTAATTGTCCCACTCATTTCCTGTCATTTGCTATCCCCCTCTCTGTGCCTCAGCCAACACTGAGCCTCTACAGTCTCAGAAATCCATCTGGCTTCCTAATGTCTCTGAATCACTGCTCTAGTCATTCATCGTTTCTTAAACACCTTTTCCCCCTCTCAGGCCACCCCCACCCCATTCTCTCCTTGTTTACTTCACCAGATTGTACAGATATGCAAGCACCACTATCTCCAGATCTCTTTCTATTCCTTCTCCAAGATTATGTCAGGGGCCCCTTCCAATTTCTTCCAAGCATGCTTTTATTTTATTATTTTAGCATTTACCACATATTAAGAAAATTACCTGGATCCTTCTGGAGACTGCTGACTCCTGCAAAAGGACCACGAGAATACCTGTTGATCAAGCAAAGTCAAGGTTATTAGCATAGTGCAATAAGAAAGAGCACCGTCTTTAGAGTTTTACTTGTGTCTCAGAAGGGGAAGGTCAGCAGCAGCTATTTATGGGGTTTGGGAATCTGGGTGTCAGTAGTTTAAAGTGGATTTTTCAAGACAGAAAACTGGAATCAATAACGTAATTAGACTTAGCTAGTTTGCAGGTAGAGCTACCCTAATAGTCAGCTGTTTTCTCTTTGTTTCTCCCCTCACTGATTGACTTAAGAACTCTGTTTTGGTCTCTTTCTCAAGGCTACACATACTACCTTGTTAATCCATTTAATCAGCAGAATCCTAACCTGCAAAGAGCAATTTCTTAATTCTCAGGTGCCCGGACACCGGAATACAATTTGCAACTCCCTTGCAGTTTTTATTGGTGATGCATAACGCCCCAGGCCATGGTTGGTGGCCAAGTCGAGAATCCGGAGAAAATGTTAGATTAAAACAGCCAGACCCCACGAAGGATGTCAGCCCTCAGACCTGCCTGACCCACTCCCCCTTTCCATTGTTCTTCTTGCGTACCTATAAAACCTGCCCCATCTCAGAATGGGGAGATGGCCTTTGGATGGGAGTCTGCCATCTTCCAAGCATGCTGGCATTCGGAGTAAACCTGCTGTTCTTTCCACCAACCTTGTCTCTCAATTTTTAACTTTTTCAAGCAGCTGGCAGCCAGACCTTCGCATGGTATCAGTTTAAGCTTGGTGGACACAAGAGGTGAGGATCTTGTCATAGTCTTATAAATAGTTGTTTGCTAACTGACATTTATGCCCAGATCAGCAACCTGTGATCCTGAGATGAAGGCTGCTTTGCTCAGAAGAGTAATCTCTTGATCACATTAAATCGGGTTTCAGGAATTTCTTGAAGCAAAGAGCATAGCCACAGGCTGCCCTGCAGTTAGCGGTGTCTGACTCGTCTGTTGACACAGGGAGCCAGGCGCCCCGGTACTGCAGTACCGCCCTGGCCAGTGCATCCCCTCTCTGACTTAGTTATGCCGCTGTACAACTCTGTGTGCCTGTAGCACTCCTCCTCCTCCACCGCCTTGCCACTCGGGAAAGCTGTCTTTTCCACAGGTGAGTCTACCTACGGCTTTTCTCTTTTCTCGCGACGTTTCATGCTTCTTACTGTCCCACTTAGGTGGGGATTGTTCTCTCTTGCTTTCCAGCACAGAATGCAATTTGCAGTAGATTGTTCCATTTTATTTTGAATACGTCAGTGGCTCTCTTTGTGGTGTTTTTTAACCAACGGCAAGGGACTGGCACATTAGCACATACCGTGTTTCCCCCAAAATAAGACCCAGCCGGACCATCAGCTCTAATGCATCTTTTGGAGCAAAAACTTAAGACTCGGTCTTATTTTAATACAAGACCAGGTCTTATGTAATATAACATAACATAATACCGAGTCTTATATAATATAGTTGTCATGCAGGGGACCCTGCTTGCTGCGCCATTTGTCATGCAGGGCGTCCAGCGGGGTCTCACTCCTGCTCCCCCCATAAGAACACAGGACATGGTGAGGCCAAAAAGGAACACCTACAGAGCCATAGATAGGGGAGTCAAACCAATATATTCTCGCTGGCGGCTGGGCTGGAGACACAGGAAGCAGGATCTACATAATCTGCCTAACAGCAGTCCGCGCTTGCCAGCCACCATCTTCTTGCTAGCCCCCATTCCTTTCTGCTAGTGTAGCCACAGCCATTATATTAGTGGCCAATAACTTATGGGTTACAGCTGACAGCCAACTAGCCACAGCTGATGGCCATCTGATCACAGTTGATGGCCATTTACTACCCGAGCCAGCACCTTTCTATGTGAGGCCAAGAGCCTGGAAACTGCTTTTTGGGGTTTCGTCCCCACAATAGGATAGTATAATATAATATAATAAATATAATACCAGGTCATATCAATTTTTTCTCCAAAAGACACACTATAGCCGATGATGGTCCAGCTGGGTCTTATTTTCGGGGAAACACAGTAATACTGGATAATTTTGTCAGTCAGAAGACTTAATATGTTAGCTCTTCTAATCACAAAACCTCAAATCCAGAAACATAATCGGTTTTCTGGAGGTGGCATTTACAGGTAACACACTTAAGTGACAGGTCCCAGGCTCCAGCCAGCTTCCAGCCTCCATGCTCTTTTTTCACTTTTCTCTTTTTAAAGATGAAATAGCTAAATTTGTGGCTTCTTTATTCATCTCTGGCCATGTATTTGACTTGAAAGAAAACACACAACAAATAGTTCCAATGGAGAGTTACTGTGGGGACAATGCCCCAAAAAACAGTTTCCAGGCTCTCAGCCTCACATAGAAAGGTGCTGGCTCGGGTAGTAAATGGCCATCAACTGTGATCAGATGGCCATCAGCTGTGGCTAGTTGGCCGTCAGCTGTAACCCGTAAGCCATTGGCCACTAATATAATGGCTGTGGCTACGTTAGCAGAAAAATGGGGGCTAGCAAGAAGATGGTGGCTGGCAAGCACGGACTGCTGTTAGGCAGATTATGTAGATCCTGCTTCCTGTGTCTCCAGCCCAGCCGCCAGCGAGAATATGTTGGTTTGACTCCCCTATCTATGGCTCCGTGGGTGTTTTTTTTTGGCCTCACCATGTCCTGTGTTCTTATGGGGGGAGCGGGACCAGAGACCCTGCCGGATGCCCCGCATGACAGTTACATAAACTAAATTTGTCTTCCAGATCTGTAAAGCTCATGGAGAGCCAGCTTCCATGGGACATGGCACACAGCAATCCTGAGAGTCGTTCCACAGAAAATATTTGTGTAAAAACAAGTGTGGGGACGGAGCCAGAAGTGCGGTTTCCAGGCTCTCGGCCTCACCTGGAAAGGTGTTGGCTCAGGTAGTAAATGACCATCAGCTGTGGCTAGTTGGTCGTCAGTTGTAACCAGTGAGTCATTGGTCACTATATAACTGCCCTGTCTACGTTAGTAGAAAATGGGGGCCAGCAAGAAGATGGTGGTTGAGCTAGCAAGAGGCGGAATGTGGATTGCGGATTGCAGAGAGGTGGATTTGCAGCTAGCAAATGGGGGTCAGTCGGTTAGCAGAAAAAGTGGACAGCAGGTCGTATGTCGTGTGAATCCAGCCTCCAATGAGACTATAGTGTATGACTCCCCTACTTATGGCTCCGTGGGTGTTCCTTTTTGGCCTAGCCACATCCTGCGTTCTTATGTGGGGAGTGTGACCAGAGGCCCCGCAAGCCGCCCCACATGACAACAATGAAGATACTATTTGTTTCTCATTACATCAACATCATCTGAACTTATCTAATCAATAAGCTTATTAATTTTGAAAAATTCATCTGTGACCAAAAGCACAGTCATGTTTGTTCGGTGACATTCTCATTCGAATCATATCCCAAAAGTCAAGAAATAACTCATAACTAGGCAGTGGCCAGAATGCTAAAACTTCCTATTGCTCTTGCTACAAAACAGTTTCCAGTCTGATATAAATGTCATAAAAGAATGACAGGAATTGTAGAATTTTTGCTTAATTGCAGAGAATGTCCCAGAAGGAGATGGAGGGCGTTGTTGGTGACAGCTTAAGGGGAAAGGCCAAGAATCTTCTGGGTGTTCTGTTGAGTTAACATGGCACAGACAATAAACAGGAAGATGAAAGTAAGTTGCATAGAGGCAGGTGATCTCGGTTCTCACTTCTCTAACTTTTCTAACTTTGTCATGCAGGGTGTCATGCGGGGTCTCTGGTCCTGCTCCCCACATAAGAACACAGGACATGGTGAGGCCAAAAAGGAATGACTCCCATAGATATCCCTTATCCCATAGATAAGGGAGTCATACCACTATAGTCTTGCTGGCGGCTGGGTTGGAGACAAGGAAGCAGGAGCCACAGTATCTGCAACCTGCTGTCCACTTCTCTGTAATCTGCAACCTGCACTCTACCATGTTAACTGCAGTCCGCACTTGCCAGCCACCATCTTCTTGCTAGCCCCCATTTGCTGCTAGCGTAGCCACAGCAGTTATATTAGTGGCCAATGTCTCACTAGTAACAGCTGACAACCAACTAGCCACAGCTGATGGCCATCGAATCACAGATGATGGCCATTTACTACCCGAGTAAGCGCCTTTCCAAGTGAGGTCGAGAGCCTAGAAACTACACTACTGGCTTTGTCCC
Organism: Rhinolophus hipposideros; assembly: GCF_964194185.1. Classification (NCBI taxonomy): domain Eukaryota; kingdom Metazoa; phylum Chordata; class Mammalia; order Chiroptera; family Rhinolophidae; genus Rhinolophus; species Rhinolophus hipposideros. The sequence continues at coordinate 86,720,042 of NC_138051.1, forward strand.
CACAAACTTCATGGTCTTTGAAGGCAAGCACTCTACGATGTCCACTATGGCATGTTGTTTAAACTCACTATTTATGTTAGTAAATTAAAAAATATTACAAATACTAACATATTAAGGGAGCAGGGTTTGGAATGAGTAGAGGCTCCTGTGAGCTACAGATTAACTGGAGAATATTTACTGAGAACCAGTGCCAATATCTGATGCCTTCCACTGCTGTACTGGGAGAAATAGAGCTTATGGTAAATATTGAGATAGCTAAGGCAGAGGCTAAGAATAACAGTGCTATGGAGGGTGGGTTGAAGGGAGGCGCCTTAGAAGTCAGAAGTCAAGAGCAAACATGAGAGGCAGACAAAGCCAATGAGAGATAAGAAGGGTGTAGCAGCTGAGAGTCATTGCCTCTCAGGAAACAACGCAACCAGGTGGTCACTATTCAAAGGTAGGAAAGCAGGTACCACTGAGTGAAGATAGTGGATCTAGAAATCCAGGCAAGCTGGCCTCAATGGACAGCTTCTTTTACTTTTTCTGCTATAGGTACTATTCAAAGCTGTGACACATACTTGGGGCTTTGCCCTAGGAAGACACATGGCTACAGCGCCACATCTGACAACCGCTACTTCTGCCTTCCCCATAAGGAAAAATTCCTGTCTGGTCTAAATTTTTCATGATGAACACTTTTGTAACTCAGCTGTCTATGTTTCAAACAAGGAAGACTTTCACAACACTTGTAAGAAACTGGTGTGTGTAAACTGTGCAGAGAATTAATAAATTTAGGATTGGGTTCATGCAGAAGAGGAGAAAAAAATTTCAAAAGCCAACATTCTTGTGCACATTTTATAACATAGTTATTTCCCACAACAAATATGAGCAGGAAAAACTTGAGCAGCGAGTGATTCTATAGAGTTGGATATGTAGGAAGAAGAATTGCGTCTGCAGCTGGATTAAAAATGCATATTAACCCAGATTAAAATTGCATGGGCTATCAATCCTCTTGTGTTAAAGAATATGTCGAATGCCAGCTGGATTCAAAGGGGGAAAAACTGACCTTTTTTCCTCCTTGCTAAGCTCTAATGTTGCATGGTTCGCCAAGTATGTGAGGGACTTGATCTGTCCCAGGGGAATGGAGAACAGGCCACAGACAGAAATTTGACACCTGATCTGTGTCCCTGGATGATTCAAAATCAACTCAGCTTGCACCCCAAACTGGAACAGCATGTCTTTCAAGGTGTGATTGTCCATGCTCACACCTCAGTGCCTTTCTTAATATCCAGTTGGTTATAATAGAAAAATACATGAATGTAATACAAAGCAGCCAAAATGCCACATGAAGGCAATTGGCCTCAGACAACAGAAGAGGTGACGCCCGCCACTTGACGTAATTAGATAACTGTCTCAGGTAAAGAGATTTGTTTAAGTATTTCTGTCAATTACCTGAGGGTGTAGAAATAATTCTATGCCAAAGAGCTCAAAGTTAACAAGGTATTTATCTATTAATTCAAGCCAAGCATTAAGAAGACTGAATTTGACTCTAAGAACTGATATTTTGATTTGTGCAATGAGGCAGAAGCTCTGTTTTAATTTCCTTAATGATGTGGAATTTGACTATATTGAGCTAAAGGGACTAAACGTTTCTGATGCAAGTAAATCAGAAATATAACTAACATTTTAAAGTTAAAAATCTATACAATACAATTTGAACATCTCTGAGTACAATAGCAGGGGTGTATTTTCAATTCCTTATTTAGGAAATGGACCCAAATACATGGAGTATTAGACAATTTCTCAGTTAAAATGGTCTAGTCACTCTTTCTCCTGAAGAGAACGTTTTAAATTGTGTCACAAAATGTCTCAGACATTTGGAATTTCTCCAATCATTCAGTTTTTAATTTTTAGGAATATAACATTTTAATAGTCAAAAATGTTTTCTCTAGTAAGACCCCCATATTGTCAACACATTTTGTATTTTATGGACTTTCTTTTATATTAAGGATTTTCTACAACTTCAACTAAACAGAATAACCAACCTACAGAGAAAAAAATATATGTATTTTTTCAATTCTCCAGTTTTTTTGGAGGATTTTGGGGAGATCCATTGATGCCTAATTGTGTTTGGAATTAAACATTACTTTCTAGAATAATTGATATTTTCCCAAATATCTGGATCTTTCTGATTCACCTAGTATAAACAATAACTGTTTTAATTCTTCTCTCCCCTTTTTTCTCCCTCTCTCTTTCTATCTAGTCGTAGCAGTAATAGTAATAGTGGTATAGCCATGAGGTGGAAAACTGGAAGTGTATCTTTGAAAGTCATCAGGTTTAAAGAGTCTGTGGTACAAATATAAACATGACTTCAGATTCTCCTTAAATCACAAGAAGCAGTGATCTTGACCCCATTTCTTTCCCCCCTCCATCAAAGTTATAGTTTTTATCAGTTGGTGAGGCCAGGATAAAAAGGAGAAAACTTCAGAAGTGTTTAGAAAATGACAGGTAATTGTTTGAAGGGGACATGGGGATGCAATTGCTGGGTGAGCCATGGAGGAGCTGGCGACAGGCAGTCGGAGACCCCCTCTGTCCTGTACTTAGGTGTATGCTCTGCCCACCATTTTCACAGTGGGAACTGTGTTCAAGGATGCAGCCTTGAGAGAGCAACGTGTTGCTGAGACAATTTGGCCTGGATACATGGCTGAACCCAGGTGAAGCCTCCATATAAACATTTAAGGTGTGGTGGTTAATGTGGAGGTTTTCTCATCTTGGCCGCCCAAGTCCTGTACGTAAATTCCCTGGCTTATTAAATCTGCCACCTCCCAATCTGGAGTGATCTGCCTCTTTCTTGGTCTCTCCCTGCTTTCCGTATATGGGGGGCTAGTTTCAGATTTCACCTGGGGAACTACCAAGGCGACCCAGCACTAATTAAACTCCAACTTGACCTAACTGCACCTTGAGACCAAAGATTTCACCATATGTGTGATCCTATGCAGCACACTTGTATTTTGTGACCTTTAATGGCTGCAATTAACATAAATAAAGGTTGCCAAACTGACTTCTGAACTATTTGTTCCTTTTTAAGCCTGTTTTTAGTAAAGGTGTTAGATCCTGGTCTCTCACATGTTTGTCTTATGTACCCCTCTTAATAGTAGCCGTTGGGTAATCAGAGTGTTATCTGATTGATGGCATCAAATTATCTTCAGTGTTACTTCATCAAACTATATATATTTTTTTCTCCAAATTTCCAACCTATTTACAATGTCATTAACTTATGATTTAGGCAAAATATGGTACTCCATAGAATGCCCTTTCATCTTTGCGTTAGCACATATGTGTGTTCTGGTCTCCAAAGGTCTTTGGGAAGAGATGAATAACATTAATATACACACATTCCTCTTAAGTTAGCTAATTAGGACGTTCCCTAAACTAAAGAGCCATGAACTAGCTCTTAATCCAAGACATAGGCTTTCAAAAAATAATAAGCTTTCGTCTTAAACAAAATATATAATTCACACCCACACCCACCACAAGTCCTAACACATGAACCAGTTCTCATCTAATGCAAACATGAGACGTTTGACAAACTGTACTGCTTTGTCAGCACCATTCTCATTTCTGCTATGCTACAAACATTTTAATGTATCAATCCTACCCCCTTCAATTTGAAAAGGAAACATCTACTCCCAGCTAAGTGCAAAAATTTCCAAGACCAATCCTTCAGAGTGTGTTTTATTATGATGAGTACACCCCTCTACATTTGATTAAAATAAAAGTTGAACACACTGATCTAAATTATTGCAGAACACAAAAAGGGTTCATAAAAGCTAGAGAGAATCATTAGATTGTAGAAATGATTTTCTAAGAGAGATAATTCTCTCCTCTGCTTTCAATGTGCCTTTTATGTACATATATGTGAGTGTGAATAGGACTTTTCAAGTTTATTACAGGAAACATCGATTCTTTCCAGTTCTGACTTTTTAATTCCTGATATTTTCATGTTTCCTTTTGCCTTTGTTCTGGCATTTAGCTCTCTGGAGCCATTATTCAATGTGATACTTAATAGCCCCAATAAGAAAGCAACATCTCTCAGTAATGCACATGACTGCTTAATGATGCAAGATCATCTTAATTCCCTCTCCTTGTGTTTTATTTTCCTTTAGGGGGCAACAATTCTAAAGGCTTAACTCTGTCTCAGCTGGTGAAAGTTGAATGGCCCTGCTGAGTGCTGTGGCATTTTTTCTCTCCTCAGTTGGGCCAAGGAATAAAGTCCCTAATGCTCTTTTGAGAGTGAACCATTTGAAGAGTATTAGTGGTTTGTGTCCAAAACTTTGTTGCTTGGAGAATTGAGTTAAACACGAGGGACAGATAGGCTGCTGTTTCCAAGACCTCTTAAAAGACATAACATCACACCAAATGATACGTCATTTTACAGATTTCTCTCTTTAACACCATTTTCCCAAAGGCTGGCCTGCTAGTTAAATCAGGAAAGAGGAAATACGGCTGATCACTTGCAATAGAAGAGGAAGAAGGCCAGAGAGCACCAGAGTGCTGGATTCCAGGTTTATTACTAAGGAATGAGTAATGGGTGCACTGCAGGCTCGAGTAGCCCCAGAGTCACCTTATGTGAGTATCCAAACTGCTCCAGCTCCAAGCCCTACATGTTATACTCTCAGCTTCCCTCCTCCCCACCGTGACTTTTGCTTTCCAGATAATTCCCAAGTTCCCCAGCAGTGCTTGATTCAATCCTTGTAACCATGCCACTGCTGCTGAAGCAAAAATTCGGACATGCTCATTTAGGTCAGACTCTGAAAACTCAATCCAGCCTCTTTCCCTTAGTGAAGTCAGGTGACTCCAAATGCCTCACATCCTCTCAGAATTATAGAATAGACGAGAAAAAGGGACTGTGCCCAAAGCTTCAGCCCTTTGGTTGTTATACTAGATCTCTGGCCAGGCCACAGTCACCCTACCTCACTGCCTCCCACCATCCACTGAAGAATTCTGTTGGCTGCTTAACTGATTATCTTCAGTGCTGGTGCTGGTCACCCCTTTGGCAAATGCTGCCTTAGAGAGGCTGATCTAGACAAAAAGAAACTTCATTCATCGTTGTCTTTCTGCCCTACGTGTGAAACAGACGCAACCACTGAGACAAGGTTAAGCTTTGCCAAAGATTTTATAGAAGTCCTTCTGGATAAGATCTTTTCAGATCCCAAGGCCTAAGGGCATCTTCATGGAGTTCCCACCCCTACCCCAGCCTTCAGTCCCAGTTCTCTAGAACACAGGAACAATTGCGTGTATAGTGCGGTTAAAATTCCCCTACCAGAAAGGAAACAAAGGAGGTCCAATAGCTTGGTCATATGAGAGTTTTTGTCCCTAAAGAGAGCTCTGATCTTCTCAGCCTGAAGTAGTGCATGCAGGTTAATTATAACTTGTGAAAAGGAACACTTTTCCACCATCACTCTGACTGAATGTGAAGAAAACTCCCTCTGAATAATATTCTGGGCTTCTCTGCATCCTCAGCAAGCATTCAATGGCTACCTGAATCGGTGAATCACAGAAGGAACAAGGAATGTGTGGTTTGACCCATCTTGGATATTACAAGTGTCTGTACATTATTTGCATGACCAAGTTTAAAATGAATAGGTAGGACCTTTTGTTTAAAGAAAAGGAAAAAAAAAATAGTGCCCTTAAAAGTACCACGTAATAAAATGTTTTCCTCCCATGGTCCTTTCTCTGAACCTGTGGTGGTATCTTTTATCTGCTATTTAATGTCGCACTGCCTCAGGTCCTGGGACACCGATGGGGTCAGTGGATACCCTCACAGGTTCCCAGGGGCCTGGCCCTGCCCTGTGACACCATGATACACACAGCTCCCCTCCCCTCAACTACAGGATTGTTGAGTCAGTGCGGAGGAAGTATAGTGAATCTCCCCTTCCCAAGGCCTGTCACCTGCCTTTCCAAAGTATATCAAGGTGTGACCACCAAGTGGTTGTAGGCTCCATATTGGGACATACTCCATGCCAGAATCAGGAATGAGTAAGAGGATTGTGCCCCCACCACCCGACCTCTAGGCTCTGGCTCCACACTCCCAGACCTCAGCAAGATGGCCATTACCACGCCCCATCCCAAGATGAGAGAGGCTGCCAGACCTTCCCTCCCTGTGCCTAAATCCAGGCTCCCAAAGGGTGAGTTTGGGGAAGTAGAGGGAGTAAGGGGTTGGGCAGGTGTGAGGAAGGGAAGGCCAGATGAATTGGAGTGCCAGGGACCCAAGAATCAAACCTTTCCTCAAGGAAGTGGAGGGAGAGCAACAGATGGTCTATAGGTGAACCAGGCACATATTCTAAGATGAAATAATTAAGAATTTCAAGGCTGTGGCCATGGATCATTAAATTTCAAGTCAGAGCCCTCTGACTGTAGCAGCCCTATGCAAATGCATGGGTCACATGCCCTTGAAATGGACCTTAATCATTGTTCACTATTCTCTTGGCCTGATTCAGACTGAGTTACCTTCTGGGAGGGTAAGAGTGAGGCTATGCAGATTTGCTTTGACAGTCAGGGAAATGGAAGTAATGCAGAATAGTGTTTGCCGGTACTTGTTCTGACATACCTAGTAACAGCTGTATAAGCAGCTGTATAAGGTGATGTTTTGATTTGATCTTCATCTGCCTGAATTTTCTCTTCTTCTTGCTCACTCTCTCTCTCAATGAATTGTGAAGCTCCTGTGTCTTCATGAGAGCAGGACATCCACAGGGAGTGGTTGTTCCCTGCTGCTTCATGGCATATATTGTACCAGGGAAGATCCTCAGTGTGGGGACATTGGCTTCCTCTGGCCCAGTGGCCAGTTTGCCTATTCTCAGGTTAGGTTAGTTTTCACACAAAGCTGTATCTTTCATCTTAGCCTTTCTCTGTAATTGCATTATAATTAGGCTGTTATTCTTTCTCCTTATTTAACAATTAATTCAAAGTTGGCCAAAGGAAAGTGAAGCTATTTATTGGATCCAGCAAATAAACAACTCATATGGGTTGTATATTCCACATATATTATTTTGTGCATTTTTTTCAGCATTCCCTTTTTTCTTATCTCAGACCATCTTTAATATATAAGTGTACACTCTCTAACTCCTCATATTTAAGAGGTTGTGTAGAGAAGCAACAGTTGTCATTAGAAGGCATGAATTGGTCACCACTTACCAAATGTATTTCTCCTCAGTTTTATTATCTGCTTAAAACCAATGTCTCTTTCTATACTTCAGATTGTCTTCTCTGAAGAGTTCATTTTTTCCATGTTGCAAACATCTGGCTATGGAAATTCATTACAACATTATCTTGCTTATCTTACAAAAGAAGAGCGATTTAATAGAGTAGATGAAAATGTTGTTGGAGAAGATCGCAAATACTAAGGCAATCACAAGGGTTAGGCAGTTATGGCACAACTGTTTGGATGGCATTCTCCATTTGGTTATCATAGTTGTGCATTTGTTATGGAAATTTTGTCTTTAGAAAGGGGTGCTTTTCTTTTTTCTTTCCCTTTTTTTCCTAATTCAACAATAGGTTTTGTGTGGCCAAGCAGGGGGTCTGCAAATCATACATAAAGCCATCTCAAATGAGAATTGGAAAACTTAAGCCATTTAGCAATATTGGAAGATATAATTAATTAGGATAAAAATGGTGGGAATATCAAGAAATTAAGACAACTTTCTTGGAAAAAAAAACAACAAAAAACTCTCCAATATATTTATAAGTTTGACCCTTTTGAAGTTAATGATATTAAAGTTAAATGTAAATTCCAGGACCCAAAATATGTTATCACGTAATTTCATAAGAAAAAAGTATTATGATATATAGTGTTTGTTCGTAAGAATTACCACGTAGCTTAAAAATAAAACCTGAATGTGGTTTAGCCTAAGACAAAATAAACTTATTTGGGTAATGTTACTTTCATTTATTTTTTTTAAGGTAAAACCACCATGGAAGCTTTTGTTCCATTATTTGCATGATATTTAATTTATATTTTTGGTGGTTTAACTTGAATTAACAGTTTGCTTGGACTACTTGTCATCAGCTGGAGGCTTACTATACTCACTGAGCTCCCCACAGTGATTTAAAAAAGACACCTGAAGAGTTCTCACTTCATTGCTTAAGTTCCCTCACTAGTCCATAACTGCTTTATGGGTAAATTCTAAGTCCCAACAAAGTTCTTCATGATCTGATCTTTTTGTTCCATTCCAAGTCTTATCTCCAGGTTTATCTCTTATAACTTAACCTCAACCCACTTCAAAGCACCTCCATGCCTCATACTTTCATCCTCAGCAAAAAGTCTCTGCTCGTGATTTCTTGAACAAACCATCCTGAATCAGGTGTTGGCAGTTAGCCATGTAATTGCTTTTCCTTGGAATACTTTATGTCACCCACTGTCCTTTATGTGTCATCCTTACACTCATGCTGTTAGGCTTAACCTGCTCTGAGAAATCTAGGACACTGTAACATCCATAACCTCTCCCCTTGTACCCGATAAAGACAGAGTGAGGCTCAGTCTTCAGGGCAATATCTGCAGTCAGTAAGTACTCTGTCTGATTTAATTACCATCTTGTTAGATGTCTTCCCCACATATCTGTGAACATCTAGAGTAAAGGGACTGTGTAACTTTGGGTGCCTATAATTGTATTAATGGACCCATAAGAAAAAAAAAGAATATGCAACAAAAATTCGACTCTTTTCTTTAAGAGGATCAGGTCTGGCACAGTAAATTGGGGTACTCTGCTCTGGACAGTTACTGTTGTTTCCCTAATAGGTCTTCAGCTACTAGAACCAAGATTCGCTGTAATGAGAAGACTGAGAGACTGCAGGCAAACGGAGATCCCTATAAGCATGAAGCTAAAAAAGCTTCTTGATGTGGGATGAAAGCTCTATTTCCAGGCTACCCACAGATGACAACCTTAAACAGACCACAAAATAAACCATCATTGTTGCTTTTATTTTAACTCTTGCTCTCTTTAAAAATAATTGTCAACACATTTCCACATCCGATTTTGTATTGTCTAAACAACATGAGATCTTATAAATTTGATATTTTTAACAATGGGATAAAAGAGCATCACATTGTAAATTACTGATACCTCAACACCTTCCCAGCAACTTTATCGAGATGTTTTTTGCTTTCAGTTGAATTCAAGGAGAGACAATTTTCTCCACCATGAAAGTTTGTCTCCTGTCTTTTATTATTTCAGCACAGTTACATCTGAGAATTTAAAAATGCATAGCCAGTTATTCTCAAAAAGGAAGAGAGATAAAACAGTTGTACCTACTATTGGAAACACCCATTAGCTTAGGGGTGAGGGGCAACCCTCTAATGCCTGGAGGCAGAAGGAGAGTCTTAGAAATGGGTTAAAGCCAGTCAGTACTTTGAGTCCAAGAAAAGTTTTCACAACATAACGGAAGAAGAGAGACTTCTAGAATTTTATGGCAGGTGCTACTTGAGGCTTTTCAAAATGGAATTGAGAGAACAAGATAGGTGATTTCAACTAGTTTCACAAGTCAACTAGGCAGGTAGTCAACTACATTGTCAGTTGATACGTAGGTGATTACAAACACGGATGGGAGCTCAGTAAAAAGTTCTCAGGGCAAATGTGGAGGGCAAAGGTTAGAGAAAAAAAATAGGGATATAACTGAGGATGAAAATGGGCATTAGGCAAATCAATAGTGCAATAACTCAGTTCCACAAATCAAAGTGGAATTCAAGTTACTTAAAGGGTTAGATTACTTTATATAGGATGATGATATAGAACCAAACTGAGTTAGGGTTAGAAAAACAGCAAGAGTAATTTGCTTACATACTAGGGGTGGGATAGGAGTGGGGAATGGGGGAAACTCGTTAAATATCTTCCACAGGTTGGCATTTACTCTAGAGGTTAATTTCCAAGCTGAAACTTTCAGGCATATAAGACTTGATTTGTGAAAAAAGATGTGCAAGAGAACTACAAAGGAGAAATCAAAATTTGGAATTCAGTTAGATATGGCATCTGACATTTTTCTTTAGTGACAGGGACCAAGTTGGTTTAGAACAGTGACACCAAAATCTTGAGGAACATCTGAATCATCTACGTAAATTATTAGAATTAAACTCAAAGTAGTTTGGACAGATTGAAATTTATTGGCTCAATATATCCAGACAAAGGACGTGAAACAGAACTACAAAAGATGATAGATGTAGTTTCTATTCAAGAACAAAGACAGCCAATGACTTGAACACTTCTGAGATTATTCCTCCATCCATTTTTGATCTATTCTCTTATCTGACTGTCAGCTTACATGTCTGTCAGTGGAGTCAGGCTTCCACTTCATAGAGGGAAATACCAAGCCAAAACACCTCTTGAACCTCATATCCCCATCCAAACTTCTGCTATCAGTGGAGAATATACTCTGTCATGTTGCAGTGTCAAATATCCTGGAAGAGGCCTTGAATTGACCAAACTTGTCGGCTGATGTTTTTTAACCTAATTTGGAGAGAGAGGCAGGGTACAGATGTTATAGGCGGAATTGCATACCCCCGACCCCCAATTCATAAGTTGCAGTTCTAATACCTACTACCTCAGAAGGTGGCTGTATTTGGACATAGGGTCTTTAAAAAGGTAATTAAGTTAAATTAGGTCATTAGAGTGGGACAAAATACAATATATGACTGATGTCCTCATAAGGAGGGAAATTTGGACATAGACATACAGAGGGAAGGGCATGTAAGGATATAGGGAGAAGACAGCCATCTAAAGCCAAGGGGAGAGAAGAAACCAGTAGTGCTGACATCATGATCTAGGACTTCAAACCTCCAGAACTGTGAGAAAATAAATGTGTTTTTTAAGTCATTCAGTTTGTGGTGTTTTGGTAGACAGCCCTAGTAAATTATTACAAACACAGAGCCACAACTATTACTGAGCTTCACATCCTTACTCACAGCTTCTGCTATCAGTGGAGGACATAGTTTTTTCATACCCTGGTTTGAAATATTATGGAAAAGGCCTCGAATTGGCCAAATTTGAGTCAGTTGAAGACTCTTGGACTAATTTGGTATAGGTTTAGCTGGTTGCCTCTGCTTAGACTAGTCAAATGTGTCTAAAGAGTTGAGGTCAAAGGAGAAGTCAACTCCCATTGGATGGACAGGATTGTGTTTGTGGAATAGTTTTGAAGAAAAATAGTGCCATTCCAAAACTAAAGGTTGAAGGTGATTGAAGGAGAAGGAGAAAGAGAAGGAGAAGGAGGAGGAGAAAGAGGAGAAGGAGAAGAAGAAGAAAATACTACGCCAGTAGTTTTATCAAAATTCTAAGACCAACAACTGGAGGTTCTGATTCTTTATACAAATGCATCTATATGTTTAGAAAAATTTACAGATAGTTTTGAGAATAAACTAGGTTAGGAACCACTGGTTTTCAGTCGAGATGGAGACTGTTCTACACGATCTTTTGACTGACAAAGCTGCCTCTGCTATTGTTTCACCTTCATTTGGTGTGAACAGTCAAGGGTAGACTAATTCTAAGTTAAAAATGATAGATTAATTCCCAAATCAAGAAAATAGATATGATTAAGCTTTGCAATGCAGCATGTAAAACAGTTCAAAAAAGTGCTCTAAATATTTGATGTTGAGATTTCTAAAAAAAACATCTTGATATTTCATTTAAAGTTGGTTCTTCCTGCCTTCTGTCTTGACAGGAATCTAAGTTGGATAGCCATTTGATCAAATATCACAATAAAAGGAAAAATAACTAAACATAGGCCATAAGAGAACATTTTTTAGCATCATAGAATGCAACATAGAGCCATAGATTGGGACAAAGTATCAACTACTGGATAAAAATCCTGAAATTATTGCTAAAATTTAAATCAAAATTGTTGGGATAGATAGATGCCCTGGCCATTTTACAGCTTAATAATAAATGAATTGAATTTCTATATAACTTCATGCAGAGCAATGTAATGATTTGTTTTTAGTGAAAAAAAGTCAATTTTTTTTTGTGTGAGTTCCCAATTGTTTTTCTTTTTTTCTTTTTTTTTAATTTATTCGGGTGACAATTATTAATGAAATTACATAATTTCAGGTGTACAATTCTGTATTACATCATCTATAAATCCCATTGTGTGTTCACCACCCAGAGTCAGTTCTCCTTCCATCACCATATATTTGATCCCCTTTACCCTCATCTCCCTCCCCCCACCAACTTTACTCTCTGGTAACCACTAAACTATTGTCTGTGTCTATGAGTTTTTGTTTCTCATTTGTTTGTCTTGTTTTTTTGTTGTTTTTGGTTTATATACTACGTATCAGTGAAATCATAGGATTCTCTGCTTTTTCTGTCTGACTTATTTCGCTTAGCATTATACTCTCAAGATCCATCCATGTTGTCACAAATGTTCCTGTATCATCTTTCCTTAATGCCGAATAGTATTCCATTGTGTAGATATACCAAAACTTCTTTATCCATTCATCTATCGAAGGGCATTTTGGTTGTTTCCATATCTTGGCCACCGTAAACAAAGCTGCAATGAACATTGGAGCACACGTGTTTTTATGTATAAATGATTTCAAATTCTTTGGGTAGATACCCAGGAGAGGGATTTCTGGGTCATATGATAATTCTATTTGTAATTTTTTGAGGAACCTCCACACTGCCTTCCATAGCGTCTGCACCAGTCTGCATTCCCACCAACAGTGTATGAGGGTTCCTTTTTCTCCACAGCCTCTCCAACACTTGTTATTATTTGTCTTGTTGATGATAGCCATTCTGACTGGGGTGAGGTGATATCTCATTGTGGTTTTTATTTGCATTTCTCTGATGATTAGTGATGTTGAGCATTTTTTTATATGTCTATTTGCCATTTGTAAGTCCTTTTTGGAGAAATGTCTCTTCAGGTCCTCTGCCCATTTTTCAATTGGGTTGTTTGTTTTTTTGTTGTTGAGTTTCATGAGTTCCTTGTATGTTTTGGATATTAGACCCTTATCTGAGGCATTGTTTGCAAAAATCTTCTCCCATTCAGTCGGTTGCCTCTTTATTTTGTCGATGGTTTCTTTTGCTGTGCAGAAACTTTTAAGTTTCATATAGTCCCATTTGTTTATTTTAGCTTTTACTTCCATTGCCTTTGGAGTCAAACTCATAAAATGCTCTTTGAACCCAAAGTCCATAAGTTTAGTACCTATGTTTTCTTCTATGCAGTTTATTGTGTCAGGTCTTATGCTTAAGTCTTTGATCCATTTTGAATTAATTTTGGTACATGGTGACAGATAGCAGTCCAGTTTCATTCTTTTGCATGTGACTATCCAATTCTGCCAGCACCATTTATTGAAGAGGCTGTCTTTCCTCCATTGTATGTTTTTAGCTTCTTTGTCAAAAATTATCTGTCCATATTTATGTGGTTTTATTTCTGGGTTCTCAATTCTATTCCATTGGTCTAAAAAAAGTCAAATTTTTGATTGAACTATTTTTACATATTTTGGTCAAGGATATATTTTTTTCTTTTCCTCTCATGCAGAGTATAATCAGTCATGTTATTCCCTCCATTTTATTTATGAATATTTTATATGTTTATAATAGAAAATCATTAAGGACTTAATCATTGAGAGGAAAGTAAATGAAAATAACGTCATCACCATTAAGACATATATAGCTATACACACACACACACACACACACACACACACACACGTTAAATATTGAGCTGGTTCTACAAAATGCTGAATGGTGTATAATTTCTGCCTGTGGGTAATAAACATGAAAGTAGATATGGAGACCCAAATTACCTTAATCACAACTTGATGGGATTACAGGTGTCTGAGGCCCTGCTTCAACACATCTGAAAGAAAACGCCCCTGCTAGGAAGGGAACCGTGGCCAATTTTATTCTCCAGTCTTACCTGGCTCTTAGCACAATGCCAGCATATCTTTGAGGCTCAAAAAATAATGGGTTCAATTAATAATTCACAAGTGAATCAATGAATGATGAAAAAGTGAATACATTGATAAATTTGGAAGCATCACAGGGGATTATGAAGCCTTAGGCAGCAATCTCGGTGTCATAAGAGCAAGGAGATATTTCAGCTTCACTCTGGAAGAATACTGACTATAAGGTTAGTGAACAACTGGCTAAACAGATGTTTTTGGAGAATCAGATTTTGATTTCTAGTCCAAGCTTAAACTAAGAATTGGAATAATGGGCTCTTGGCAACATATAAAGTAAAACTCAGGAGAATATGGTTGAGTATATTTACCCAAAAACTAACTGTCCCAATCACCAGGCTTTGCACTGAGTCTAGAGGCAAGGCATGTGGCTTTAAAGTGTAAAATCAATCATCATAGATCCTTGGCATGCTCAGGCTTCATATCTGTGAAATTTTGCATATTTTGAGGTACAAATGTGAAGCGACAGCCCTTTGAGTTGCAATGCTGCTGTGCGTCACTTATCTTAAAAGTCTAGCTCCCTTGGAAGTCAGCATCTCAACAGGATCTTGTTTTCCCACATCCATAAAGCAGAAAACATTTCATTCCCTTCAGCTGTCAGTGGGTGACATTTGAGTTTACAGAAATTATAATAATGGAAGCATTTATTTATTGAGCTCTTACTACATGCAAATCACTCTTCTAGACTTTGAGGTAGATATTTATATTAGTTAGAGTAAACCGAGCTGTCATAATAAAGGGAATGCAACCATTCAGGCTCTTAAAGACCAAGAATTTTCTATCTCTTTAGTGTATCCCATGAGTTTCAACACCACATTAGCCATTGCTTTTCAAACATAAGCTTAAATCTCCACTTGTCTCTACACGAATCAGGGGCTTTGTTTGTGATAGTTTCTCTGCCTGGGAAAAACTTTATGGATCATCTTTATGGCCTCATGAGATGACAAGTTCCTTGATTAGGGTGGCACCTTGATTAGGAATGGAGAGAAGAAATGGGTACGTTTTTTTCCCCTTTATTAAAATCCAAACTTGAGGCTAAAGACAACGAAGCGGATGAAGAAGAGAAAGATAAAAATATGACTGTAATTTCTGAGAAGCATGTCAGTAAACCTGCCAAACATTGAGTAGGAACCAAAGGCCTTTTTTAGTATATGTTATTCCTTTAGCAAATGAAAAATAAATGGTATGTGAGTGGACAAATATAAAAAGATAATTGGGGAGGGTAGACAGATTAGTGACTAAGATAAAATAATTTTAGTTGGATGAAAATACTGAGCATTATCCTGTTATGGATATTCAAGGGCAGTGTCCCCCTATTCAGAAAAGATTCTAATAAAAAAAGCTACATAAATTTTCCCAAACATTAAAGCTTCCCACTTACAATATGCTATTTCAGTATTACCAGAACTTGCCAATTTACTTCACTAAAACTAGAATCTAGACTCTAAATAATCTGGTTTTATTTTTACAATTTTGAGTGAATTCATTTAGAGTAAAGCCTATTTTGTCAAATAGCTGAGAGTTTTGTCCCTAATTAATACATTGAAGTGGGAACTTCAGAAGTCTACATTTGATAGCATCTTAGTGACTGGGTAGTGTTCCGAAATAAAACAGAAATTGGAACAGCACACTACAAACTCAGAACATAATAAATACATTTCTAAACTACAAAATAGCTCAAGAAAAGATAAAGGGGGTAAAACAGCATACTCACACATCTCCTATTCTGTATTTATAATGTCAAAAGTTATTTCCCTCATCTTATAACTGCCCTTTCAAGAAACAATCAAAAAAGTAATATGAGGCTCGGGGGGACTTGGGGAATCTGAAGTGTCTCTTAATTCTACAATTTACTGTTTTGATTGCTGTAACACTGTCTTCTTTCACAGCAATTACTGCGCTAGTGGATGAGTTCCAAAGGATCATGGCATAGGAATAGCTGTTCTGCAATTTGTCAGAAAGTTTGACAGTCATTCTTAGCAACTTCTGCACCGACCCTGAATATCAGCAATATATTTCAGTATTGAATTGAGGGTTCATAACCACTACATTTAAGTAAAACTCTCATACCTTAACTTTTAGAGGCTACTGATTAACGGGGGGGGGGGGGGGAACGTGAAAAAGGATTTTAAACCCAAAACAGAAAGGGTATTATGTGAAAGAGTAAGGGGATTTGAAGTCAAATGTTATGCCCTTTGCCTCCATCCCCAAGGAAAAAACAAATGTGTTTCCATGGTTTCAAAACAACTGATTGAAAATGAATAACTAAAAAAATAAAAAAAATAAAAAATAAAAATAATAATAATAAAAAAGTGAACAACTAGTTTTCTTTGCAGATATGCAGGTAAAATCATTTTAACCAAATTTTGCTCCTCCAACTCTTTCAGCATTAAATAGGCAAAGAGTTAATAAAAGTCGGGAGGGAGAAATTAAAATGATGATACAGGTGTTAAGCAAAGTAATGAATTAATGAAGTTGAGAACTAAGGGGAAAAAAGCAGAAGTTAAAAAGTGCCTGAAAAAAAAAAAAAGTGCCTGAGAAAAGAAAAGAGCCAGAGAGTCAAGAAAAAAAGAGACACATCAAATTAGGGCTGCTAATAATGAGTTAAGATGAGCCCTATCTCTTAGTGCATTTATAATACCTAGTCACATGTTCAATGTCGTGAAATATTAACTGATATTGACAACTTTGAACCTTTGCATGGATAGATAACTGTGTCTGTCAAATATAATGATTCAAGGCAGGATGAAAATTAAGCTGGATGAGAAGGAAAAAGAGGAAAAAAGTTGGAAAGATCTCTAGTAGATGTAGCAAGTGGCATATGTACTGCCTAGAAAATAAGAATGAATGAAGATTAATAGTCTGTGGATATTCTGCCCGTGCTTTTTAGGAGAGAGTTTTACTTTATTTAGACTGCCACAAAAGTCAGGCTCAGGCACACACAGACATATCCCAGACAGCAATAGGAAGCATCTGCTTTCAGAAATAACTCTGTACTCACATTAGAGAAGCATATTATCTACATATATTTGATGGGTTGAAATTGCAAGGTAATTATGTTGCTTGATGTTAATTTGTACCTTTTATATGACACTGATTTCACTTTTGTGCTTTTCTTGATTCTTTTGGACAATCTCTTCTCACAATTAAAAAGAATCTCAGATATTTACACATTGCAGATGCATCATATGTGGCGCTGTGTCTGTAAAAACCATCAAAGGACATCGTTAGCAGATTCTTAAATGGTTACTCTGCTGAAGTGGGCAATCAGTTAAAAATGGATAATATCCTATATCTATAAAATGATTATCACCCAGAGCCTGCAGAATATAGATGATTGGAAAAGCAGACAAGGCCCAAACATGTAGTGAAAAGCACAACTTGCAAAAAGCTGATTCTAATATCATCTTAGTCTAAAAAAGAATGAAAATATACCAGGAAAAAAATGCACTTGGAGACATTTATAATGCAAGTGTATCAATCACCAAGTAGTAGTTTGTTTATTATTTCAAGCCCCATTTAAAATACAATCTTGAAAAAAAATGTTCAATTAGAAAAATAAATTATGTGTATATTGTGTTATGGTTTACAAGCATTCATATTAAATGTATCTTGTTTAATCCTTAACAGTATGTCAAATAAAAATATTATCTCTAACATCTTTGAGGTAAGAAAACAAAAAACTGAAATTGATCAAGAGTTACCTAAAATGATTTAGCTAAGAAGTAGAGAAATTGGAATTCAACTCAAGTTTCTCTAAGTCCATACATGATTAAGTTGAACAACAACAACAAAAAAAGATGAGTGCCTACCATAGACAAGGTACAATAGTATGCCCAGGTGACAATGTTATGATGAAACAAAGTCTTTTCCCTCATGGAAAGTATATCTCATCAGGCAACTAACTAAACAGTAATTTAACTACAATTTTGATAAGTACCACAAAAGAAAAGAGCAAAAAAAACAGTGTTATACTTTTTAGCAAACACATGGAAGAAACTGCTTAGAAATCCAAAAGTGAGCTGGGTGTTATATGGATCTGGTTTACAAATAAGATTTCTCATATTGTATTCCTAATATTTGAGCTGTGATTGAAAAACATACTTCCTAAGGAAAAGTAGTTGTTGCTGTACAGTATAGTGGTTGAGAGAGGCTCATGCTGTCCTTCTACTATATTAAAAAATATTTTGTTAAAGTGTTATAATGCAATTTAGGATTTACATTAAATGGCTCCACATATCAGCATGTACTATTACAATTATAGAATAGAGGCTGAAAAACTACAGTCCATGAGC
This sequence comes from Rhinolophus hipposideros, assembly GCF_964194185.1. Taxonomy (NCBI): domain Eukaryota; kingdom Metazoa; phylum Chordata; class Mammalia; order Chiroptera; family Rhinolophidae; genus Rhinolophus; species Rhinolophus hipposideros. The sequence goes on from NC_138051.1 coordinate 86,738,255, forward strand.
CAAATCTGGCCCACCATTTGTTTTTATAAATAAAGTTTTATTGAAACACAGCCATACCTGTAAAAAATATATGGATTTTATGTATCATCCACTGCTTTTGTGCTACAATATCTGAATTGAGTTGTGACAGAGACTGTCTGGCATATAAAACTGAACTATGTGCTATCTGACCATTAATAGAAAATGTTTGCTGACCAAAGTATGGGTTCTGAAATCAGTTTACCTAGGTTTCAGTTCTGCTCCATCACTTAAGTACACAGGTGATCTGGAGCAAGTTCATTGATCTTTCTATTTCTTATTTACTCATCTAAAAATGGGGGTAATAATAAATCTTACCTCATAAAGTTAGTTAAAAAATAAATGATAAAATGCTTGAAAAGTTTATATTGTTAAGAGTTCAAAAAATGTTATCTACTAATACAAATGGTACTATTTTAGTATTTTATTTTTCTTATCTTAACAGAAAAATGGGCTAGAATGGTAGAATTAGGAGAAATACAATGACAATGTTTAGCATAGCGTCTGTTACGGTAATATTTCAGTGTTAGCCTACTTTGTTAATTTCAGAGTTGTAAATATACTCAAAATAATAATACTTTCATTTAACAATAGATTATTGATTAATGTAAATTTAGTGAACCTTCTTCAACCTGTATATTCAGCTTATACCAGCTATGAACACATTACCGTATATGTTTATTATCCACAGTGTGAGAGTAGCATCACATTTGCATAGAATCTTATGAAAAACGTGATGAAGATGTTAATTCTAGATTACTTTGTAACACCTCCTGATAAGAATGCAACTTATTTTGGGTCCTATTTGGTACTAAGTTCGGATATTCTCAACACTGTTTATACTACACCTGCATAATTAGGTAGAGGAGGGGAAATTCATGCTACAGACACAGCGTACTGAAGTTTTGGAGATTCTCTGGCTGATATAAAACTCTTTTCACTCAAACAACACACACTGAGTTATTCTTTAGTTAAGTCCAGACTCTCCTGTATTCCAAGCAGCTGCAAACGATTGACAGCTCACTCACATCCCAATCCTAAAATTCTTTTAATCTTGAAATTATTAAAGAAAATTGGGGTGGTGGAAAGGATCTGTTGGTCTAATATGCAAAGAGTTGCCTAAAACCAAGGCCAGCCCCTCCTGGGAGCAAGATAAATTCCTCTAGTGAAACTTTATAGTGCTTTCTCACAGGGGAACACTATAGCTTTTGTTCACACTATTTTTGCCACTTAGAATGTCCTTTTTAAAAATTGATAAATTTCTCATGGCTAAATCTTATTCGTTTTTCAAGGCCACTACATCTGGGAAACATTTCTTGATAAATCTCCCATTTTCCTTTGTCACAATTTTACAATTTTCATATAATAATTTTTGAATTGTTTTAGAATATAGAAAATATACATAGAATACATATAATATATACTATATATGCATATATAGAAACTTATATATAGAAATATATGTATGTATGAATATATCTATATACGTGTGTGTGTGTGTGTGTGTGTGTGTGTGTGTGTGTGTGTTGTGTATACTCTAAGAGTTCCACTGAGGAGAAGAAGGGAGGAATGTTTGACCCTTTAACATCTAGAAATTGGTCTTGATCCAAATTCCAAAGATTTAGCCTGTGGAAGTCCATAATCCCCCCTCCAAATACATGCTTGGTCTCAGGAGGCCAAATCTTCACCAGGTTCTCTCTTCTTAGCTGTAGCTCTTTTTGGTCTGCTTTTGCAAATTTTGCTGTGTGCCATCTCAGATTAGGAATTGAGCTTTTGGTCAGTTTTCAACTACATTGAATCCCACTATGTGTTTGTGAGTTTGTATGTATGTATGTATGTATGTATGTATGTACGTACGTATGTATGAATGTATTTATGATGACTCTGAGAGAGTCGTGAAGAGAGTTCTTGTTGAGCAGCGCTCAGCCTGCTACGGTGTTGATATCTCCTTTAGCTCTGTCTTCCTTTCATATCCAGCCATCCCGCATTCCCTTCCTTGCAGATTGCCCGTGGGAAATCCTTGTTCTTCTTACTGTATTATTCAAAGCAACTTGTCTTTTTCACGGCAGTTATTGTGGAACCCAAGGTTTAATACCCAAGGGCTCAGCAAAACAAAGCACCCTTCATGGAAAAGGATTCAAGGTGACCCCCACCTTAGAATGCTGCCATAGATATAGGGGCAAATGCTACCTCTTTGTCACACCATTCCCCATGCTACATTCATATAAAAACACTCATTTTCAAGTTTAAGGGATCAGCATGTCCTTCTTCACCAGCACAAGAACTACTCACCCGGAACTGTAGCTGTCAGTCTCTCAATGTTTCTTGATTGACTTTGACTGACAAAAATAAATGAATGAACCAGCAAACAAGTTGCAAATTCCTCAAGGCCGGGGAACAGCTGTGTATCCATTAACCTAACACACTGCTGGGCTCACATTGAATTATAAACATTGAATGTGGCTGAATGCAGAACTAAAATTGGGAAGACTTTATTATTTGTATTACTAAACACAATTTTGCATATTTTGCAAATGTTTATAGATCAAATTAACTGTAAATGCCTCTGCATACTGTGGGATTTCACTGAGCTCCTTAGTTATCACGATTAGGGATCATTTGTTTAGTTATTTATGTTAAAAAGGATTTAAACAGAATAACACCCTGCTGTCCTAAACATTATCAAATATGTGCCTCTTGCTTTGAATTGTTTGCAATCTGTAATAATACAATCTTAGATAAGTGCCAAATAATAAAAAAGATAATTACACTGTTACTGATTATATTCTGAGTTAGAGGAGGGAGATGAATTACTTTGTAGAAAAAGAATATAATCCATAAGGCCCACAGGGATGGAAGACCAAGAGAAAATGACCCCAGACTCAAGTCCTTAGAAAAGTGACATCTCAAAGTATAAATTTAGTTATCCAAGGGATCACTCTACTTAACTGAAAACTTTTTTTTAAGCTGCCTTTACTTGGTGTCAAAAAAATAGTTTATGTGAATCTTTAAGTTGTGTTTCTATACAATTAAGGCAAATTGTAGACTGGGTGGATTTTAAAACATGTAGCATTATTTACTCTCAGGTTAAGTCGTCAAAGAGTTAAATGAAGTACCTTGCTGGTGTGTGGTAGGTCAAAGGCTGGCAGTGGAAGGATAAAGAAGGTGTAATGCTGATTGACATTGGAGTGTCCCTCTCATCAAGTGCACATTTCATTTCTGTTTAGAAATACAAGGAGCTAAGTTATGTATGTGTCAACCGTTTCATAGAAAAACAAAAGCAGTTCATACATTTAGTTTTTGTCCCTCCACTCTGAGGAAAATCAAGTCTCAGAGGAAAGGAGAAAGGAATCCAGGACTGAAGACCAAAGTCTATAAATGATCTTCATGTTCTATCTCATTGCCCCAGTGACTTGTCCTGACATGATTGAATCCATGCTCTATTCCAGGCACCGTGCTACAAACTGGCTATTCATTTTCTCCTTTACACTTCAGCACAACCCTTTGAGATGGGTATTACTAGTATTTTTCCCCTTTATAGGATGAAACTGTCATCTGAGATGTTATTTACCCCAAATCATGCAACTAGAAAATAGCCTAGTAAGAATTCAAAGCCAGGCTTAATGGTTGTTTGAAATGTCAGTCAGATTTGAATGGTATATAGGAATATAAACAGGTGGCCCATTGTTCACAGCAGATTCAGAAAACAAAACAAAATGACAGCAAGAGTGGGCTATGCCTGAAAGGAGGGAAAAAATAGGTAATGTAATTTTAAAAACTGATCACGCTATTAAAGAAAACAGGTTATTTATTGATATTATCTCCATTAATCCTCATTATAATACCGAGTCAATTGTATAATCATGAATATATTGCTGAGGTAAATAAAGCTGAGACAAGTTAAACAATTACACAAAATCACAAATTGTTTAGCCTGTTGAGCAAGGATTCAATGTAGAACTGCAAAGCACATGACACCATGCATCGCATTGGGAACACATATGTTTATCATTAATAACAAAACCACATAAGTAATACAAATACTGACTCTGCTAAATGTAACTGAAATAGTGACTACGCCCAAGAATTTGTTGTCTGGGTGTTTGGCATTATAGCAGGTAGTAAAATGATAAGTGAAAAGACCATATTTTTATTGCTCTGAAGGAATGAATTTGTGTGTGTGTGGGAGGGGGACGAGGTGCAAAAATGGAAGGGCACATACTCATAACCCAGGTAAATAAAAAGGAGAAAGAAAAGCACTGGCTAAAAGTATGGAAGAAAGTATTCCTGGTGAGAAAAACTGGCCAGCAATTTTCAGAGTGAGACAACGTGATAGGAAATTGTCAGAGACACTGCTATTGCTCAAGAGAAGTGAATGTATATTGGGTGGGCGTTTGGTGAATCTTAGTTTAAAATATAAATGCCAAAATTGCCAAAATTAAAAAAAGGAGAGAGAGAGAGAGAGAGAGAGAGAGAGAGAGAGAGAGAGAGAGAGAGAGAGAGAAGGAAGGGAGGGAGGGAAGGCAGGAGGGCAGGAAGGAAGGAATGAAGGAAGGAAACAAGGGAGGAAAGGAGGGAGGGAGAGAGAAAAAAGGGAGGGAGGGAAGGCAGGAGGGCAGGAAGGAAGGAATGAAGGAAGGAAACAAGGGAGGAAAGGAGGGAGGGAGAGAGAAAAAAGGGAGGGAGGGAGGGAGGGAGGGAAGGAGGAAGGAAAGAAGGAGGGAAGGAAGGAAGGAAGGAAGGAAGGAAGGAAGGAAGGAAGGAAGGAAGGAAGGAAGGAAGGAAGGAAAGAAGGAAGGAAGGAAAGAAGGAAGGAAGGAAGGAAGGAAAGGGGGAGGAAGGAAAGAAGGAGGGAGAAGCAATTGTAGAGTATCTTTAATACATGTCAAGGGATTTACAACTGGTCTGCTAGGCAATATATCAGAACAGTATAAGATATTTATAACGATTCTTTAAAATATATTTTAAGACCTTGGGAGGACAAGGCTTCTGCAGATTTCCTTGTAAATTCTGTTCAAATTGTCCCAGGGAATAATGTAGTCACTTGAATTAAAAATGAACTTAATGATCATAAGTAAAGGATAATGATTAATAGGCATTAGAGCCTTCTGGGAGAAATATCCAGTGGATTCCTTCAGGTTTGGTGCTAATGATCTGTAAGACGGTGCATATAGCATGTTAATGAAATTTTTGATAATATTAAATTGGGAGAGGCTGGGACATAATTCATATCAGAAAAATATCTGTTATAGAAATGGCTCTGAGGAAGTTAGGAACATGAAGGAAATAATAAAATGGTATTCAGGGATACTAAATTCTAAGTAGTATATCATAAGATAAGATAGATTTTAAAAATAACCAAAGTAGATGATATTAATGAAAGAATAACTGGGACTGTCTTGGAAGCTGAGAGTATAAGATAAATTATCTATAGGATATATGAGCATGGCTGTTTCTTTATGACTCAGACAGGGTGTTGTGGCTACCGATTCTTAGAAGAGAAATATTTGTATGTGTGTGTGTGTGGTGGGGGGGTGGGGAGGATTCATGAGGGCCTATTTGTGTTATAAACTGAAAACGTGAGAATGTTACTGGAAAAGGGGTCATCAGACTTAACTTCTAGAGTCTTACAGCTTACAGTACAAACACCAGGGTTGTCAAAAAAATGTATACACATTTTAAGAGATGTTATCTGTGCTCAAGCAATAGTTCACCGTAATCAGAAGTGTCTGGATGTTGATGGTAACCACTTTGACCACATCTTGTAATTGCAGAAGTCAAACGTGACTTGTATTCATCTTTTGTTATCCATATATATTGAGCAGTACAATTAATGCAGCTTTACCTTTCTTAAAATGTATATACATTTTTTGGTACACTTTGTATATGCATAAATTCATTCCAAGCAGGTAAAGTTAGAACATTAGTTTTCAGAATAATCTTTTGTGCTCAAAGAGAGAATTATAGTCTGCTAGAAGAGTAACGCATCATAAATATAACTGTGTTTCCATATTATGATAAATACAGACCTAAAAAGGAGAAAAAAATAGCTATATTCATTCATACATATAAAGGAAGTAGAATTACCTCTCCAAAAGTCATTAAGAACAAAAAATTGAATCATGCTAAATTCCAACTGTAAAGGCTTTCTTATTTAACTACAATTTTTTTTTTTTACTTTTCTTTCCTCACATGTAACTATAGTGACAAATATTATTAAGCAATTTCTTTTTATATACAAAGAAATATTATTTTATTATTAACAATAGCATTGTTCAGAAATCTTGAGTTAGTATAGCACTGTAATTAAGAATATGGTTTTTGAAGCCAAATTTGAGCTAAAATCCTGGCTCAACAATTATTTAATTAGGTGACCTGGGCCATGTAATCAAATATTTGTTTCTCAATATTCTTATCTGTACATTAACACGACAATCTATCTCAAAGACTCACAGACTTTTGGGATTCAATAACAAAATGCATGTAAGTCATCAGTATAATTTCTGGAACAATATAGATGCTCAATAATATTTATACATATTGTGTTTGATAAGCCTAAAATCATCTGATTTTATGGTTGGAAGAGATTTTAGTGATTATAAGTCGACCTCTCCAAATTATAGATGAAGAATCTTAGAACAGAGATGCCATCACTTTCTTAAGATTATGGAGACAGTTGGTGAAAGAATGGGGAAAGAGTCCAGGTATCGTGATTTCTTACCTAGGGGGATCATGAAGCTCTATTATGATATATGCCCCAGTGACCTTTATGGGAAATTTTAGAAAATTATGAAATGCATGAATTTTATTCTCTTCCATGGATACCACTGGTCTTATCTTCTGTCCCATCAACTAGAAACAAACAGCTCAGTGGAACAGTCAAATGTCCTATGAAAGGCTCAATGAAGGCATCAGCTCCTGGAGGGCATTCTATAGGAATAGCGCATATCCTCCACAATGCACTGTATACACATCACTAGTGCCCAGTAATGTTGCTTAGTCCCCATAATTAGAACTTTCAGGTCTAGGAAGCAAGAGGATGGGTTAGATGAACGCATTTCCATGACGCTTTCCCTATCGGACACAGTAAATGTCCCACTAAACTTGAAATTAACACTATACCTGAACATTTGGGTTCCTATTTCCAAGGGTCCTGCAGGCACAGAAAGATATTTTGCTATTGGTGTGGGCAATCGACCCTGATTGCCAAAGAAGATAGTGTTGCTGCTGGATAAAGGGCCAAGAATGACTATTGGTTCTTTGAAGGGACATTTTTTTTTTCTCATCAAAAGAGAGGTTCTATTTCTCAGTTTCTTGAATCTGAGCTAGCCTTATGACTTTCTCTGACCAAAAGAAAGTTGTAGAGGTGACATGGTGGAATCTTCAAGGCTATGCCTCAAAGGGCTTCAAAGCTTTCCTTTTACTCTCCTAGAGTACTGCCCTGGGTTCATCATGCGAAGAAATCTACCTTAGACCCCTGGTTGATGAGTCTCATGAAACATAGGCAAGCTTTTCAAAATAAGGTCCCCTGGACCAGAGGTAGTGATAGCCAGCACCAAATACAAGACATGTGACTTAAGTCCATCTTATATCATATAGCTCTAGGTGAGCCATTAAATGACTATAGCAGAAGAACCACCCACTGAACCCATCCAAATTTCTAACCCATAAAAATCATAAACAAATAAAATTATTGTTGTTTGAAACAAGTCTATAGTGATTTGTTAGGCAGCAGTAAATACTGGCATCATCTAAATTACTGTATCTTTTATATTTACAAATTGTTATTATTATGTCTGTCTATCCTCCAAATAGAATCTGTCATGAAGACAAGAGTATTTTTTAAATCTGTTTCTGTTTGTTTGTTTGTTTGTTTGTTTGTTTAACTATTGCATTCTCAGAACCCAAAATAGTTCTTGGTACATAATATGTGCAATCGATGTTAATTAAATTAATAAATGTCCCTTGGTAAATACACAACCTAACAGTGAGAGCAGAAATGCCTAGATGCACTGGAAAGTATTTCATGATCTATGAATATTGTTCCTTTGATGAACATTGGTTAGGAACAGAGTAGAGGGCCTCTTTAGTCTTGCAAACCAGTGAAGTGAAGAAAGGTTTAGGAAACTTGTAGATAGTTTTATATTTGCTCAAAATCTCCGGTGGGAAAATATCCACTTAAGTAATTTCCGGATCATTTTGTTTTTCATTTAGACTCATCTGGGATGTGGTTTATGGGATGATGCCAAGCTTTTTCCATATTGTCTGAACAGCTATATTAAATGAGTTTTTGATTAAATTAATCATCCAAGAAACTATGCATCTTTAGTCTGTCATTGAGTGGGAACATTTTATTTCAATGCATAAATCCATAACCATTTGGATCAAATACAATGGAAACGTGTTCACCAGTGACATTGATTAGAGATTTACACTTTGTCAGTTCCTGGAGAAAAAATATAAATTTAGTCAATTTTCTAGGAATTTCCAAATTTATTTCTTATACCTAGATAGATAAAACATGGCTGTTTAGAAAATTGTTCAGATTTTACCAATAGAATTAGTCTTGTGAACTCAGATATGTTTATCTCAAACAGGTAAAACCTTAATTCACTGAATTTATCTGTACTGAAGTGTTCGTATAACCACGTTTAACCAGTTACATTCAGTTCACAGAAAATACATTACAGCTATAACCCAAGTAATTGACAGGAATATGTTGATGTCATAATGGCAACCCCAAGGCATACATATTTCTATTAGTATCTTGTTGTTTTCATCATACTAATTCCTATTACATTTAGCACTGAAATTGCATGTTGTAACTCTATTCCCTATAGAACATAACTTCCCCTTCCTTTTTATTTCATAGAAGCTAATAGTCGAGCCTGAGGTTTCAGGTCATTTAAATTATTCCTTTATTTCTCTAGATAGATTTTTTGGCAAATCATTTATTTGCAATTAGTACCAAAGAGCAATTTTCCCTTAAAGAGAATGTTTCCCCAGGCTCAAAAATGTGTACGCAATATTTGTATTATGGAATCTGCAAAGAAGAAAAGGAAATATTCAATCTGGTAAATTGTATCTGTCTCTAAGAAGGGGTGGAATATAAATAGGAATAATGATCTGATACTTAACATGTCCAACCATAGACTAAATTTTGAGAGAAAAATTAGCATTAGAAACTCCATAGTGAAAGACTCATCAGGCAAATCTTAAAACGCAAATGAATACTTGAAAATATTCTACTTTGACAAGCAAGTATGTTGTAAGAGAATATCATTGTTTTCTCCTTCCTTATGTGTTTGATCCCTATGAAAAGCAGGGAGGGAAGAAATAGAAATTCAAAATGTAGGCAAAATAATCACTACAGTGAATTCTATATATTCGTTAATAAAGGCACATCAACTTCAAGAATTTTTGTTAGTCTCACTACTTTTAGAAATAACTGAATCATCAAAATTAAACAGGGTTCAGTTGGGCAAAAGTCCATCTTTGGCCTTTTGAGTGGTATGATTAACACTACTCTTCTGACACGTAGCAACATAACATACCAATAATCTCCTAAATAAGAGATTCCGTTTTTATACTGATGATAGAAACAGCTGGAGGAGCCAAAGACATTGGTTTGGTTGTATGTTCCTTTCGTCTGATACTGCATCTATCCTCTTTGCATAAAGAGCCATTTGTATTTTACATAAAACTACCAGCTCAGTGGTCAATATATACAATTCCATTATCTTGGCAAAATATCTCTTGATTCATAATTCGGCACATGGGTCTGATCGCTAGGAGAGTTCAACAAGAGGTGATATCAAAGCCATGTATACTGTAGGGTTTCCCATCATCCTCTGGTTGACACATTTGGAGAGTTAAATTCCAAACAAAGAGGAAAGGGAACTCTGTAACTACATATCGCAAAACATATACTTGCATCAGAAATATGCTTGCATAGTTATATATGCTTATATAATAACACTTTTTATAAATAGCCCTGGGCATCAAATGATTTCAAATAATTAACTGATAGCATTCACCATACCTTTCATATAAATATATCTATATACAAACACTTTCTTTGGATAAGATCAAGTTCATTTGAAATGAAAAACTTGCCTTTCTTGATTTGGGGGGTTTCCTCTTAGCTGAGCATTTAAATGACCTTACAAATTGGCCCCTCTAGAATGAGACAAAATTGTAAACTCTGCAAACACATTATTTCTTATGCTTAAAGAAATAGAAAAGAAAACATTAAAAATAAATCAGATTCAAATTGAATAGAAACCCTGCAAAAAGATAAGTTTTAGTGAATATAGCAGTTAATTGATAAAAATAACAATAATAATGACCAGTACATACTAAGCATGTATAAAATGCCAGGCACTGGGCTCAGAACTTTACAGATATCATTTGGTTTTCTTTCACAATAGTCCTACAAAGTCCTACAAAGGGCACTATTAATATTAAGCCCATTTTACAGATAAATTCACCGAGTTTGGGAACTTTTTCAAGGCCCTACAGAAGTTAGTACTGGAACTGCACTGTGAATTCTAGCATTGCAGTTTCCATAACTGGTCCCAGAATTCTGGTCTTTTTCCATCCGTTCATTGTATTACTCATTTAACCAATATTTATTGAGCAGTAACTCATTCAGGGCTAAGCACTTAAGGACCTAGGGCGAGGACCTGGAGCCTGGCTACAAGCCCAGACAAGGGCAGGGACAGTAAACTGCTCCTATCTCAAATGCCAACTCTGATCATCTGGCAGCGAGTGCCTGCAAAAGTGTGTTAGGATTCCATGGCTCAGGTCATGTCAGAAAGGAATAATGGAGGGGAAAGATCAGCAATGTCTACAATGTATGAAGCGATGCAGGCATAGCAGCACAAGTCCCAGGTATTTGAGTTCCTTCAGTTAGTGGATAATGAAAGAATGGGAGAAAAGCTGAGAAATCAGTGGGCAGGTGGAGTTGGGTCAATGGAAACATGAACATTTTAGGGTTGATATGAAAGCTAGATGGTGGGTTGTTAAGAGCAAGAGATGAAAACAAAGCACAGCGTGCAAGGTCAAGTCAAGGGTAAGCCTAGGGTGAGGTACATAATAGATCAGATGCCAGATAGCAGAGTGCAACACAGAAGTACACAGTTATTAAAGAGGATGGTGGATGTGCAGTCAGAAAAATGGGCTCTCTGGGAACTGAAGGGGCAAAACCAAGTATTCCAGAGAGACAATATATGGCTTCCTTCACAAGAAACAACTTGGATGTTAAGGTGCTATACTCGTATCTGCTGTAGACTCAAGAGGCAAAAACCATCAGTCCATGACTTGCCCAGATTAAGAAGTGACAGTGTACAAAGGGTAGGGTGGACAAATGAGGAGACGAGTGATTGGGCTTTGCCAAGCTCATCTTAGTATTCCTCAAGAAGCTTGACTTAAAAATTGAATCTAGCACAGCAGTGGTCAACTTTCTTTTCTCCAGGGCTACTTTTGGACAAAACAGCCTCCGGATTTTTGCATTTGTTTTGATGATGCACCACTCTCTTCTCTCAGGTAGATGTCAGAGTTGACATCTGTTAATCCCACTCCAGTATGAATAAATCCTGCCAGGGCTGGCAAGGAGCAGGTGCATTTCCACTCACCTGGAGCAAACTAGAGTCTCCGGAGATTACAATTTGTGCCAACAGCCCTTATCCCACTTGGCAACTGGAGGGTTTAGCACAAATTGTAGAACCTGCAGCCTACAGTTTAAGACAAGTGGCCTGGAAGAGAGATAAGCACACACTTCTGAGATGCGTGTGGTAATTAGCTCCCAGCAGCATAAAACATTTAATTCTGAATGATGAATTTTCATTTTATTTCAAAAGCCTTTTCAAGGGTAAGGTGTGAGAGCCTAACACTTGCTACTGGATTTCACATCAATGGCTACCTGTCAGTTAGACACTGTTTTCCAGTCATTTGTGGTCTAATATATGAAAATGAATATGTGGTTCAACAGACGAAATGAAATCTATAATCCTCTGTATAGCGCTGAAATATTAAACCACACGAAAAGGATAAGCTGCGAACAGAAAGACATTGTTGATTTATACATAAATCACAAGTGTGTTGCTTAACCAGGTCTCAACTTAGCTAGCAAAGCATTTGGCTCATCTTGCTGTGGGAAAAACACGGATTTCTACAACTTTAGGGGTGAATCTAGCAGGAGATGGCAGACCGAGTCCAGTTACATGCCCAGACAGAAGGAATAAGATACTCAGTCTGGCAGAGAAGGGAGGTTCTTGGGGGAAAGGAGACCTCCAATCAGCCCTCACTTCTTGGAGAACTCTGATCAAGTGCATTTCTTCATCATCACAAGACCTGTTAAGCACAGCTTAACAGGATGTTAAGCACAGCTTAACATTTTCCCCCCCTTGGGGAAGACATCAATCAGATTTTGCACCTCAGTGAAACATGTTCTAAGGCAACTTTATTATTCAATGGGCCACAGGACTAAGGCACACTCAGTCATACCAAGGCAATGTTTCTATTCACACTGGATAGAAATCCCTCAGAATTCTATGGGGTTTGCATTCTCTAATCCAGTGTGTTTAAAAGCTTCTTTTAGCCTTGGGTACTGTTATGGATTGAATCATGTTCCCCAGAAAGATATGTTTAAGTTCTGACACCCAGTACTGATGTATGAGACTTTATTTGAAATAGGGTCTTTGAGGATGTAATCAAGTGACGATGAGGTCATACCAGATTTGAGTGGGTCCTTAGTCCAATATAACTAATGGTCTTATAAGAAAAGGGACATTTAGAAACATACAGAGACACACAAGGGGGAGAATGTCACACGACAACAGAGGCAGAGACTGATATGCTGCATCCACAAGGCTTCAGAGCCTTCAGAAGGACCAGGGTCTTACTGACACCTTCATTGTAGACTCCCAGCTTCCAGAACTGGGAAAAAAATACATGTCTGTTGTTTTAAGCCATCCATTTGTGTGACTTTGTTATAACAGTCCTAGAAACCTGACACAGTTATCTTTATTGTACCAAAATACATTCAGAACCCTGAAATATTAAACAGGTAAATACGAAGTTGCTCTGCTCAAAGCTGGGATGATAAGTCATAAATCACCACCTGAAAGATTCCGAATCCATTGCCCAGTATGAATCCTGACGCCCCTCTGAGGAATGTTTAGCTCTCTCAAGGGCATGTGTTAACATATGCTAAGTCTTTTATTTTACTCTTTAAAAATGAAAATTTTAAATGATCACCTATCATGAGCGTTCATCTAAAAGAAATTCCATGAACTGAAGACACTCATGTAAGAAGGACTCTGATCAATCACCATAACATTATTCACTCCCAGAAACCCTTTCGTTCATTCCACACCCTAGCTGGTATCTCCTATATTGACTGCTGGTTCTTCTGTCCTTTTAATTTTTGAAATAATGGGAGTCTCTTAAACCATTTTTAGAGGGAGGTTTGTTCTATTTTTAAAAAATGAAATTGATTCTTTGTCAACTTTTTAAAATATCCATAATAATCTTTGTGTTTCTTATCATGTTTGGAAATGTTTGCATGAGCCAGAACATAGCAATATCAAATCCATATGTATATTTACTTTAAAAATATGAAAATTACTGTTAAGAAACTTTTAATAATTATCTAATGCAATTATATAAATATATATTTCCCTTTTTCTTTTTAAATTTGTTAAGCCTACAATGGGTTTTACCTCGGTATCTGAAAGTAGTTACTATCTAGTTGTCTCATTACAGTCAGGACATCTTCCAAAAACTTTTTTTGGCTCCCAATTTGATATATTTAGAATACTCTGCATGTAAGGAAATTGTGTATAAATTAAAGAAATCAAATCTAATTAATTTTAGTTTATTTGTATGTACTCTCCTATTTAGATAAATGCTGGATATGTATAAACAAAGTAGTATGATTCTTATTGTATTTACATCTTTTTACAAAATTGATGAAGTGAATTCTAAAACTATTCAGCACTTGAGTAGTATTCATTGTGTTGTCAAGTATTGCTCTAAATGCTTTTATATTTTTTAAATTATTTAACCTCATAACTACCCAATGAGATGAGATGGTTATTATTCACATTTTACCAACGAGGAAACAGGTAATAGAGAATTTGAGTAAATTCCCCAAGGTCACAGATAAATGGAACTCATATTCACATCCAGGCTGGCTAACAGTTGGAGTCCATAATTTTGTTATACAAGCTTTTAACAGAACAGCACTCAATAAAATGAAAATATTATAGAAATATAAAGAAAGATAAGGAAAAAAGTAAATATAAAATAATTCAACCATAATGATCTGCACATTTCTGAGGTTGACCTCCAAAATGTTTTCTTTGAGCTTCTTCAGAGTAAACATACAAACAATCCTAAACCACTCAAGTACACAGATCATAGAGAGAGAATTTTTTTTTAAGTGGAAGAGAATAGCAGCATTTCAAAAAGCTTTTCCAAATATTGATTTTGAGAATTAATTCTTCAGATAACAAATATATTTATGCTTTGACCCAGCAATCCTACTACAGAGGATTTATCTGACACATACAGAAATGACTAATTTGTCAGGCTAATCATGGAACCAAGGGTTTAATAGCAAAAGGCAAAAACCACTCAAAGGTTCATTATCAGGGATACGTTACATAGAGACTGTACATTCTATATGCAGACATGAGAAGGGCACCAAACATATTCTGAAATGAAATGAATACATAAATGCCCACATCAGACTATATAGCATGATACACTTCATAAAATAAATTGGGTAATTCACTGTGTCTACATGTACATGCAGGAAGATACACTGGAGGGACATATTAAAAAAAAAAGGAAAATTCTTTTTTCTCTCACATGACACATTTGCAAATCTCACTGGTTTGGCTTGCAAAACATGCCACAAATCTAACTACTTCTAACAACCTCCCACTACAACTGCTGTGACCCAAACCACCATGATCTCATACCTGGATGATTATAACAGCCTCCAACCTTGAACCTTTAAACCATTTCAACATGGCAGCCAGACTGATCCTCTTAAAAAGAATTTGTCACTCCTCTGCTTGAAACCAATCTCAGAGTAAAAATCAACCCAAACTATGACTTACAGAGCCTTATATAATTTAGCTCCCTCTTACTGTTTTCATCTTCCCTACTAATCTTCCCCTAGTTCATTTAGCTGGCCCCATGTTGTGTCTGAAATTAGAAACACTCATTAATTAACAAAACAATGCAAATAATCCAAAATTTTCTTCTACAACGAAACTATTAAACTGTGTATCGATGCTCTTGTATTTAAATGTATATTGGCATGCATGAATACCCACATACCTATGTCCATAAACACATATGCATATACACACACGTATATATAAACAGAAACATTGTCATAATGTCAAGTGCAAAATAGTATTATATTTTGTTTTTAGGGCTGTATAAAAGGCTCTTTGTACAGGAAAGAGACTGAGAAACCTGAAAACAATTTTGAGAATAAGATCCGATGGATGGGTAGGGAGGAATTCAGGAAGTAATTTACAATAACAGATTGGTTCAAAGAAATAGAAATATTGCTGAATGTTTTAATTCTCTCTCTCTATCTCTCTCTCTCTCTCTCTCTCTTTCTCTCTCTGTCTGTCTCATTAAATGAGCTAAAGCGCTATTGTCAAATGTTAACATTTAATTATCTATTTTTTTTTCTTTCAACTGTTTTAATAGACCCCCAAATGTTCCAAGCCACCTTTAATTGTGCATTGATATTGAGGTATAATTTCTCATCTTATATCTTCTTTATGTATGGAAATGACATTGAAACAAAATGTTCTTCCATGAAATAACCATTTTAGACACTGAATTTTTCTTTTGAGAAACAACATTACTTACATTTCTGGGGAGGAAGAAAACACCTGAAAAGAATAAACCCTCTGAATTAAAATAAGTGATTTCAAGTAAATTCTTCTGTCACTTGCCACATGCTGAAAATAAACAAATGAGTAACAACAAGAAGTTAGAAAGTAACAGAACATGCTCAGATATAGACATGGCTTGAATTTTGCACTAAAATTATAAATACAAGCTATTCCAGATAATAAAGTTCAGTCTGAGAAGTGTTTTAGTTTAGTATAGTTTAATCAAGGGAAGCTTAAAGATTTAATTTTAAAAACTTAGACTGAGACATAGATAAAGCTGGGACGTCAGTGTGGTTCTGGAGGAAACCAGCTCTACGAACCTCCCAGTAGTTGACAAACCTTCACTCTAGCTGTCCACTGCTGAAAATGACTCAGAGACTCCAATTCCATTTCTCCCTGATCTCTAAGCCTCCAAGTTCCAATTGCTTAAGAGTAAACATTCTGGCTCAGCTCATCTTTTTAAGTCGAATCTTTCATGTGGTGGGTTGTTGGCCAGTATTCATTCCTCATGATCTAACAAGTTACTGCCAGGGAAGCAAGATGACATGAACCATTGCCCAAACTATGGAATGAGCAAATTTTCTGAACAGAGAACATGGAAGAAATACATACCCGAAAGCTTATGTAACACACTGTAATCCAATATGTCTAATATATGTTTCCCACTAAGAAAGAGCCAAGCAGATAGGTAATCAATAAACATTTGTAGAATAAAAAATAAATCCATGTGTGCTACACATAGATGCCCATATTCTTGTGACATCCGACCAAAATTTTTATTGCCCAACATAATCCAGTGCTGGTAGGTTCGAATACAATGTAACCACACCTTCCATTATAAAATATAATAGTCACCCACAGACAATGCCTATAGTGCTATTCCATAGTGTATTTCCTAAAGTCACTGTCAGTCACTGAGATTTTTCCTGTAATTTTCTCCTCTAGTGCATGGGTTGGCAAACTCCAGCCAGTGGTCCAAATCCTTCCCATCGCTTGTTTTTATAAACAAAGTTTTATTGGAACACAGCCATGTTCATTTGTTCTCATAGCATCAATGGCTGCTTTCAAAATACATTGGCAGTATTCAGTAGTTGCAACAGAGAAGGTATGACCCAAAAACATACAATATTGATTATCTGGCTCTTTAGAGAAAAATATGCTAATCACTGCTCTAGTTCATTTGTTCAATTTATTCAACAAATATTTAATGAGCACCGACTACAAGCTAAGCATTGGCTAAGAGCCAGAAATTAAGAAATGAACTAAAGAAATTCCTTGATGAATTACAAGTTAAGATAGTGGACAAAGAATAAAAATGATTACATGTGAGAAAGATGTGAGTGCTATAGATAAAAGGTGAGATAAAATAAAGCAGTTGCATATGCTTGGTGACTGGGGTCATGGTTATTTTCACCTAGTGTAAAGCTAACCATGAAAAATTCTCCCACTAACATGATATTTGCATAGAAGTCTAAAAGAAATAAAGGTGAGAGAGCAGTGTGGATATCTGCAAGAAATACGTTATAGGGGACGAAATAATAAATTTCCTCTCTAACAATAGAGATCAAAAATGCATGAAACAAAACTGACAGAATTAAAAGGAGAGATGGAAAATTCAAGATAATAGTTAGAGATCAAATTAATGGGTAGAACTGTGTGGAAGATAATCAATGAAGCAGAAGAATTTAACATATTATTAGACAATGCAGATATCAATGGACCTTCTCCCAACTGCAGCGGAATACACATTCTTCTCAAGCACACATGAAACATTCTTTAGGATAAATCATATATTAGGCCATAAGACAAGTCTCAATGAATTTAAAAGGATTGAAATTATACAAAGTATGTTCTCAACCACATGGAATTAAAGGAGAAATCAATAGCAGAAGGATATTTGTATAATTCACAAAAATGTGGAAATAAACTAACACATTGCTATATAACAAATGGGTCAAAGTTATGATAAATTACAAGGGAAATTAGAAAATATTTTGAGATGGATAAAAATAAAGATACAACATATCAAAACTTACAGGATGCAGCGAAAGCAGAGTTTAGATGGAAATTTGTAGCTGTAAGCACCTAAATTAAAAAAGAAGAAATATCTCAAATCAATAATAACCTAACTATTGAAAAAAGAGAAAAAAAACAAAGAAAAGAAAAAAAACAACCATTAAACTAAACCAAAGAAAGCAGAAAGAAGAAAATAATAAAAAATAGAACAGAACTAAACAAAATTGAGATTAGAAAAATAGTAGTGGAAATCAATGAACCAAGGGTTGGATCTTTAGAAAGATCAAAAAAATTGGGAAATCTTTAGCCAGTTGTCCGAATGGAAAAAAGAGAGAAGACTCAAATTACTAAAACAAAGAATGAAAGAGACAACATTACCAACTTCACAGAAATAAAAGTGATTTTAAGGGAGTACAATTAAAATCCATATGCCAACAAATTAGATAATTTGGATAAAATAGATAAGTTCCTAGAAAGATACAAATAACCAAAACTTACTCAATAATAAATAGAAAATCTGAATAAACATATAGCAAATAAGGAGGTCAAATGAGTAATTCAAAATACAGAAGAACCCAGGCCAGATGTGTTCATTGATGAATTGCACCAAACATTCAAAGACTAATGCCAACCTTTCACAAGAGAAGAACAAGTTCCCAATTCATTTTTATGAGACTAGTATTACCCTGATATCCAAACCAGTAGTATTACCCTGATATCCAAACCAGACTAGTATTACCCTGATATCCAAATATCAAAAGAAAAGGACACTACAAACCAATATATCTTGTGTTTTTGTTTTTACACAGAACTCCCGAACAAAAATTAACCAACAAAATCCAGTAACATATGGCAAGATTTATTCATCATGAGCAAATGAGACTTACCTCAAAAATGCAGGTTGGTTTAACAACCAAGGTCAAGAATGAAGTACTTATTCTGGCCCCAGCTATAAAAGAAACTTACCTCTTAGAATCTGAAAACAATGGAGTGAAAAAATTTAAAAATCAAATCAGTAATTGCATTCCAAATTCACGGTGATATGTTAATATTCTGTAAAATACTAATTATATCAGAAACATCATCTGCAACTGGAGTCACTGTCTGGTTGGCTTACAGTAATCCAACATCATTCTTAAGAATCCAACAGTATTTTGCTTCAGCAAGATAGGGGAAGTCTATTGTGATGATACTAACACTTTCACTTTTTTCAGGATGATCTTTGACCTAATTGGGGTAGGGTGGAGGTACACAGGCTTCCAAGTTTTATACTTGACCCTTTGTCCATAAGAACCAATACCAGGAATTATAATGATAACTGGAGAAATAACCTATGTCAGATGAACTTGGACCAAAACCCATTTATAACAAGAACTTCATTTGTAAATTAAATCTGATCTCAGATAGGTTACCATTGTTTCTGAACACAGGAATTACATTGTCCCAAGCATTACTAGTTGGTTTATTTTTCTTCCTTTGAAGAACAGACATCAAGATAAAAAGCTACAGGTCATACTAAAAAAGGCGACCAGAAAGTTTCATGTGATGTTCTTGTAAGATGGTAGGCCATTGCTTTCATGATTACCCACAATTCCTTATATTCAAGGGTTTGGGGATGAGAAATTACCTCATGTCTAGAAACTATCAGATGCAATGACTAACAAGCTGGTGTCAATAAGAGGACTTATTTCCAAATCTTGCTTTTGCAATTAAACAAACAAAAAATCGGCAATAACAAAATCTTAAACTTAAATCTTTAGTGGACAGTCCTATTTAGTATATTTTTTCCCCTCGATAAAACTGTAGTACATATGGAAGTACCAGAAATCTCTGCATGTCTAGATACTCCTTAAATCAAGATGATTTACTGGTCTTTCCTCTTCTGATGGTAAATGATCATCCACTTGCATCTGCCAGTGAACTGTCTCTTCCTGACCAGGACAGTTTTGATTTCTCTCAAACCTTTGGAGGTTGCCACTGAGTTGCCATATTCCCCACTAAGATTCCTGGCTGAGAAAGAAATATCAAAATTGTCAATTCCAGTGTGACAGAAGTTTGGCAATTGCTTATAACAATGAGACAGAAGAGAAACATACCATAACATAGTCAAAGGTCCATGGACAACATGCACAGAATAGATAAGCCTAATATTCATGGCTCCTGGGGTCTTTAAATTCTTTCATTTACATTGTGATAATGCCGTTGATGTCAGATATCACAGGCCTGCCTTTGGTTGCAAATTTATATCAATTGACTCAGCAAATTCTTCCATTCACAGCTAGCTGCCTACATGAATACACCAAAGGCAGAATCACTGGCATGAGACACCGGTAAAATTAATTTGGCTGAATGTAAAATTATAGTCTGTTTTGGCAGTATCTGTCAAAATGTAAAAGATACATTCTCTTTTGCCAAGAAGTTCCACTTGAAAGGATTCATTCTTGATATATTCTGGTATAAAATCCCAAAGAAGTAAATAAAAATGTATTCACTGAAGCATTTTTTTGGTGATCGCCTAAACCTGGGGACAACAGTTGATTAATATGGAATAGGTTTAATATATTACATGTGTCAATGCAATGAAATTCCAAACAGTCTTTTAAAAAGATAAAGCAAATCTATACATGCTGCCTTGGTGGGTGCTTCTGAGAATTTTTCACCAGAAAAAAAAAACACTTGAAAACAGTATAAATAAATGTATAAAATGATATCATTAATGTACTATATTTGTTGCATAGCCACAATATTAGCAATATTGTTGTAGCAACATTGGCTACCTATTTTTGGTGACAGGGTTATGATTGGAGATTATTTTATTATTTGCTGTTTTCACTTTTATACATTTGATTTTTATAAAGACAGAGGTAATTCTATTATTTATTTAAATATAAAAATTTAATGTTTGACAATTACATAGAATTATGCCCAGTTTTTCATAGTAGAGATGTGACTTTTGCTCTTATATTTTACTTCTACATCTACACTTCCGAGGGTTTACCATGATTACTCCTATTGTCAATGGCACATGTTTGTAAAACAGCAAATTTCTCTGAGTTTAGAGGTGCATTCTAGGATGTTTTGAGAAAAGAGATCGATCATTTACTGTTGGCCTCCTAGAAACTGTGCTTTCAACAGCAGAGTCTGCCAGCTTAAGAGGCCAGTGTCTCTGAGATCACCTAGGATATGTGGCATCATTAGAACTGGTTGAAAAACCTCCATACACAATAAATGAAGAATAATCCAATAACCTCATGAGGGTGATTTTTATTTAGCAAAGGATTAACTCTTGTTAATTTGCTGAAGGCAAGTGAGTGGAGGCCATACCTTACAACCAAACACATGAGATCAGAAACATGTTGAATGGGTCAATTTTACAGTGAGAGTTAGTGCAGGGACTAACTCCAGGAACCGCTGGTGATCTCTGCCTCCAGAAGCAGATTCAGCACCCACTGGGTCTGAAGAGGTATGCCAAGAGTGCAGCTCTGGACGGGGCTCCTTGACTTACAATCCACGTAATAAGAATCAGCATTTTTCAGTTGTATAATGGGATAAATAATACTGCCTACCTTATAAAGTTACTATGAGAATCAAATAATTGGCTGTGGTAAAGCATTGAAAAGTGTGTGGCTGAATAAACTGGAGTTATCATTATTATTTCGTCATTACTTAGACAAAATAAGCCCAGGTCCTCATGAATATATATATGTTAATCTCAGTCATTTATTCAGTTTAAAAAAATTTCAAAAGAACCTCTATTGCCTAAAAAAAAAAAAAGTATTATTGTCTCATCTGAATATTTTCAAGATATTATGAATACACACTTGAAAACATGATTAATGATTTCCATATGAATTTTTAAAAACCTATGGATGTGGTTAGCAAGTAAAAAACATTTTCCCATTATATGGCAGCATTAATAGTTTGGCACTCATAAGAATATATTCTGGCAAACGTTTCAAATGCTTTTTTGAAGCGAAGTTTGTTGAACAACATTCACTTATGTCATTTTGATTGTGAATTAATTGCCAGAATCTATCCTTATCAGAGAAGGCTTTGAAATATTATTTGCCTTTCTGCCTCCATTAGAATAGCCCAGGATAGGCTGCAGTAATAAATAAACCTTAAAATCTCATTGGCTTGTCACAACAAAGATTTATTTCTTGCTCCTGCCACAGTTTGGGCAGCTCTCTTGCACTCTTCCAGCTTCAGCTACTGTTTCTGAAACAGATGGCCTCTAAATTTTTTTGAGAGAGATCTGGAGGGACATTCAAGATATTTCTAATAGCAAGGCAGGCCTAAAATCAGTCTATATCATTTTGGCCACATTTGACTTCCCCGAATTCAGGGAGCTGGGCCAAGCCTGACTGTATGGGAAGCTGCTGAATAAACCTGGCTATGTGCTTTGGAAAGAAAGGTGAGTGGAGATCCCAGAACTTTGTCTCTGCCATACAAATCCATATCCACAAATGACTTGGAGTTTTGCATGTTTGTGAGTCTCAAAACTGAAAAGCAGAATTACTTTATGATGATGAGAACAGGATCTGGCAAGCAGGGGCTTCAAGAATACTGGTGGATTAACTGATGGAGAACCACATCATTTGTTAAATTAAACAATGTTGAACTGATTATCTCCAGTGGAGACTGATTACAAAAAGTCCTCCTTATTCAGGACTTTGTTATCAGGTATGCCTTTTTCTTTTTTTTCCTTTTGAAACAATTAATTACATTTCATCTTATTTATCTTATTTGCATTTTGTTATTTTTAAATGTATCACATCATTATGATTACATTGAAGTTATATTTACTCTTCTGATTTCTGGGAAGCATTACAGGTTTTCCTCTTTGGGTATCTTACATGTGTTTCTTTTTAAATAAATGCATTAACAGTAAGACAATTTTTTTATATATTATAACACATTAAATAGCTAAACATATAGGTGGTACAAACACATGGCAAAACTTGTGACTGCGTTCCTCAGATAGCTGAAGTTTGGAAATCATATGTCTAAAAAGCATGAATTCAAGTACCATATAGTTGTAAATTTAAAACAGGGCTGATGCTTGTATGTAAGTGTTAAAGACAGAGTAGCTCATGTGAAGTAAAACCAATACAAAAAACACCAAATGAATTCAAAACTCATTTTGCAAGTTTCTCCTTAGTATCATGTAAGTCACTTGTCTAAATTTACACACATTATTGCGGGCTAGTGATTTTTTAAGCTAATAGACAGTTAAGTTTAAAATAAAATGAACAAAAACAATGCAAGAATTGGCTAATTTTCTCTACTTGCCATCAACAAGGCCAAGTATTTAACCTTCCCACTGTTTATATTTGAGTATGTATCTGCGTGTGTGTGAGTGTGTGTGTGTTCATGAAATGTTCTTGAAATGAGAATGGAAAAATACCACTCTCAAGAAATTGTATTTCACATTAAATAGACTTAATAGCTATTCAAAATTTTTACTGGGAGCCATATATTACGGAAAAGTTATTCAATGTAATACTGAGATACTATAAATAATATGAATTATTATAATTCAGGATAAATGTTTGTTTTCAACAAATATTTATTATCTGAGCAGCATGTACTAGATTCTGGGATTATAATAAAATGGGCCTTGCCCTTCAAAATAAAAGGGATGGCCTGAACCTAAAACTCAATATGCTAAATGCCAGACAGAAGTATCCACTGATCATCTTGAAGCAACACGAGGGAATATCTAAATCTAATTGGGGGAATGCAGGTGGGGTGTGTAGATTTATCAGAGAGAAATTTATGATTGCACTATGTTAAAAGTGAATGAGACTTTTCCAGATATTCAAGTGGGATAAAACTATTACAGGTTAAAAAAAAAATACCACCAATGTGCAAAGGTAGTATATTTGAGAATCCCCAAATACTTCAGTATAGATGGAGGTGAGGAGAGGGTAAGGAATATTTGGGGCCAGCTGCGTAATTTGCAGACCCCAGTGCAAAATGAAAATGCATAGTCTTTTGTGTGGGGGTTCGGGGGTGAGGAAGAGTGAATCTCCCCTTCTCACAGGGCCTGCTGTCTCATTCCCTAAGGGGAAGCATCTTTCATGCTGAAATGAGCTGTGTGCTCTATGTACCTGGATTGGGGATGGGAGCAAGATTCCCACCATATCGTCATCTGCCAAATCATCAGGTGCATGAGCCTTGCCCTGCTGAGTGCCACACAGAGTGTGATCAACCCCTACATTTCCCTACTCACCTCATA
The DNA here is from genome assembly GCF_964194185.1 of Rhinolophus hipposideros. Classification (NCBI taxonomy): domain Eukaryota; kingdom Metazoa; phylum Chordata; class Mammalia; order Chiroptera; family Rhinolophidae; genus Rhinolophus; species Rhinolophus hipposideros. The sequence continues at coordinate 86,762,459 of NC_138051.1, forward strand.
CACTCATTCACACCCAGGACAATGCCATGGCCAAAGGCAAATGCAAGCATGGTTCCACTCTCACAACCCAGTCATCAGCCCCTGTGAGGGTGTCCAGGTTACTTTGTAGGTGTGGGGTCTGGGAGGCTGAGACTCCATTCTGGAGGTGGTGGATGGACTATGTGTGGGCCTACTGTCCAAGCCTCTGCCACCTTATCCCATTGGACTTCACCTATAAAACACAACTTCAAAGATAAAATTAGTAAGCGTTTGAAGATGGCCACTGCAGAATATTAAACTAGAACTTCCTCTGGTTACCTGCCCAGAAAGCTGTACCTGGAGCAGCAACAAGAGCAGATTGATCAGAAGTAAATGCTGCTTGTGTTTGCGTGCTAATGTGTGTGGACTCTAAATTAGAGGTAAATGGTTGGCATTAAAGGATTTTGTTTTTTTTTAATATAAAGGACAAATAGTAGTGTAATCATTGAAAAGAAGTGGAAAACAAGATTCAGGAATATTGTAGAGTTTTTCGATTAAAAGTAATAGTAAAGTTTACTTCAAAATTTAATTTTTATGACTGAAGTTCACAATCACTATTTTAGATTATGGCTTTATTGGGCCACATTGGTAGAAGCACATAATGATTTGATTACAAAACTGTAAAGTGGTGGATCCCCAATTGTTCCAGATGTGTAAACTAAAACTTGTATGCTGAAATTAAAGTGGTTATCTTCACTGAGCCAGTCACCTACTTCTTTCTAGCATTTAAATATTGTTTTTTTGCTAACACGGCTGCCGTGATTTTGCTATAGACTTATAGTCATAATATTTACAAAATGCTTCTGTGCCAGAATTTCTCTCATAGAATATCAAGCTTAATTTAACTCATCCTACAAACAGAGAAAATGAAACGGTATACCCGATGGAAAAACACAGAAGTGAGTCAAACTCATGTTTCAAGACCATGAGTTTATCTAAGCAAATTTTTTTGTGGGCTCTGTGGCAGCTCTGCTTATGAGATAATGGGATGATACATATCACCACATCCCTCCCACTCATCTCATTCTCTCTCTTGCTCCTCCAGCTGCCAAGTAAAACTTATACAAAGTAACGAAAGCTTTTCTGGTTCCTGACCTTCACTGATTCATCCCATGCTGCCATATTTAATGTTGCTCTCCAACCAGTTTGGCTATATTTTCAAATCTTCTTACCCTTATTATAAATATCTGTGGGGGCCTATGCTTTGAAAGATGATGTTAACTAGAAAAATTTCATTTCAGGGAAATAATGTCTTGTTTTGCTTTTCTTAGGTCAAAATTTTAAAATACTATTAAATCAGGCTCTAGTTGATGAAAGCAGCTAAATTTTCTTCAAGAACTTTAAAAGGAAGAGTTTAGGGACACTTTATAATGCCGTTTCCATCTTCCTGAAGTCTAATAAGTAAATAACATTCTCAAAAACTAGGGATAGAAAAATAATACTTTTAAGGATGGATAGTTGGAAGAGTGCTGGTATAAGACAAGAGGGTAGATGGAGACATTGGAAAACTGGAGAACACTTACATTGCCTCAATTCATTCAAACTAAACTTAAAATTTTAGCTAATTCTACTAATCTACAGTGGTGAATTGATTTCAAAGATGGCCATGACAATAGCTCATATCCCACATGTCTTTCACAAGAAGACTTGACCACTCTCACAATCAAAAATGATATCATCCTCACCCCCGTTTGAATTTGGCTTTTTCTTCTGACTAGCTTTGACCACTAGAATGCAGCCAAAGTGAAACTGAGGCTTCCAAAGCTCATCTTTACAAACTTTTGTGGTTTCTGTTTTCATGCTTTTGGAATGCTTCTTCTCAGACTACCGCCTCCAGACTTCTGTGCTATGAGAACGGCAAAGGAATCCACCTGGAGAGACCATAAGGAAGGGAATCAAGGTGCCCTAATGATAGTCTCAGCTTCTGTTCTCTCTCCTCCTCTGCAAAAACACTATCACACTAGTGACCCAGGTGAGTCCAGAAGATGAACCTTCTGGCTGTCTGGCAGAATCATAACAAAAAATAAATCATTGTTGTTTAAACCACTATGTTTGGTTGTTTGTTATTTAGCCATTGTTAACTGATACATTACCAAACTTTATGTCCCCCAGTCTGTGACTCTAGTTTGAAACCCGTAAGAAACTCAATTAAAACTCTAGGACCTTGTAGAATAAAATTGCATTAATTAATTAATTTTATTTTATTGTTTAATGCTTAGGTAGCTTTCTTTTAGTCATAATATAAACTCTCATTATATGCCAGATATAAACTTATCCTATATAATATATTTTTTTGCTGTATACCAATTAAAATTTTTGAGTTTGGTTTACACATGGTATGTGACAATTAAAATATTTAAAATTTCTTTTTACTGATAAAGCCTTGGTTAACATAGTAATTCAACCTTTAGTTATAAATTTACACATATTTCACAGTGTTTCTTGAATTCTATCCTTGATTGGGGGAGTTGGAATGGAGAAAACAATTTGAATTCCATATAGATTTTAATAATAGTATTAATATAAGCCCACATATATATCTCCTTGCTTTAAACTAAAACCTAATTACATAAAATCTTCTACAGGAAATGATTTGTACTCTATTTGCTCTACACTTTCCTTTCTTCCATTCATTCTTGGGGTAATCCCGCTTCAGCTGGGGGATGTCTTTCCATGACTGCCTAGTCGTGGTGGTGAATCTGGCCCACTCATACTTACATGCCAACATGCAACGGAAGTATCAGCTCTGTCATGAAACTTTCCTCCTTGGGAAAATGAATTATTTCTTTTTGTGTGTGTCACTCTGCCCTGTACCTATGTCTATAACAGTACCTATAATATTTATTTCAATATATATGCTAATATGTATATGTCCTACCCTATAAATAGTAAATATCCTAAATTGAAATTTACCACTCTATTACCTATCTAGAATCTCTAGAACAAAGCATAATGCTCGGTCTGTAGTTATTACTTGATGAATGTATTTTAAGGAGTAAATAAATGAACCTCATCTTTATTTTTGTGACTGTATGGTCTTTATTGATATTAACCCGTATCTTAATCTGTCTCAGGTATCCCTATATTTTTGTCTTCCAGTCTGTATAGTATTACACGTAATGTTATTTCTCCCAGGAGCTTATGAATTTCATCCCATCACAGTCTGGGCTGAGATAAAATAGAATCTCAATTCTATTCCCAAAGTTTCTAGCTGGGTTTGTTTATTAATTAATTAAATATTTATTAATTTATATATTTTCAGTTCCTCGTAAACAGTGGGCGAATTATTTTCATTAATTCCCATGTAGCTGTCACTGAATAAATATCTAAATTAAATAAATGATTTAATAGGTTACACAAATCTCAAGTACTTTATTTGTTTTAGCGCATGGTAGCTGCTTTAGACAGTAAAACTCTCATCAGTGATTAAAACCAGTTACAATATTATCCTATTGGAAAATGTAACTCCTCTGACAGTTATTATCTTTATGATATAATTTACTGGGTAGAATTGCAGCAAATATATACCTATCTATACAAGACTATTACATGATGTATTAATTTTTCTGCTGTATATAACTTTTTATTATACAAGTAATACATGAACTTTTCTTGCAAGAACTTTTCTACAAACTGCAAAATCTTCTTTGAGTATCCCCTCAAATTCCATTTCCTTTACTTCTTCCCTAGATGTAGCTACTGTCAAGTTGTATATTTCTTAGTATATCTATAAGACATGCATACATGGTTAAGATCAATTAAACTCTTTGTATTTATGTATGTGTCATTTTGCCTTCCATTAATGAATGAGAAGACATCAAATCTTAACTGTGTATTTTCCTTGAGCACACAGTTAAAATCACGGACTCTGTCAGTCATAATTTTGAAATTAAGTTTTTAAAAGCCCACTTCACTTTAAATTATATCTATCCCATAAAAAAATCCAGATATTTATGTTTTGTGATAGCTTGCTTGGATGTAGTCCAAAAGGTGAAGTGGGTGAGCTTACAATCTCCAAACTAACATATTGAAACAGCATGGTGTAGGAGCAGCAATGTTAAGTGTGCTTGCTTGTCTTGCTTTTATCAAACATTAACATCTTTTGCATTGCAAGGGGGACCTCTTAGGATTCAGAAGGACAGCTGTGGTTTACATTCCCAAGTCTCCTCCTCCCCACATCCTATCCTCAGACATCCCCAGAGCCTCTGCCATCAGGGCCCTCTTGGCCTTAATTGTGACAACAATGGGGCTGTTCATAAGGAACCACTCACCTCAGCAGCCTTGCGAGCCCCTTTATGGTTTCTGTGTGAGCTTGACTGATTACCCAAGGAACATATACTATACCTCGTCAGATTGCTTATTAAGGAGGCTGGGACTTGATTTTTAAAGAATGGGAAAGAATACATTTTATTCTTAACTGTTCCATAATACAGTTCCTTTGGGCACATATTACAAAAGACTCAAGGTGAGGCAAGTACCAGGTTGCATTTAGGCAGAGCGAAAAAGCACTCTATATTGTGATGAAGTGCTTTTAACATTTCACCATTTAACACAGTTGGGTTCTAGTAGGAGGTTTCTGTCATGAAGTCTTTTCAGTCAAGAGTCTATCAAAGAGCTTAGGTCACTTACTTCTACATTTAAAAAGGAGATTTTATTCCAAATGCTATCAATGGGAATAACTAAATAACTAAAAGGCACATTCGCAAACCATGAGCCCCACAAGGAACTTAAGTAATTATACGGCCATGGATTTTACAGAATATATGCATACACACACACACACACATACACATACACACATACAGAAAGACAGACACAGGTGTACTTACTTATTTGGAAAACATATCTTCTGTTATTCAATGATTTTACAGGGGGAAATGAACACTATTCACTTATCAGTTTTTCTATTTCCTTCATTATTTACAAAAGTAAATGACTCAAAAATATATAAGAAAGTTAGATAAATGTTATATATATGCTAGACATAGCATTTATACTACACCAGCACAAGCATGTATATGCATATATTTGTCTATTTTAAATAAAAACAAAGGAACAGAGGTTCAGGATAGCGATGGAATCACCAGGAATTTAAGAATGTGGTTTCAGATTTTGACATTAGTTTACTATGTGGCCTTGCACATTGTCATTAACTTTCCTACAACTCTTCATAATTCTGGCAAATGGGATCCAAACATTGAATAGAGGTTAGCAAGTTATGAATGGACCACTAAATATGCATCCTATAAAAATAGAGATTTTCACCCATAAAGAACCTTCAGTGTCACACTTAATAAAACATTTACTTACTGTTCCATTTCTCCCAAGCAAATGAACAAATGTGAGGTAAATAGTCATCTGACATCAGGCTCAAAATTCCCTCTTTCCACCTATTTATAACGTTATTCAGTTTGAAAATGTATTTGAAAAATTACTTTTTTTTTTTTTTTGCACATTCTACATTTTATTTTGCAGCTGGAAAATTGAAATGCCCAGAAGTTCTCATATCTTTTAGGCTGCAGAGTAGAACAATCAGAGGAACTGTATTTCTGGAACTCAGATGGAGGCCTAGATAAGTAATATTTGAATAAACTAAATTAACCAGTTAGAGTTGCTTTAAGAAAAGTACTCTACGCTCTTGTGATAACTTTTCACTACCCATTTTTCAAAAACAGTTAATTCTAAAAGTTGAGGGGAAAGTAAATAATGCTATTTCAGCATAAAGTCAATAGATGTGTATTCATTATTGATATAAAATACATTTTTATTTTACTGTATGATCAAATGACAGGTATATTTTGAATACTAGCTACCAGAATACTTCTGTAATGAATCTAGCAAAAGCTTAAATAATTGTCTAATCTTTTTCACCTAAACAGAAGATTGTTCAATCATGTCGAAAACTAATAATGGCATGCACAAAAGACAGAAAATAATCAAGATTTAATGTCATGATTTATCTCCATAGTCACTTGAACTCTCCAGATAACAGTATTGATTCAGAAACTCTGCATATCTTGAACAGTATTTAGCACACATCATCCAAAAGAGATGTGGATCCCAGTTATGCATCCCTTATTTATGAGCTTTGTGACCTTGTGACCTCACACAAATTACTTAATCCTCCAGATGCTGAGATTCTTCATCTTTAAAATGAAGTCTAAATTGATATTAGACTATACTAAAACTAGTATTAGGTCATTTTCTCCCCAAATTGATTCATAATATGAATCTGATAGAGTCAAGAACAGGTCCAAAACAAGACGAATGAGACTGACTTAAATTTAAATACCTTTTAGAGAACAAATAGAACACTAAGTAAAAAGAGAAGATCGTAGAAATTACAGAGAAAAGGTAAATTAATTTAAGCTAACTAGCCATTAGACTGACAACAGGCTTCTCAAAACCAATAGGTTAATCCAGAAGAAAGTCAGATAATATCTTCAAAATGCTCAAATAGTCCAATTATCAGCTTAGAATTCTACCCAACTGCACTGTCATTCAAAACGACCACGAACTACAGGAATGGTACACAAAGTTAGACTGAGAGATTATGACTACAGGCCATTATTAAAATAACTTTAAAGAATGAACTGAAAGAAGTAAATCAAACTAACATTAAACAATAAAATATTAAGAAAAGTAGTGAACAAAGAAACTTATACATCTATGAGTAAAAAAAAAAAAAAAAATTAAACAGACTTCTGGTTTCAGCTTTGACTCGTAAAGAGCTTGGAAGCATCACTCCTGTCCTAACAACAAGACAAAGCTGCACAAACCAAAAAACAGTGACTTTTGTTGGCTCTCTCAGAGAATCGAGATTGCAGAATAAGCTACCACAGCAAAACCTGGAGAGCAAGGCTAACCCACAACTTCACGGCCAAGATCTGCTCACCTGGAGCAGAAGTCACTATTGCCATAAACTGGTAGAATTTATCATTTAAATGTTAATTTTGATGAATTGCTAGAGGAAGAGTAGTAACTAATATGAGGGAGAAACTCTCAGAGGTTGCAGTCCTAGAGGAACCTAGACACTTTGGTGGATTTTACTTTCAGGAACACCATCAGCATTTCATCAGAAAGAGCCCCTTCTGGCTCTGGCAGTGAGAGGGATGAAGGATCATACTCAACAGTTAGAAACAGTCCATTTCCCCCTAAGATGGGGAGCAAGGCAAAGATGTCTGCTCTTACCACTACTATTCATTGTTATACTGAAGGTCCTAATTAGTGCAATAAGATAAGAAAGGAAACAAAAAGTATACAGATTGGAAAGGAGAAATAGAAAACTGTCTTTATCAAAAGATGACATGATTTTTCTGTGTACAAAATCCCAAAGAATAGATACACACACACACACACTCCTATGATTACTAAGCAAGTATATGGTAAGTTTACCTGAGGAAAGGTTAATATACAAAAGTCAATGCTTTCAAATATTCCAGCATACTGGAATTTGAAATTAGAAAAAGTACCATTTATAATAGCTTCTCCCAAAAAGAAATTCTTAGAAATAAATCAAGTGAAATATGTATAAAATCTATATGTGGACATTACAAAGATTCTGATGGAAGAAATAAAAGATCTAAATAAATGAGGACATATTCCATATTCATAGATTAAAAAACTCAATATTGCTAAGGGGTCAGTTCTTCCCAAATGGATCTATATATTTAATGCAATCCCAACAAAACACCCCAGCAAAATATTTCATAGATGTTGACAAACTAATTCTAAAGTTTATATGGAAAGGCATAAAACCTAGAATAGTGTTCTTTCAAATATGAAAATAATAGATAATATAATAGCAAGAGTGTTAAAACAAAATATTGAATATGCAAACACTTGTAAATATTTTAAAAATGAAAAGGCATATAATATAGCTAAAATGTAGACTAAAAAAAATGAGAATATCATTAACTTTATGCCCAATAATTGAAAACCATAGATGAAATGCATAGTATTCCAAAAGATGTAACTTACGAAAATTAAATTAAAAAAATAATCAGTCCCAAAGAGACAACTGTTGAAGGTTTGAATCGATACTATAAAATATGCCCGCTAAAAGTAAGGGGAAATCCCCCACCAGATCATTGGTGAGATCAATATTTTTCTTTATAACCCAATTCTTATTCAAAGTCTTCCTGAAAATACAAAAAAAAGAAAAAGAGAGAGAGAGAGAGAGAGAGAGAGAGAGAGATTTCCCTCACTTGTTTTATGAGACTATTATAATTTTTATAAAAAAGCCAGACTAGGATGGAGGATTAAAAAATCCATTAGGCCAATGTTAGTAAACTAAATTTAGAAATATGTACAAAATATAATACAGCATAACCAAGTTGATTTGTTCACTTAAATATAAAACTGATTTTACTTTGCCACACCCTTTTATGAAAAATACTGTGAAAAAAATAAGATGGGACTAGAAAATAACTTCTTTAACTTGATTGTGCACAGAAGTTGTAAAATAAATAATTAAATGTTAGTATCATATCCTTAAAGTAAATACATATTTGTAATATATGTACATATGTATACATATGTATATATGTATATATATAAGTACATATATTCATATATATGTACATATATACCTGTTAATGCTGCTTTATTGTACAGCCAATGTTTACAACATAGTCGTTGCAGTAAAACAAGAAAAACAAAGCAAAAGAAATAGCTTTGGGAGGAAAAATAACATTGTTATTAACCATTAGCAATATGATAGCCTAAAATCTGAGAGGCCCTATAAGAAAAAAATAATAAATTTCCTTGGTAATCTCTTAACAGAAACACTTATGTCCATATGTTTCAGAATTAAGTTTTGAGTTTTAGAAAGGTAAAAAGGTATATAAGCATACATTATGTAACATTCTCAACAGATTGGGAACAGCACCCCGTAATCAAATACATAAATGTTTTTCAATGAAACCTATGAATATTCACATTAATTAAGACAAAGACTGTAAATAGGCTAACATCTGTTCAGATCAGATTGGCCTTGGAATAAGATCTGGTGCCAAACTTAACTTAAAAACTCAACATTTAGAGCTTTTTTAATTTCAGAATTATGAATAAGGTATTGTGAATCTGTTGCAAGAAGAGAGTCAAGCATAATTGCTATACGAAAGTTACACATAAAAAAATTACATTCTTCAATATTAGCTACACAAATTCTTCCTTGAGGGATCTCAGTCTTTCCTCTTAAGACTTTCAACTACTAATTGGATGAGGCCCAAAAAACACTGTGTAAGGTAATCTGCTTTACTCAAAGTCTACTGAATTAAATGTTAATCATATCTAAAACTTACCCTCACAGCAACATCTACACTGCTTCTCCACTGAAAACTGGGTGTCATGGTGAACCAAGCTGACACCTAAAATTAACTATTATATTTTTCTTCATTATTTGAAAGATATTTTACATGTATAGAACTCTATACCCATAAAGGTGGGGAGTTCCTTTCTTTCCCTCTCCTCTCCTCTCCTCTCCTCTCCTCTCCTCTCCTCTCCTCTCCTCTCCTCTCCTCTCCTCTCCTCTCCCCTCCCCTCCCCTCCCCTCCCCTCCCCTCCCCTCCCCTCCCCTCTCCTCTCCTCTCCTCTCCTTTTCTTTCAGCACTTTAAAGCTGACATTTCATTGCTTTCTAGTCTGCATGGTTTCTAGAGAAAACTTTTCTGACATTCTTGTCTTTGTTCTTCTGTATGTAATGTGCCTCTTAAAAGAAATGATCTTTTTCTACTATTTTCAACAATTTGATATTACTTTTATTTCTTCTTCTTGGTGTTTGTTGTGATTGTTGGTTATGCAGTGCTATTGTTTGAAGGTTTGTGTCCCCTCAGAACTCTCATGTTTAAATCCTAATGCCTGATGTGAATGCGTTAGGAGGTGAGGTCTTTGGAGGTGCTTAGGTCATGAAGATGGAGCCCTCATGAATGGAATTAGTGCTCTAATAAAATAGGTCCTATATTTCCTCTTTAGCCCCTTCCATCATGTGTGGATACAATGAGAAGTCTGGGACCTGGAAGTGGGCTCCCACTGAACCATGCTGGCATCCTAAGTCTGAGGACTTCCTGTCTGCAAAACTGTGAGAAATAAGTTTCTTTCGTTTATAACCTACCCAGTCTGTGGTGTTTTGTTATTGCTGTCCAAAAGGACTAAGACAGGCAGATTTAGAGTTTTCAACAAATTTGGAAATCTTTCAGTAATTATTAAAAAAAGAAAAAGGTTTAATTCTCCCCTGCATTCCATTCCTTTCTTTATGAATCTCTGATTACACGCACGTAAGACTGATACTATTCCATAGTTCATGCTGTTCAATTTGGCTCCAATCATTTTTTTTCTGCTTCATTTTAGATGTTTTCTAAATGCAAAACAGTCAAGTAGGGTAGCTTCTTGGAGGCATCCTAAACTAGGTCTCCACAGAAACACCAAAACAGAGAGAAAGTTTAAGAAGCAGGCACTCCTTATGATCATCAACTCTCACAACCTCCACAGGACCCTGCCTTCCTGCTCAGCTCTTGCCTCAGTGGGAGAACTAGAGTAAGCACACGTTTACATGTTTTCCTATTCAGGACATCTCTCTTGGGCGAGTTGTCACCCTTTTCCCTTCCTTGTAGGCACACAATCTCTGTTAACTGTTCTCTTATAGAACCTCTCTATCATTTTAGTTTGGGGAAGATGGTGAGACACCCCTCTCCATGAGCATTGAGCTCCCCACAAAACCACAACCACTGCCCCTCATTACACCCTAGCAAAAATATCCAGTACAGTTCTTGGCCATACTTTTTAGAGAAGGTAATTCTTAGCACCCCTTTGTTCTCAAGTTTGCATACACATTGCTAGTTCCCAGAGGAGTTCTGCTATCTGTCTGATAATTAAGATCACCAGGTAAAGAAATTCAAATCTGCTGTTTTTGAGAAATATTGAAATGCTATTATCAACACTATTGGGTTAATATTTTATTTTTCTCTAATAGGCATTGGCAGTATTTGTATTTTTGACTATTTGAAGGCAATCCAGATTAAGGGACATTAATTCAAAATTTTATTTTAAATGTAAAAATGTTAACATCTGGTTAGTGAAGACAGAAGTCAGTCCCTGATCCTTAGTCTTCTGAATTAGTAGTTTGGAAGTAAAATGGTAATGATACAATAATAATTGATCCCATGGTACACATACCCTTCCTGTGCAACTCATTAAAATAAAAACACTTAATTTTATAATTAACTAAAATACCACTCAGCTAACAAGATGTAGAATTATTTACTGACTTCATAGTCATTATATATAGCAGAATACTAAATAGTCAGCCAATTACAGGAACATCTGGTAATCTTTTAATCAATGTATCCTCAACTTTATATAAATCTCAATTTGGTTTATGTTGCTTAAAGTTCATAAATTTAATTTATCTATGATGATTAAATAATTAATGATTTGGTTAGTGTATTATGGGTATTATTACTATTACTATTTTTTTAGTGTATTATATTCTAACATAGCCATAAACTAATAAGTGGACAACATTATAATCTATTTATAGTCTAAATGTACTTAGGTAAAAAATTAATAAAGAAAAAACTTTCTTCCTAAATATTTGAAATATTTCCATGTCACTTTGAATTATATAAACATCAAGAAAAGCATGCTAATGAAATAATGTGCAGCAATGAAAAGTCAAAATGATCTTTCACATAAGATTAGTACTTCACATTATTGCTTCCTTCTTCATTCATCACAAAATGTGAGTTATCACCTTTTAGCTTCAATCACAGATTTCTGGAAAAAAGCATAGCATTTCCAATCTAAAGATAAGAAATGCAAGACCCAGGAGATTAAGTTACTTGACCTAGCCAGTAAGTTGTCCAGTAAAGACTGAAATGTTTGCCTATTTTATTCCAAAGTTTATTGACTGCACCAGGATTATTTTTCATATATTTACAGCATGCTTACAAATAACTTTGTGTCTGGGAATTTTCGGGGATAGCGTAATTTCAAGGAGCAGATATTAAAGGATTACGTTGCTAAATTGTTCTGAGTTGAAGGAGGAAAAGAAAGGGGAGGAGCAAGAAGGGGGGAAGAAAGAACAGGAGCAAGAAGAACAAGATCAAATTACTTTTTACATCTTATCATCCATATCCCTGTCTTACTCTCATATCCAAATTAACATATTTCTCTCTCCCATTTAAAAATAGGTGTCATAGCTTAATAGCCAATGTTTGTTTTGACTAATTTAATTTTATTTCTTTATCTATACCACTTGTTTTTATACTGGGTTAATCAGACGTGGTGACATCATGAAGCTTTAAAGTTTGCATCTTAAAACCACGTTCCCTAGGGTAACATAATATACTGATTTGAACACATAAAGGACTTACTCAGGAAACTGAAGTTGTTTCTATTAGAGTATTGTTAAATTATATATCGTGTTTCCCCCAAAATAAGACCGGGCTTTATATTAAGGTTTGCTCCAAAAGATGCATTAGGGCTTATGTTCAGGGGATGTCATCCTGAAAAATCATGCTAGGGCTTATTTTCTGGTTAGGTCTTATTTTCAGGGAAACACAGTATATTAGCATCATGAAAGTCCTGCTCAGTGATATTCTTCATTCATTATAAGATAACGATGAGTAGAATTGAATTAACTTGACAGGATAACAATTATCAATAGCAAATTTACAATTCCTTATCACTTATTTCATATCAATGTGCTTTGAGAATATAATTTTATTTGATTCTATATTTTTCTTAATATGGACATTATAATATATTGCAGGGGTAATCCAACCAAAAAGGTCCACAGATGTTCAATGATTAATTTGTGAATTATTTAAGACAACTCTTGACTTCTGTTTCAAGTTCTTTGTCTGAGAATATATGACTAATTTGAGGTCACACAACAAGCCAATTAAAAAAACAATAAGCAAATGTCAAATCCTGTGTTTTCTCCAATATATATTAATTACATTTTAGAGTTAAATGTTACCAATAGGCAGAGATCACTTTTAAACAAATGCTAACCATCCTCTGGACTAGAAACAAACTGATCTTTTAGAGGAAAAAGGATTCAAACCATTTCCATGAACCTGCTCCAGACTAAGACAATTCCCTTAAAACAAGCACTTTGAAGTGAAAATCTGACAATTTGTTATATTTCCAATTGAGATTATAATCTCATCACCTATTGATACAATGCCAACCTGTCATGTTACAAAAGTTTCCTCTTATTCTGTCAGCTTGTTCAACATAAGGACTGTTTTCACTCAATCTTTCAGACTTTTGGGGCAGGGATTAGAACAAGGCTGTTTCTTTTCTGTTAGGAATCCTTTAAAGCTTTTTTGAAAAATAAGGGTAGGAAATAGAATCCATGAGTTGGACATTACCCAGATTTATTCCCAGTCACGTTTTGTTGCAAGAGCATAGAGTATTCCAAATGCTATGAAATAAAATTCAAGTTTTGTCTAATTGAATATTACTTCATTGGCAGAATGTGGTTGTGAATCCAATTCTTCCTCAGAAACATGATCTTACTCTTCGTAAGATTAATATCCATTGTTATAACACAGTATTGCAGTTAATATTATATATGCCTAACTCTCCAACTAGATCCTAATAGTCTAATATTCTTGAATGTCAGAACCTTCCCCACGTGATTTGCAATGTTTTGTATGTAGTTGGTGTTCAGTATTTAAAACGAATGTTTAGCTTATAGGCTTTTTTTTTTAACACTGCACTTTTTTGGCTGTTCCTATTACTGATATTTTATGCAAGAAATTGGGACATATCCAATGGGTCTATCGTACAAATACACTGTTTGTGTAATTCGTTCTCTGATGATCTTTCCACTGCTTTCTCCCAAGAAAATTTTGCATGACCAGTGGAAGTGAGAAGACTGGAAAAACATATACAAGTACACTACTAATCACCCACTGTGCTGCCCCATTCTATGTCAGAAAATATATTCCCACTCAGGGTCAGGGTCTTTGTGATGCTACTTTTTATGATACATGAGCACCCATGCCAGTTACACCTCTGATACTGTAAACGTCAGACAGAGAGCGTGTGTGTATACGCTAGATTGTGAGTTCCTTGAATGTAGAGACCATGCTGTATTAGTCAGCGTGCTCCATTGAAACAGAACCAATAGGATGCGTGTAAGTTTGTGTACGTATGGAGAGAGAAAGAGAGAGAGAAAGAGAGAGAGAGAGTGTGTGTGTGTGTGTGAGAGAGAGAGAAAGAGAGAGAAAGAAAAAGAGAGAGTGTGTGTGTGTGAGAGAGAGAGAGAGAGAGAGAGAGAGAGAGAGAGAGAGAGAGAGAGAGAGAGAGAGAAATGGCACTTACAACTGTGGGGACTGACAAGGTCAAAATATGTAGAGCAGGTCAGTTGGCTGGGAACCTAGGGTACAGTTGATATAGCTTGAGTCCAAAGACAATCTAGAGGGAGAATTCCCTACTCCTCAGGGACCTCAGCCTTTTTCATTTAAGGCTCTCCACTTAATGAATGAGTTCACCCACATTACAGAGAGTAATATGCTTTATTCAAAGTTTACTAATTTAAATGTTAATCTCATCCAATAAATACCTTCATAGAGATATCTGCATTGTATTTGGCCATATATATGTATATATGTATGTATATATATATATATATATATATATATATATATATATATATATATATATATATACACACATACATACTTATGTATACATCTGTATACAATGGCCTAGTCAAGTTTACACATAAAATTAACCATTACACATGTCATAGGTTTTAATCACCCACTGGATTCCAAACCTGGTGTAGACATCAGAAAGTTGGATGCTTTTTCATATTTCATGTATTACTTGTATTTTGCTTCCCTTTGGCAGCTCTTACTGATCATGACTCGGTCACATGACCCAGCTCAATTTCTACATGTTAAGACCAATTCCTGGATTTAAAAATTTTTGAAATAATAATTAAAGAGAAAGTTATATGCATAAAGCAGTCTTGTTTATCAGTTAATGTGAATAGTAAAAGAGTAAACATTTGGAGATGTGTTACCCCATCAATGGTTTAGTAAGATTAATTCTTCAAAATTCTGTTACTGTTAATAATCATAGATGTCACTGATGGTAGCATTATATAATATGATTTGATCTCCTTGAAGAGGACTCAAGTTGGTCTTCTATCATAAAACAATACTATGTTTCAATATGCTACAATATGATACAAGATCTCAATTAAATGGACTCTGCATCAGCACCTATGATTACTCCACTAGTGTTTCAGAAAAGTATGTATATATACAAAAATGGGTATGCACAAAGCTGATATATTTAACAATTCAGAGATGTCTGACTTAAGTCGAAGTATAGGTTGTGAAGGCATGGTTTTGGAGGTAATTTTGAAATTTCTTAAATATGTTTTTGATCAAAAAAGGAAAAACAACTTAACACCATCTCAAATGTGTGAGTAGGTCTTGGCTGAGTAGCATACTATCAACAAGCAAAAAGTGGTTAGGTTTTTGCTGCTGTTGTTTTGTTTTGTATTATAAGTATAATGATATATACTACATTAACAAAGACTCTGAAGTCAAAAAAAGGATAACATTTTAAACAAACCATTATGCTTCCAGTGTGTCCAGTTAGCAAGGATGGCTGTCTCCTATAGGCACGGCCCTCAACCAGCAGCAGTTGCCTTTGGGGACAGAAAAATAGAAATTATTTAGTTCCAAGAAGTTTTGATTTTCTTTTTATTGTAAAGGACCAGGCACATGATGATTGGTAGAGCTCTTTTGCCATTACTTTAGCCATTCCCTTGCCTCTATACCACTGGTAGCTCCCGCCCAAAATATCAATTCTGTGGTATGTTAGGTAGTAGATTAATAAAATTCAAACAGTGATAGTACTAATAATGCTTTACATTTTGAAAAGACATACCTTCATTATACTGCTAATATTGTTTGCAAAAGTTTTATTTTGAATAAGGTCTGCTGATTAAGAGAAATAAAGATTCGCTGAACATAGAAGCTCATACAATTTTAATTCATTCATTCATTAAGCAAATATATTTAACATTTTAGCAGTGGCAGACACTAAAGTAAATTTAGGCCAGGAAGCATTGTTAATACCCTTATTTTCACAGGGGCTGTAGGCCCCTACAAACTCTTATTCTAATAATATTTTCCTCTAATGTTACTCTAATAATAATGTTATTAATATTACCAGATGCACATTACTCTAATAATATTCTACTCTTTTACATATAAAATGTATATACTTTATAGGGTAACGGAGCTGGCAGTTGAACATTAAACATTCCAATAGGTCACAGTCACTAGATTGGAAACCAACATCTATTCACGTTTTAGGAAAGGGTTTACTGTTGGTCGTTAAGAAGAATTTGAGGCTGAATTTTTTTCTACTTTCCCTTCTTTTCTCCCTCCCTCCACTCCTCTCTCTCTCTCTCTCTCTCTCTCTCTCTCTCTCTCTCTCTCTCTCTCTTTCTCAGCATGCTTTTTTATACAGCATCTTCTTGGGGATAAGGAAACTACCATTTGTACAATAAAAATCAGAGAAGACTTAATTACTTTTGAAAGGGACAAAGCACTAATAGTAAATCACAATATCTCTTAGAATATATAAACATAGTAAACATATAAAATTCTTTTTAAAAATATGTAAAAATATCCTAATGGAAATTTGAAGTGACTGAAGCTGTGTTCCAGCAGGATTTTGAGTGGCAGGCATTATCCTGACACAAGTGTTCTGTCACACCTCCCCTCATTGAGAGAGACAATTGCTTAAGGCTGCAGGTAGCTGAGGGTTATATGGAGAGCCTGTGGTACAGTAATTTGTGCCCTGTGCAGAGAGAATGGCAGCAAGGTTGTGTTAATTATGTTTATTTTTACATTAATGTCCTGGGCAAGAAAATAACAGGAAATAAATGTCAGCATCCTTTTAATATTTTTGTACCCCTCAAGGTGGAAACGCACTTACATAACCATGTATAGAAAGAAAAGAACTGCATGTTGTCAAAATTGATATAAAGCTTACTCCTGTAGGAGATGGAGAAAAAACCTCCATGATCACTTTCGGAGGAAAAAGTTAATCCTGTTTTATGGATTGTGGTTAGTGAAGGGATTAAAACTGTAAACATGATCTAAGCATTTCCTTTAAACATAAGTCAGCACAATATACTTATCCAGTTCTTTAGGCCAGCATGGAAAGAAGACAGACAACATGAGGTGATCTGTTCTTCACTCATATACATATAAATATATATACATATATATGTATACATATATGTATACATATATACATATAGGTATATGTATGTATGTATATATATATACATATATGTATATGTATGTATGTGTGTGTATATATACATACATATATATATATATATATATATATATATATATATATATATATATATATATATATATAAAAGGTTAGGAAAATATGACCTATTTAGTTTTCCTCATGGATATTATCTGCTGATCAGACCTATATTAACAAGCTCTTTTTTTTTATCTGATAACCACTTTCCTGCCAAACTTAGACATGATGACTTCACAGCTCTTAATGTATTACTTGTAACTCTGCTTCAAACCCAAGAATCACATTATGCCTGTCCCATGTAGGGAAGACCAAAGAAACACCTGGGGTACCCCAATTCAAAATTCCTTCACTAACCATAGGAGAGGGCACCTTGTTCCACTATACAAGTAAATTCCTTTAGTATAAGGTGCTGGACTGTGGGCGTAACAAAAGGATATGCAGACAAGGCAGAATATTAGAGATTAGAAAACCAGAGCAAGACTAGGACTGACTGGAACAAAGCTGAATGATATGTGGCATAGAAAAATAGAATAATGTTGAATCAAGGTGTATATAGACACCATGGCATAGAATAAGACTGAAGGTCAGACAGTCAGAGGCCAGCAAAAACCAGGTGCCAAAGTTCAAAACTTTAGAGGTGGGTGTGAACTGGAAAATCGATTGCAAGTCAACGGCATGATGCAAACATGGCCATTTAACCATTCAATAAATATTGGCTGTTTTCACTCGGTGCCTTCAGTGTGTTGGATCCTCAAGATAAAATTAAAACACACTTCCCACCATCAAGGAGTTCAGAGTCCAGCTAAGGGTAAGCCAATGAATACTCACCCAATACGGTAGGACTATGAAAGGATGCTAAAGGAAATATAACACCCTTGACCTGGCTGAGTGATGCTATTTGGGGTAGGGTACAAGGGCAGAAACACTTTTAGTGCTTCCCGACTGGCTTCCCGGTTCCAGATTTTTGACCCTAACTCGTTCCTCACTAAGGTCATCCTTTTAAAATATAAACTACATTGAGTTATTTCATTGCATCCAGTTGCTAACAATTTACAGCAATTTCCCCCCAAAGCCTTTTTTATCACCCAGTCTATTTTGTCCATCTATATCTGCTATGAATTGAATTGTGTCCCATCAAAATTCCTGTGTCGAAGCCCTTACCCCCAAAGTAATGGTATTTGAAGATGGAGCCTTTGGAGGCAATTAGGTTTAGATGAGGTTATGAGGGTCAGTCCCCCATGATGGGGTAGTCTCCGTATGAGAAGAGACATCAGAGAGTGTTTTCTCTCTCTCTCCCTTCATCTTTCACCCTACATCTTTTCATCCTCTGCAAGGTGAGGATCCAGAGAGAAGGCAGCCGATGGTCGGATCCTCACTGGAGAATCAAATCGGCTGGTACCTTGATCTTGGATTCCTCAGTCTCCACAACCATGAGGAATAAATTCCTGTTGCTTTAGCCACCCAGTGTATGGTATTTCATTAGGTCAGCCTGTACTGGCTAACATCTATCTCTATCTCTATCTCCAATCTGTATCTCTATCGATATCACATGCATGATTTTTTAATATCGATTTTCATTACTAGACTCTAAGACTAAGCTTCATGAGGATTAGGTCTGTATCTGTTTTATGCGTATATTTCGAGTATGTCTATTAAGTTATATTCATGCCTATCCAGAATGCCTCTTACATCATAAATATTTCCTTACCTTATGAATGACAGGCACTAAGCTGGTTCCAGGGAAGACACAGTACTTGTCATGTTGTCATATTGCTAACAGTCCAGTCATGGAGAAAAAATAAACAAATAAATGTATAATTGCAGTAAATGTTGGGGAGAAAAAGTATAGTGAGTGTGTGGATATAGATATAGATGGACAAAATAGTATGTCTATATAAATGTGACCAGGTAAATGAGGGAGAGAAAAAGAAGATAACATTCCACACTGAGAGAGTAGCATGTAGGAATCCCAGTGTCTTCACCAGGAAAGAGAGGAGGCCAATCTGAATGGAACACAGCAAGTTCTACTTGTAAACAGTTCTACTTCCAAACACACTATTTAAGTCTTATTATTCATGGACTGGGATTCCCAAGAATCCTTTTTTAAGAGTCAGCTAGTAAATTTATTTTATGGAAAAAAAGGGTTGATTTTACTGGTTTAAGAATTATGGGAGTTGATCAGGGATATTTATTGACTACTGATATGTGAAAATCCATGATATCCGGGGTAACAATTGATTTTACTTAACTGATATAATGTATATTTAACATTGTCTTACATCTGGGGTGATTTTTAAAAATAAAATACATTTTGATATCCATTAACAAAGTTACACAATCTCTGGAAATTTTGCTGCCAAGTATATGAATCCATAAATATTATGATTCAAGCAATTCAGAGCTTTTTAAACATTATTGGAATACTTTATGACTCAATGATACTTGGTTATCTGAAAAAAAAAAATCAGCTTATCAAGGACCACAACATGAAGAGATGGTATTATATATTTTCTTCCATTTCTTTCTTTAACCAAGAAAATCTATAAATTAAATTATATCTTTGTAATAATGCTACAGAGTACATAATACACATGGTGAAAAAAACAAAAAAGTATTTTATTCAAGCTCAAGGCATCACTCCAAAACTTAGAATCTTTATTACAAAAACAATGTTAATTAGTATAACTAGTGTTTTTTTTATTATTACTATTGGATTGGATCCAGTGATTCTCTTCAAGAGACAGATTGAGAAAGAAATTCTTGTGTTGGGGTTTCCTGACTATAAACAACTTAATGCTTAATTAAACAACTAAAGCTGAGAAAATAGAGTTTAGGGCTCCAGCAAGGTGTTTGGTTACAGTCACCCATTAAGAAAGGAATTCACGAAATTATTCTTAGAACTCTCAGGGCTCATTTAAATATCGCTTAGAGACTAGAAACAGCATTCCTTACAATACAGGGAAATACCAAAATCATTCCTACGTATTTTGCATTATGTATGCTTTTTTTGTGTACGTTTAAGGTATGGGGAGAACACTCATAGAGAGATAGACAGAGGTTTAAGTCAAGGGAAGTAAACTAAAAAAATATTTCATATTCTCAGTTTATTTGGCAGAAATGACATCAAAACTATAAACACTGTAAATGAGTGTTGCAAGTTTTGCTAAAATATGCAGACTATTAGAAAATATGCATGTGTATTCATTTTTTTGTTTGTGTTTTACAAACTTTTCAAACCGAATATTTGCAAAATTCCAGGAAAACAGGCATGTTCTTGGTTACAAACACATATTAGTCAATAAGGAACTGCATGGAATCTGCGCCAACTGCTTTTAATTGCTGGGAATTATAAATATGTCGACAGGTGTATCAGAAATTGATCACTTTGCAGACAATAGTAATAGCTGAGTACCAAATATATTCAATTCTTCTTTTAAGTGTTTTATTTTATATTTAACCTTCAATGTGAAGAGAGTGGTGCTAATGCTATCTCCATTTGTCAAAGGAAGAAACAGAGAGCTTAAGCAACTTGTACAGGGTCAGATAGCTCATAAGTGGTAGGGTTGGGATTAAAACATGGCAGTCTGGCTTCAGAGTATAACTTCCTTAATTATCATTCTCTTGTGGAAACATGTCAGGAGACAAATGAATGGGGTGGGGACATAAAAATGAATGAGATAACGTGTGAGGACTTATCCTCGTGCCGGGTACAGAGTAGACATAAGATAAAGTCAATCTGGATTTCATTTTATCCTGCTGTATTAGGATTTTAATAAGTCTAACAAATAACTGCAGCCCCTAGTATGTACTCTTAAGCATAATAAGTACAAAAAGACAACATACTCTACAAATAGCTAAAACTGTATTCGAAGTGCTTAACACTTATTAAACTGTTTAATTCCTGCAAAAATCTTATGAATTAGGTAATGTTTTAATTCCATTGAATGGATGGGAAAATTGAGGCACAGAAATATTAAGAAACTTGCCAGATGTCACACTATTAGTAAATTTTTGAAACTGGGCTTTAAATTAAAGTGACCTAGCTCTAGAGTCTGTGTTCTTAGTACTATGCTATACTTCCTGAGTATTCTACATAGCCCATTAGTAACCTTAGCTTACAGCCCATATTAGCCCATCAAGTGAACCAAAAGTCCCTCTACGTTCACAGATGGCTCTATTTGTGGCAGCAATCAGAAGCTGTGGGCCCAGATTTAAAATTGTGACTTACTGATGACCATGAATTTCTATCCAAGAGCATATACGATTTCCTAGAGTTTGAAGAGACATGTAAAACATTTTTAGCAAACATTTTGGACTCCGTTCATAATTTGGTGCAAAGTTCTGTTAAAGCATGTTGTTTTCAGTAATATCTATCTATGAAGTCAATCACACCTGATTACATGGAACAACAGAGTACATTAGACAAACAGAGGGTTAGAAGATAGATTCAGTCTTTAGCAAAGTTAGCATGGTTCCTTATCTGTGCATACAGTGTAATTTGGGGGGACCAGAGAGCCCATGAATACTTTATCTGCTGATGTGTGCTTTATCATTCAGTTTACTATTTTTATGACATAATTGTCCTTTGTTATTATAGAATCATTTTCTTCTATCCATTTTTCCATCTCTAGTAGAGGGTGGGGTGGAATAGAAGTGGCTGGAACTACATTTCCCAGAATCCTTGGTATGGGAGAGTTAGATTCAGCCAATGCGAGTCACTTTCGCGTGATCTGACAGATGAGAAACAGAAGCTATCCTTGCTCCCAAAAGAGAAACCTTGGGTGTCCTGCTGTAAACAACCGTTTCGGGCACTGCAGTCCTCTGATCTGATTCAGTAGCTTCCTCTGACTGCAGTGTCTGCTGGTTTTATGAAGGCTTCTGGCAGCTTTCCTGATCTTTGCTCCCCAACCTTCAACAAGCCACAACCCTGAAATATTTTTGTTTTAAATCATTCTTTCAGAATGCTTAGGATGGTTTCCATTTTCCTGATTGAACCGTGACTAATAACTGCATTAATTCATTCTAAAAAAAAAAAAAAAACAGTATTATCATTACTTCATGTTTGTATATCACATATCAACTTGTATAATACTGTCACATTTTTCCCCAAATGTATCTTTTTAAATGTCTGTAAAGTGGATAGACTAGGCATTTCTTCAATTTATGAATAACTTATCTGAGCCCAGATTTCTCAGTGATGTTTGTAAGGAATGATTTAAAGAAACCTAGTAACAAAATCAATACAAGACCTTAGTCCAACGGCTCACCAACTCCACCATCTTTGAATAGGACTCAGTATTCTCAGGTGCTCTTCCCGGAGAAGAAACTGAATTCTAAGCTATAATTCTGAGAAAAGAAAAAGATGATGCACTATGAGCCTTTCAAATTTAAAAATCTTTTAAAAGTCTAATATGAAGCCTACAGTCATTTCTCAAGCCCATGCTGACTGTAGAAATTTTAGTCACCATTTTGTAATGTGAGCTACACCTGTTTTAATTAAACACAAAAAAACAAATAAACTAGTACTTTTCAATTTTAATTTTAAATTATGTACATTTATGCTTACACAATTCAACTTCCTTATTGAAAAAATATAGAAATAAGTAATGGAACATCAAATAAATCAGCAATAGCATCTCTTAAATGTGGCATCTTTTTAAAGTTCCCTTTTTAAAAATATTGTATGACTATTTTCCCCTTCCTACTGAATTAAATAGTGAAAATGAAATTGCAAGCTTAAAAATGGCTTTTAATTAGCAAACATTTCTTTTTATTGTATTTAGCATTTCCATTAGAAGAGCAAGGCCCTGTGGAAATAATTTTAATGCATATTTTTTCTTTGAAAATTTATTTGACTATTATAGCATATGAATTTTTTATAACACCATTGCTTTTAAAATTATAATCTGTTGCATAGTAAACTGAAGAGTTGAATCATATTAGCTGCATTGTATTTGCAAGAAAACACTTTATAAAATAGATGATCAATTATCTGTAAAATTTTCTGCATTTATTGGTGGTTAGAGGTGGTAGTTTTGCTATTTATAAGTTCATTATTTCATCAATCATATGATTTTCCTTTCTATTCTCATTTACTTCTTCTATTATAGACATAACTACTCAAAATAATTCAGAGAAACTTTCCCCCTACATAACCATAGCGGCCATAGGGAAGAAAACATGTTTTATTTCCTTTTTTTTCATTAATTTGCAGGAAGTATAGGTTATATTTCATTAGGGTGGATTTAATATGTGTTTCATCACAACTAGCAGCCATTTTAGAAGTAGAATTAAAAGAGTCACTGAGTTAGAGATCATTTAGAAACAGCGAACATTTTCGGAGAAATGGAAGTCACAGTGGCCACTAACAAGCCAATTGGTTTCACCAGATAGGTCTATGCTGCTATAGGCTTTGACTAACACCTTCAATGCAGCTCCTGGAATCACAACTTCATTGACTTAATTGGATAGTCTGAAAGATGTGAGTACTTTCTGGTAAACCCTGCCATTACACTTAAATGGGCTCCTTGAGCTATGAGATTTCATGAAAACTGTTTACACAAATTGATGTTGCTATTCAAAATACATTGGCCCAACTAATTATTAGGAACCACAATAATAGCAATACCACCATTCCTTCCTCTAGCAACAAAAAATAGTGACTAAGATTTATAAAGAGCCTTTTATCTTCAGGCTCTGACCAAATGCTTTCCATGTATTTCTATGAATCTTGCGTAGTTCTTGCAACAATCCTAGCAGGGCTGGTGCAATAGAAGAGGAATGACCAAATGACTGTGTTAGTTCCCTAGGACGAAAGCAACAACTACCACAAACTCAGTAGCTTAAAACAACAGAAATATATTCTGTCATAGTCCTGGAAAACAGAAGTCTGAAATCAAAGGTGTTAGTAGGATTGGTTCCTTTTGGAGACTCCAAGGGAGAATCTCTTCCATGCCTCTCTCCTAGCTCCTAGTGGCTGGCAACAATCCCTGGTGTTCCTTGATTTACAGTTACATTACCCCAATCTCTGCCACCATCATCACATGGCCTTTCCCTCTGTGTCTCCCTGTGTGTCTCTGTGTTTCTTGGCCTTTTCTATCTCTTATAAGTATACTTGTCATTGGATTTAGGACAAACCCTAACTCAGGATAATCTCATCTCACCATCCTTACTTTAATTCTATCTGCAAAGACAATTATTTCAAATAAGGTCACACTTCGTGGTTCTGAATGGACATATCTTTTGGGTGGCCACTATTCAGTGTACTGCAGTGAATACCCAGCTATCTAATTCATTATTTTCACTAACTTGACCAGTTCTGCAAAAAGAGCAACAGATCAACAGTAATTATAAGTTCTCTTTCGTATATATGCTTGAATTAACTCTGTTTACATACTGATTCTGATATTGTTTCCCTTCATTTCTTCATCCCCTTTAAATATAGCATAAACCCTTTCCAAACTTCTCCCAACATCGCCCATCCCCCAGATGGGGCTACCCAGACCACAGTTAGCTCTTGGCTTCACCTCGAATGTATGCTTCCATTATTTGAATTATTTTCACCATGGGAAGGGCTCTTTCTTGTCGTAGCCACTGACAGTGAGTGCAATACATGTAGTTAAATCTGAATCACCACCTCTGTTTCATTTTTCCCCGATGCCAACTGGATTTTTGCCCCTTCATATTTGTACTCAAAGAATACCTTCACACAGACATTTCTAAGGTCTCTATAACCTGTATTCATTGCTTTATTTACACTGACCTCTACGTTCTTTTTCTACTAACCAACACTGATAATTTCCTTTCCTCCAAAATAATAGATTCTCCTCCAATCAATAGTGAGAAGCCAATAGTTTCCCGTGCAGATATGGATGAAAGAACAAAAATATACCCTTGTGGTTAAAAACATTTTTATTACTAGGAGGTGTTTTTTTTGTCAAAAACGCAATAACATTTTTGCCACATGAAAATAATCCCCCAGTTCTCTTGGTTGTGTTCATAAATTTCAAGTATAAGTGTATGAATGGAATCACATGGGATTTTACATTGCAGTTCTTATGAAAAGTACTATTTCTGTATGTTTTAATGAGCGTTCAGGATTTATTTTATTTACTGGTTGCTTTTTAAAACTAAATTTGAAATCCACTTGGAATTCTATTTTTAACTTGGATGCTTATATTTTATAGTATAGTAATTATAATTTTCAAATGCCAACTAGAAAACAAGTAATATATGAGAACTCATTGATTTGTCACTTGGCACAAAACACTTACATCAAAATAAAACATATATAGGAGCATTTAGAAAATATAAATAATTTATGAATCAGATATGAATCAGACTGGATAGCTGATTTTTTTTTTTTAATTAGAACTTTTACTTGACATCACATTTGATTGGCACTTCTCAGATTCTGCCAGGATGAATAGGAGGAGACTAGTAATTGAATAAAAATGGGGGCATTTAACATCCTGCCAGGAGTAGGAAATACTAGACACCAGGAGGTCTGCCATATAGGCTACAACACTGTTTGCCAACTAAGGGGAGAACAGCAGAAGAGCTGTCCAGCAAACCAAAGTTTTGTGAGAAATAAGTGTTGTTTTTTGCTACTACATTTTGGATTGTTTTTATTCATGGCAGTTTATAACTGCAGCAGGAGACAATCCATTGTCTGCCTAGGGAATTTTGCTACCATTGAAGCAGCTAAAGAAATGGCTATATATCACCTCATCTGTATTTTCTGAAGTTTCTTACAAAATCTGCCCCCAGTCATGATTTAGTCCTGCCGGAGAAGTCACCTTGCCACAGAATACAGAATGCCAACTCTGTATTGGTACATAATACAGAACTTGTTACATTAAATAACCTGATTTCCTTAAATTCCAGAAATCTTATTTTTGGGACAATGTCAAAACAAGCTGTGATGAGATTTCAGCAGTGGTCATGAGGGTTTGGTTACCAGTGGGAATTTGACACATCATTCTTAGCCAAGCGCTCTAAACCAAATCAGAGGTATTGTTTAACTAGCTACTGATTAATACCTCGGACAATGTAGTAATCAGCTATCCAAATGAGCAATTAATCAGAATAGTGAGAAATAAACGGTATCTTCAGACCACATTTCATGGCAGTCTAAAGACCCAGTTTGTCTTTAGAGTTCTCATACCGGACATGCAGTGACTATTAGCCACGAATCTACACAATCAGTGATTTAACACTTGACCTTTAGAGTTAGACACGTAGAATGAAAAGTATGTATCTTGGAAATTTATTATGAACAACTGGCTCACATGATTATGGAGGCTGAGGACGCCCAGGACCTGCTGTCTATAAGCTGGAGACTCAGGAAAGACAGTGTATAATTCAGTCTGAGTCCAAAGACCTGAGAACCAGGAGAGCAATGGTGTAAGTTTCAGTACAAAGACCAGAGAAGATGAGATGAGATGCCCCAGCTCAATCAGTGAGGCAGGAAAAAAGTAGGGAATCTTCTTATGTTTTTGTTCTATTCCGGTCCTCAATGGATTGAACTATACTCAGCCACTTTGGGGAGAACCATCTACTTTACTGAGTGCATCAATTCAAATGCTAATCTTACCCTCACCGACACACCCAGAAATAATGTTTAATCTGGGAGCCCTTGGGCCAGACAAGATGACAGATAAAATTAATCATTATACATGTTAACAAATAAAACACTGCATAGGCAGAGGTTTGAAAATCCCAGATGATGGTGATGATTACTCCATCTGAGTTAAACTCTTATAAGAGCACATTGTATGGAAGTAACAGAAGTAAGGATGACCCGGTTGCATTTGTTATTCCTCAAAGTGCCTTGAAATGTGAGATAGAGCCATTCTTGTCTCCTTTTTAACATCACCTGGGTTTCCTCTTGAGAGCCCTTTATAGT
The DNA here is from genome assembly GCF_964194185.1 of Rhinolophus hipposideros. Taxonomy (NCBI): domain Eukaryota; kingdom Metazoa; phylum Chordata; class Mammalia; order Chiroptera; family Rhinolophidae; genus Rhinolophus; species Rhinolophus hipposideros. The sequence continues at coordinate 86,789,710 of NC_138051.1, forward strand.
TCCATCATACTTCACGAATTTCTGGAAGAAAGATTCAGTTTCAGAATATTGGGACTCCTTTTACTAAGTAATGCATAGGTTCTAAAGAGCCATAGGGTTCTCCTAGATTCCCTAAAGCACAACAGACCAGGGCCAGCTCAAGAAGCAAAAGCCTTGTACCTCCTCAGATTCCAAAGCTTTAGAATAAAGAGGCCTGGCTGTAAACCCATATTTGCTGCCAAATAGTTCTCAAACTTCAAGCAAAGGTGATAAAAGTTTGACATTGAATAGATATAAATCAAAATCCTACTTCTTTGAAGATGGGTTCCCTTTGGCAAGATCTTGGTCTTCTCTGTTTTTCAGGGTCAAGTATAAAATAGGGTAATAATACATACCTCCCAAGGTTGTTGTGAGCATCAAGAGGGAACATATATTCGAAATAAAACATTTATCATAGAGCTTTGTGTTCAGATTATCAATCAAGCTATAAACCCTATAGAGAACAAACATTATTACAGATAAAACATAGAAAATATCCTCAAGCCCTAAACAGGTCTACAACTTCTCTGAATCCAAAGGCTCAATGCATTGTGCGGATCCACAACTCCAGAGATACAGAGGTTTGCAAGCATTGCATTTATATCAGAGCTCAACAGATTCAAGTTAACCCAACCTGATAACTCTTTGTGTGTATAAGAATTGAAACTTCCTTGAAATCATTATGAAAAACTCAAATACTTAAATCTATGATATCTGTCTTCTGGGATTACGTAAGAGTGCAATTGTGGTGAAATTGTCTGCCCTCAAAGACATTTTTTATAGTTTATATTTTCCCTCCAACCTGGCTAAGATGGAACTTGGTCAATACACTAAATCCTTTTTGGATCAACTGAAGCATCTCTTGTCCCATAGCCAAGGTTATGTTATTTATTTTAATGTCAGAAAGGAAGCTGATTAAATCATTGTGGTTCTTCTATGTCTAGTTATGGAGACACATTTCTCTTTACTCTCTGTCTTCTAAATCGGTGCTTGTTTACTGGCAATTTATATCAAAATGATTTTGGGGACTTTACCAGGTTTTGCCTTTCTTTTCTCAAATTAGTGGGTGTGAAACGGGGATTCAGGCATCTGCATTTCGAAAAAGTTCCACCTGTAAATTTGAAGTGCCATCCTGATTTAGAGCCACTAATAAAACTGAATCGACCCAATTCTTGAAAATAATTTTTTAAAAGGAAAAATGCTGTTACAATTTCTCTCAGTTTCCTGAATAACAATTTTATGTTATATACATTGGAAAAAATCTTTAATTTTCAGATTTTATGATATCACTATCATTTTACTTTCGATTTACCAAAAAAAGTAAAAAAAAAAAAGAAGAGCACTGTGGAATCAGAGAACAAGGAAGATAGTGCTACTATCTTCCATTCTAAGAGCTACCATTCTAAGAGTTGCAATACTCTGAATTCCAGTTCACTACTCTACTGTAGACATTCTGATGCCAGTAGCTTAAAACTGGTATTAAACTACTCTGACAATGTCACATATAGTGGACAGAATGGGGTCCTTTTCAGAGTCCGTGATTATAGCCTTTGAGTTGTTTTCTTTTCCCCCCAGGGAAATAGCGAAAGGAGAGAAATAGTCCACATGTGATTAACAGTTTCATTCACTGTGTTATTTTTTCTTTTAATCAGATCAGAAAGAAAAAGGAGTCAACAATTAGCAGCTAGTCAAAACCATCTGTTTTGTTTGCATAGATGAAGTCAGTAAATTATATATATATATATATATATACATATATATATATAAAATATGTAGTATATACTTGTATAATATATATCATATACTATATATTACATATATTACATATAATATGCATTACATATTATATTATACTACATTATATTATATTATATTATATTATATTATATTATATTACATTATATTATATATATTTATACTACAGATGTAAGATATATTTATATGAACAATATATAGAAAGGGCTTGAGAAAGCATCTCTTACAATAATACTACTTCTAGAAGAGGAGAAATTCAGAGGTTAGGTAACTTCTAGATTGTGAGACTCTTCACAAGTAACTTTTTTTAACACCTTTATTACAGTACAATTAACACACATAAACTGCGTATACAGAGGGCATCAAAAAATGTATACACATTTTAAGAGAGGAAAAAATACTATTAAAATTGTAATACTCAATATATACCGGTAACAAAAGATGAATACAAATTGTGTATACATTTTTTTGGCACCTCTGTTTAGATCATACAGTTTTGTAATTGAAACCCTTCCCCACAATCAAAATAATGAAGGTACCCATTACTCCAGAAAGTGTCCTCATGCCTTTTTATAATCCTCTCCAGCTCCTTTCTTTTAGGCAACCACTGATTTACTCTGTCAATATTTGTTTCATTTTATCATATTATATCTAAATGCAATAGTACAGTAGTGAGACAGGATAGTTAGCAATGTGCAAGGTAGACAGGGGTTCCCTGGTGGAATAAACAAAAAAAACAGCCATATTCAGAAACTCCATGTCCTGGAATGTCTCCTTCACTCCAGGACAAGGACAGGAGAATAAGGTTAATAGATAATCACAAATTCCTTCTGGCTGGACAAAGGAGCAGATCTGATAGAGAGGAATGTGTTAGTTGTTAATCCCTTCAGGATGGGGAAACAGGACAAACCTGATAGATGAATTAAATTAAAAGGCTCCACCCCCTTTCCCCAAACAGATAAGGGAAGGTATACAAGTAAGAGCTTTTGCCTCAGTCACTGGTGGGCACTCCCATTCGGGACCCCCTCCTGCTCGGGAGCTGCAACCTCTTTCCTGCCTGTAATAAACTATCTTCCTTTACAACTTTTTGCCTCTCCCTGGTCAATGTGTCCATTCTTTGGCTTCACGAGACAGGATCCCGACCCACACCCAGAAACTGCTAGCAGATCCAACATCATTTATATCATTTGGGAACTCACAGAAAAATATTCCTTCTCCAGTAGGTTACATTTTTCCCCTGTCTTGTTTCATTCTACATAAGTATTTTGAGATTTATTCATATTGCAGTATGAATCAGTAATAGTTCATTCCTTTTAATGCAAGGAGAAGTATATTGTATAAATATACCACAGTTTACCTATGTATCAGTGCCTGATATTTGGGGGTCTCCAGCCTTCGGCTATTACAAATAAAGTCACTATAAACATTTTTGTACAAGTCATTGTTTGGCCATATGCTTTCTTTTCTCTTAGATAAATACCTGGGAGTAGAGTGGATCATTCAGATGGTAGGGGTATGAGTAACTTTTTAAGAAATTTCCAAATGATTGTCAAAGTCTATCATTTCACCTTCCTATCAACAGGGTACCAGAGTCCTAGTACCTCCATATTCTCACCAACACTTAGTATGGTCAGTCTTTTTTATTTAAGCCATTTTAATACCAAATGCATAGTGGTATCACATTATGGTTTTAATTTGCATTTCCACAGTAACAAAAAACTTCTTGGCGTGGGCATATTTGCCATCCATATATTTTCTCTCGTGAGATGTCTGCAAATTGGGTTTTTGTTTTCCTATTGTTTTGGAAGTTTATTATGTATCTTATATACAACTTTTACATCAGATATGTGATTTGAAAATACTTTTTCCAAGTCTGTGGGTTGTCTTTTCATTCTCTTAAGTGTTTTCTGAAGAACAGAAAATTTTAATTTGGGTGAAGTGCATTTTTTTTTCTTTTATGGACCTGATTTGTTGTGATAGGAAATTTTTGTTTAACCCCAAATTCCAGACTGTTTTCTCCTCTGTGTGTATGTGTGTATGTGTGTGTGTGTATGTGTGTGCGTTGCTAGAAGCTTTACAGTTTCATATTTATGTCTTTGAACCATTTTTAAGTTATTTTTTAATACAGTATGAGATATGGATTTAATTTCATTTTGCGTTTGCATATGGATACCCAGTTGCTCCAGCACAATTTGTCAAATTGACTGTTTTTTTCTCCACTGGATTATTAGAAATATATTTTTAAGTGAAGATGAATAAATATATGATGAATAAATAGATAGATTATACCAAAATAAGTTTAAACCGCACTTTTCATAAACATGTCTAGATTATTGAAGAGAGATTTTGCTTTCACTCACAGTCATAGTTGCTCTTAAATGCAATACGAGAATGGAAATGTAAAGCAAATCAAACAAAACAAATTGATTTGAGGTTTATTTTGAACCTGAGCTCAAGCTACATGACTTAGTTGGCCCACAATTATTCCTACTGTCAGTGCTCCTTTTCATTTAGTAAAACACTCACCTAATTTTAATAGTGGATGGTAGCCTATCTATCACTGAGAATACTAGGGACTTTCTATATCATTACATTTATTTTCATAAATTTACTAAGTCCCTAACTTGGGATCACTGGATGATAAAGTCAAATGTCAGAGGGTTGTAGAGGGGATTCTTTTTCCCAAGCAGAGATCTATCCCATATTGAGCTTCACTCTGCACACAAATTACAGAATCCCAATTCTTCAAAGGATTTTTCCTCTTTTCAGTCTATTTTGAGAGAATAAAATATATGTTATATGACATTTCTAGTGTGGAAATTTCAAGGTCTCTGAGAACCATATTGCATCTTTCTATTACTTAAAAAGTTCATCCTAATTCTGTAGACATAAGTGATATTTGAAGTGAAGTGTTATAATTTATTTTTCAGATTTTACTTTATAAAAATAACATTTTAGATTAAATCACTCTGTCTTCTTCTTATGAATGCAAATGAAATTTTTTAAAATATTGTAACAAAACCAAAAAACAGAAGGAGATAAACCCATAAACCTAACATGACTTTGATTATTATAAACACTGATGTGTAAAAATTAGTTTAACTTTTAGGGCCTACCAAGAATGTTCTAGCTCTCAGAGGAAGTGCACGTGCTTGTTAACACACACACACACACACACACACACACACACACACACACACACACACACACAAACATCACTTGAGTAGTCATTCCTTCTGTTTTACCAAAAGGTAAAACCATGTCCATTGCTTTACAAATAATAAAGTCTGCTATTAAACAGCACTATCTTGTCTGAAGTTCCTCCCATAAATTCTCCTTGCATCACTTCTGAGATTTGCAAATAAACATAATCACCAAGCTGGGGAGGAACAGTGTGGCATGGTATTTACTGGTATATCTATCCTAATGGTGGTGCATACACTGTGTTTTTATCGGTTTCTGACAATCTCAATTATTTTTCACACTGTGGTAGAATAACTAGAACCAAGACTCTTGTTTTGCATGACATGTAGCTCATTCATGATCTGTCATATTTCTGAACAACTATAATGGTACATTGGGACATTGTATTCTGATGGTGAAGAGATGATTTCTTTATAAGGTAGAGAGTGAGTTCTATGGGCTGAATGTTCATATCCCCCCATTGCCACCACCATCCCACACACCCTCTCTGTATTGGTATCCTAACACTTAATGTGGTGGCATTAGGAGATGGTGCTTTAAGGAGATGCTTAGGTCACAAGGGTGAAGCCATAATGAATGAGATTAGCTCTTTTATAAAAGAGACTCCATGGAGCTCCCTAGACTCTTCCACCAAGTGAAAATATAACGAAGTGTCTCTTACCAGAAAGAGGCTCTCACCCCACTCCACGAGGAGGGACCCTCATCTCAGACTTCTAGGTTCCAGAAGTAAGAAATAAATTGCTGTTGTTTACAAACTGCCAATCTGTAGTATTTTGTTAAAGAAACCAGACAGAGCTAAAACAGTGTGTGTACCTGTATGAATGGCTTCCTGTCTCTCAGCTTATCTAGAAATTCAATATAGTCCCAGGTTTCTGGACAAGGCAATATCTAAATATTTACCTGTGTGAGGGTAGGTTCCCTTGATATGACCTCTCAAAATAGCATGTGCTTTCTCTACTCTGATACCATACTTTGTTGCAAATTACCTTTTTAATGATTTTTATAACTTCTGATCCTAAAAGTTCCATGAATGTCATGCTGTGTCTTCCACATGCATACGCAACAGTGTCTGGCACGTAGTAGGTACACATCAATGTGTTTAGTGAATAAGTATAACTATGAAAAATCAAGTACATATAATTCCAATTTGATAGCAAGTTATTTATGAAATTATTTAGCAAATTTTATTGAATATCTGAATGTCTTACTGAGGGAGCTAGATTATAGAGATACAGAGAAAATAAGATACAGTATCTGATTTCAAAGAGTTTAGAATCAATTTAAATTGGGTTAATCCTGAAATATTTACTTTAAAGTGATTTTGCAAGCAAAGATTAGTAATTGTTACACATAAATTGGCTCATATTGGATATTATTCAAAGTTTTTTATAGATCATATACAATGTTATAGCCTTTTATAATTATCTCCCACACCTGAGTATCTTCATTTAAAAGCTAAAGAATTTTGTAAGGTTCAGGCTCCATCTAGTCCTGTCAAATATCAATACTGGTAAAAATACTGAGATTTAAAGCAATATGAGTAGTGGTATAAATGTTTATAGGATTCTTTCCCAATTAACTACCAATACAACAGTTTTTAAAAACTCATTTTTCAAATGACAACAATTATTACAGGTTAACTTGCATTTGTTTACCAGGAAAACAATGAAATTGATTAAAATCAAACATACTTATATCACAATGAAAGGAAAGGGTGGTTTGCAGTATAAATACAAAAGAGCTACTTCTTTGCATAACACTGTCACGATAAGAGCCTCTGTCCTTTATTTACTGTTGAGCCATTTGTGAGAGTGTATACAGAAATTATCCCAGTTAATATAAACTCCTCAGGGGTGACTATTAGACTTTATATTGTTTTGTGCATTGGATACTAGTATGAGCCTGATTCATGCTTTGAGTTGATGTTTATTGAAAAAAATCTAGACCAACCAGTTGAAGTCTGCAAGCTTGACTACAGGAGGCGAAGCTTAGTTACTCTGTTTAGGGTCTCAATGTTGTGAGAGCTTTACAAAGGCCAAGTTTAGAGGAAAGGGAAAATTGAGAATAAACAGCAAAATTTCAAAACAAAGGAGAAAAATTATCACAAAAGTATAGAATCAGAAGACATCTAAAATACTATCATAGTTGCTCACATCATTTTACAGGCAATATAGCCATGATTAAAGGGTTGATCTCATCAGAGATATAATGTATAGCATAGAGAATATAGCCTATAATATCATAATAACTTTGTATGGTGACAGATGGTCACTACACTTATTATGGTGATCACTTCATTAGGTATATAAATGTGAATAACTGTATTGTATACCTGAAACTAATATAACAGTGTATGTTAACTCTACTTTAATTAAAACATAAAATAAGAAAAAAACACAAGAGTTACCATCACTTGTCAGCTTCACAAAGTAAGTTACGGATAAAGGCAGAATAAAACTATAAATCTTTTCATTCCTAGTTCAAGAGTCTGTCCAATATTAGAAGCTTTTAAAAGTATCTGCTATTGCTTTAAATGAAAATGCCTCCTTTTATGACTAAAACTGATTAAAGAATAAGCTCCCTCCTGACATTCTGAGAACTAAGAATTTTTAAATCATATAGAACTTCATTCATAGAGCCCCTCCTTTAAAGAACAATATTCATGGGAGGGAATACTTATACAAAAGCAAATAAATACCCATGCTATTATATGGCCAATTTAAAATTCGGGTACCAATAGTATGGTGGAGAAAAATAATTTCAAGATAGATGAATAAAACAAACTCTATTCTTTAAATCCACCAAGCATTCCATTAAGTGTTCCTTAACTTGTCACTTGTAAAATGAATTCAACTTGCCACTTCAGTTCTAGCAAAGAGTCCTCATTTCTCTTCTCCTTTTCCTCACCATGCTCTTTTCTGTATAATCTTATCAATTTATGTTGGCTTCAATTATCACCAGTTTGATTACAGCTCTTCACTCTTCATATATATGTGTGTGTGTGTGTGTGTGTATGTGTGTGTGTGTGTGTGTATTTCTACTACCATCCCCATTTTTTTCTTGCATCCAGTCCTAAATGCATTAGACACATCTACATAGAATATCTATAAGCACCTCGAGTTGAACATGTTAAAAAATGAGCACATTATTATCTCCCTTCAAAGTCCTTTTCCTTGCATTTCCTATGTATGCCCTTTGACTGGTGTCACCTTGCATTTCTACTACTGTCTCATGCTTCAGATCAATTCACATCTGTTAATTCTAGCCCTAAATAGTTCTCACTGCTTCCCTGCTTTTCATTTCTAATACCTCTACATGATTCCAGAAACTCATCCCTTTGTATGTGATTTTTGCATTCTCATCCCATTTCTCACACAACAACTCCATTTCTTTACCCAGCTTGGAGTGGGACAATCACATCATGTCCACTATACAAGGAATATTCTACATCTATTAGGTTCATAAAAGGATCTTCACGGTTGGTCCTCAGCTTTTCTCAGTTGCCCCATCTCACAACATTACCCTAAACTTTACTCTAGTTATCCTATACCTCAGTCGCTCTAATATTGCCAACAGTTCCTGAATACACTTGGCCATTTCACGCTTCTAAGCATACTTGATAAGATAAATTTCCCCTTCTCGTGTGATGAAACCCTACGTATCCTAAAAGATTTGGTCCCCTTGCCTTCTCCATGAAGCCTTCATGTGACACACATCCCCCAACTAGCAAGACCTTCTCTCCTTTATGTTCCCATAGCAATCTATTCATATGTCTGTTGTGACACTTATCACATTACACTCTAACTAGCTATTAGTATGTCTAGTTTTCCCAAATACTGTGAGCTCCCTTAGGTCAAGAACTGTATCACATTACTTTTGAAAACAATCAAACTGAAAATAACCATAGCGCTTAGGCACCAGGTAGCATTTAGTATGTGTTTGCTGAATAAAGGAATGATGATGAATGAAGGAGTGATGGACGAATCATACACAGCTCCTTGATTTTTTATCTCAGGGACAGACTGCAGTTGGAAAGAAGTAGGAAATATACCTGAGCCTGACACTGTAGAAGTAGAACATGTGGGATAGAATATCAGACAAGCGAAAGGTTTCTTTTCCACAAATACTTCCCTTTAAGCTCTTTGGAGCTTGCAAGCCTTTAAAATAAGACAAAGGTTTTCATTATATGATTTTGGAAGAAGTGAAATTTAAAAATACTTTAGTTAATAATTCATGGTGCAATGTGGAGTTAAGGGTCAATAACAATAAAGTTAATTTCTGTCCCTTATGGAACATTACTACAGATCCAGAATGCTTGAGTTTAAGACCCAACTCAGCAACGTGCTAATTTGACCAAAATACAGATATCTCTGTACCTTAATTTTTTCACATATAAAACAGTGACTATCAGTGTAGGACCATTCTCCTGGAAGTGTTATAAGGTTAAAACTCAGTAAGTCAATATGTGTTTAATACCATATATAGAGAACCATAAAGACTGCACCAAGAAACTATTAGAGCTGATAGATGAATTTAGTAAAGTAGCAGGATACAAAATTAATATTTAGAAATCAGTTGCATTTTTATATACCAATAATAAAACATCAGAAGAAGAAATTAAAAAGAAAAATCTCATTTACAATTGCTCTAAAGACTATAAAATACCTGGGAATAAATTTAACCAAAAAAGTAAAAGATCTGTACTCAGAAAATTATAAGACACTGAAGAAAGAAATGAAAGAAGATATAAATAGATGGAAACACATACCATGTTCATGGATAGGAAGAATTAATATAGTTACAATGTCCATAGTGCCTAAGGCAATATACATATTCAATGGTATTCCTATCAAATTGCCAACGACGTTTTTCACAGAAATAGAACATATAATCCTAAAATTTATATGGAACCATAAAAGACCCCAGATAGCCTCAGCAATCTTGAGAAATAAGAACAAAGTGGGAGGTATAACAATACCTGACATCAAATTATGCTACAAGGCTACAGTAATCAAAACAGCATGGTACTGGCATAAAAACAGACACATAGATCAATGGAACAGAACAGAGAGCCCAGAAATAAATCAATGCCTATATGGCCATTTAATCTACGTCAATGGAAGCAAGAATGTACAATGGGGTAAAGACAGTCTATTCAATAAATGGTGCTGGGAAACCTGGACAGACAAATGCAAAAAAATGAAGCTGGACCACCTCCTTACACCATATACAAAAATAAATTCAAAATGGCTTACAGACTTAAATGTAATATCTGAAAACATAAAATACCTAGAAGAAAATATAGGAAGAAACTTCACAGATATTACCTGGAGTAAGATTTTTACTGATATATCCCCTCGTGAGACGGAAGTAAGAGAAAAAAATAAACATGTGGGATTACTCCAAACTAAAAAGTGTTTTCACAGCAAAGGAAACCATCAATAAAACAAAAAGGGATCCTACTGAATGTGAAAAGATATTTGCCAATGATATATCTGATAAGGGGTAATATCACAAATTTATAAAAAACTCACTCAACTCAACTTCAAAAAAACAAACAACCCAATTAAAAAATGGGCATAGGACATGAAGAGACATTTTTCTAAAAAGGACATACAGATGGCAAACAGACATATGAAGAAATGCTCAACCTCACTAACCATCAGAGAAATGCAAATAAAAACCACAATGAGATACCACCTCACCCCAGTCAAAATGGCTATCATCAATAAATCAACAAACAACAAGTGCTGGCACAGATGTAGAGAAAAGGGAACGATTGTGCACTGCTGGTGGGATTGCAGATTGGTGCAGCCACTATTGAAATCAGTATGGAGGTATCTCAAAAATCTGAAAATGGAACTATCTTATGATCCAGTAATTCCACTCCTAGGCATCTACCCGGAGAAATCCAAAACTCCAATTCAAAAATCTGTATGCACTCCTATGTTTATTGCAGCACTATACACAATAGCCAAGACACGGAAACAACGGAAATGCCCATCAGTAGATGACTGGATTAAAAAACTGTGGTACATTTATATAATGGAGTATTATGCAGCCATAAAGAAGAAAGAAATCTTACCATTTGCAACAACATGGATGGACCTAGAGAACATTATGTTAAGTGAAATATGTCAGACAGAGAAAGACAAATACCATATGATCTCACTTATATGTGGAATTTAAAGAAAAAAATAAGTGAATGAACTAATTAGTGAATGAACTAATCAAAAACAGTCCCAGAGACATAGAGGAAAAACTGAGGGTTGCTAGATGGGAGGCGGGGTGGAGATAAGGGGGAAGGTGAGGGGATTAGAAAACAGTGGGTAACCACAAGATAGCCATGGGGTTTTAAAAATTAATTTGGAAAACGTAATCAATAATTTTGTAAAGATTTTGTAGGGTATCTGATGGACACGTGTCCCATTTGGGAGACCACCTCAGGGATGATGTAGATGCCTGATCACTACATTGTACACCTGAAGCTGAACAATAATGAATGCCAACTATAATTTTATATATATATATATATATATATATATATATATATATATATATATATATATGTGTGTGTGTGTGTGTGTGTGTGTGTGTATATTTACAAGAAGCAGAGTACAGCATTAGGAATAGAGACAGTGGAAATGTAATGTCTCGGTGCGATGTCAGAGGGATAGTGGATGGGGGTGGGGGGTCCACACAGTGTGAGGGATATAAATGATAAACGTCTAAGTATTACATTGTCTTGTGCACCTGAAACTAATAAAATAAATAAATAAATAATATATGTGTTTAATGCTTACAGGGGTGCTGTGTATATAGTCTGTCTAATAAACTATTATTTTTAATTTCCAATAATTAACAATTGATATCAGGACTTCTCTGGAAAGAAATATGTAATGATAGATGGAGTGTGGCTTACCAGACATAGAGTGGGATACCACAGAATGGAGAAAGGGTCAAAGAAGATAGAACTGGGACTGTTCAATGCAATCATTTCTCTCTAAAGTATATTTCAGCTACAACCAAAATCTATAATCTGACACAGAAATTATTGTATCATTTAATTTTCAGATAATAGTAGGACAATTTTTTTTTATTTTTATTTTTTTCCTACAAAAAGAAGGCTGGATGTTCATGGAAAATGATCAAGACCCAATTTTAAAGTAGTTTGCATTTTCTGGAGAATAAAATATTGAAGAAAAAGTTATGACATTCATTTACACTAGAAAAGGAAGTAGCTACTGTTAAAACAATGACAAAACCTGTAAGGAAAGATGGAAAAGACCTAAGAGTAACTCTCTGTGAGTAATAGGGAGGATTGCCACTAAAAATGTCAAACATGGGTGTAATTGTGTAAAAGGCCATTAATTTATTGGTGTACTATGGAAGACGAAAAATAGTTCCCTGCCTAAAGAGCAAGAATTCTATGCTCAGTTTTCACTTTAAAATATAGAGATATCCAAATAAAGCAGAGAGAAGAAAATAAAAGTGGATCGATAATATTGAAATTATTCAAGAGATGAACTCGGTCGTTTTACAGTTCTGGGCTGACTTCGGTTACATGGATTCTAGAGCTATAAAATAACGTGCCGTTTATGTAAGTGTTACTTCTCCACCATTTTCTTTACACAGTTGAAGATAAGAAACAGGACATAAATCTCCTCCTTTGCATAAAATGACCAAAACAGTTGTGCTAAGGATTCTAAATTTGTGTTCATTACACATAGGAAAGCTTTTCAGAGACCAAATTGCTTTCATTTTAGATCCTTGTCATTAACACGATTCAGACTGATCTGCTTCCTTTTCATACCAGGTAAATTAGTAATAAATTATAAGAAGGCTTGTGGAAATATATAAATATAATCTGCATAATATTTATTCAATGATTATTACTACATATAATCATATGCAATATATATATATACATGTTAAATTTAAAAAAATATATAAAATATCTGAAGGTAACAATGTGTCAAATTAAATCAAAGGAAAAACAGAAAAGAGTGGTAAAAATTACAAATAAAAATTCAGGACACATAAGTTGTCTGGGACTGGTTAAAGCAGGGACATTGAATTGGTAACATCTCTAGTTCCAGAAGGGCAGTGCCATATTATTTTAGAGAACAATACAACAATGAATATTCACACTTGCAAACTTAAAATTTCATGGAAAGCTTAAATTATAAAAAATGAATGCAAAATATTTAAGAAAGATTTCTGTGTTTTTGCTGTTAAATTTTGTATTTTCTATGTAGAAAACATACCTACCTAGAACATTTCATTTGAGAACAATGACGGAAAATTAGGTACTCCTGTATTTGTCAATACTATTATAATCATGGAAAGATTGTAAATTTCCTTTCTCACATTCCATGTCATCAAAAATAGCTGAGTTCTTTCTGCTCTCCTTTTATCATGGCCAGTTTTAAGAATGAATACTAGCTGAGGCATTAACTAAAAAACAAATAGGCACTACAGATTAGTAATTTGAAATGCCTAAAGCTTGAAAGTCTTCATTACATTTAATTTAATTAAAACAAAAATTCATTGAAATTAAAGGATGAGAAAAAAAGTTATGTCAATAAAACATCTCATTATGAAGACCTTCAAAATAGTTAAGAGGAAACTTAAGTGACAATGTTGAGAACAAAAGAACTTGCCTTTCACCATTTCCAAACCTCTCAATGTCTTCTTTCATTCAACATAAAGTTACAGGTCTCAAGGAGCCCTTTGGACTATTTTAATAAATCAAACAATTTTTGGAGACAAAGAAGGACAAGACAAAAAGGCTATTACATATCCAAACTGTGGGTTAGGTATGGCTGAGGCAAAGTTTTCTCCAAAAGAACATGGGCAGACATGCTTTTGTCAAATCCAAGCCTGGCCTATGAAGTCCTCCCATGGATAATCCCCTGCCCTTTTCCTTCCTCTGGAAACATAGACCATAGCAACACCTACCTAGGGCATGGTTCTGAGCTCCAAGGCCAAAGAAGCCTGGTTCTGTGTGTGATCACCTGGGGAGAGCTGTCTTGCAGACACAAAGACCAGCTCATCACTTTTACACGAGTGATCAATATCCACTGAGTTCAACTAGTGACAATATACCTGTGTAATCATAGCCTAACTTACCCAAACTAATTAAGCTGGTTAATTAGAGAATTTGGAGTAAGATAAACCTAATTTCCAGTCTCTACTCCCAATGAATTAAATATGTGGCTTTCAGTAAGTCTCTCAAACTTCGAAAGTTTCCATTGCCTCATCTTGAAAACCGGGGAAATGGTACCCTATATCCACTTCAGAGTGTCACTATGCATTTTAAATGAGATAATACGTGACCAAACACTTAGCATGTGCCTAATAAAATATTTAATAAGTGGGAGTTATCATAATTATTATGGCAATTAGTTACCATAAATACTATTCAGGGAACAGAAAAATAAATATCTGAATAGCTTTTAAGACTATGTATATAAGTACAGACTCTTACCTAAATATAACCCAAATAAAAATTCAATATTCTCTACGAGGAAACTGCATAAGCAAGAGATCCTTATAGATGGATAAGTTAAATGTTTTTAAATTCAAAGATACAACATCAAATGTGATCCAGACCCCTCAAAGCAAGAACATATGACTCTTGGTTACCTAACAAATAAATGTGAGCATGCATGCGCGTGCACACACAGACACACACACACACACACACACACACACACAACCTATTTAGTGGAGATCTTCCTCAGAAGTCACCCATATTCCACTTTGCTTAGTGAAGATAAAGGACTCAAAAGAGATAAAATAAAACAATTACCTTACTGGTCCTACAAAGGGAATATGTATAAAATATTTGAAATTTATGAGGATAAAGTCCTAGTTCTTATTTGTGCTCTACTCTTTCACAGATTAAAAAAGAAGAAGATAAGAAAGGAAAGAAAATATGTAGTCTACTAAAGGCAAAATGTCATCCCACATCATACTCATATTGACAATACTTTCAAATAATTATTTCCCTAAATGAGAAAGTCAACATTAGCTTATAGGTCTCAAGTACACTGGAATTACATTCAGTACCAATATATAAAAAGAATTAAATAAGTAAGACTTTTCTTCTCCTTTTTTATACCCTTCAATAACAAATTGGAACATGCTTTTGTCTACATCTTTCTTTAGTGTTATTAGTGCTATTTTGGCTGGTAAGGTTTTTATCCCACCCTACCAGCTACCCCCACCCTCAGCCCTTCTCCTTTTCTTTCTTCACCATTGTTCCTCTAAACTACAAGACCATCTGTTCACTTGGCAGATGCAAGTGAGTTCTTTAATTGTTGTCATTCTTAGCATAGTGCAAACCCTGCACAATCCAGAGGACGAGAAGTACTACATTCATGAGTTAGCCAAATGTATATTGTTGTCGAAATTACTTGTCAAAACGTCAAAGGGAACAATATTTGATTTTCAAAGCACAGCATACATCTACCCAGATTACAATATGAGGGCTCTATTATGCTGTTACTTATGCAATGCATCATCCAGATTCTGAATAAAGTAAATGGTATGAGCTCTCACAGGCTTTGATTTCTATTGTGTAAAAGGAGTACAGAAGTCAGTTACAAAAATCCTTTGTTCGACCAGTGAATTGAGAGGTTTTTCTGAAGTATATCAAACACGTACATTTAGAAGACAGAAATCTCTGTTATGAATGTACCTCGCTTTTAAGCAACCCCAAGATGGTAACTTAGATTTAAACATTAAAATGTGGAATTGAGAAATTTTTAAGGCAAAAGGCAACAAGGTAGTGTATTAGTTTTCTACTGCTGCTGTAACAAATTGCCACAAATCTGTTGGCTTAAAACCATACATAGGTACTTCTAATTTGTACATCATTTGCCCGACCTTGGTCACACTGGACTAAAATCCTTTCTGTAAGCCTTAGTGAAGAATTAATTTTATTGTCCTTGCCATTTTCTAGAGGCCACCCCCAATCTTTGGTTGTAGCCTCCGTCTATCTTCACAGCTAGAAACATTGTTCCATGTCTGAGGATTCTTCCATAGTAATAGTTCCATCCGTGACAATAGCCAGGGAAGGTTCTCTGCTTTAAAGAAATCATGTGACTAGTTTAGGCTCACCTGAATAATCCAGGATAATCTCCCCAGTTTAAAGTCATTAACCGTAATCTACAAAGTCCCTTTTCCCATATGAGTTATCATATTCACAGGGTCCAGGGGTTAGACTATGGACATCTTTGGGGAATATTTTTCTGCCTATCCACACCTATTATCCATCTCAATTTCCTTTTTCACAAATGACAAATGAAAGACATAAAACAGGCTACATTAGTTCAGAGTCAAAAATATGAAAAAATTAAAACTGCAACCTCAAAACTCCAGTTCCTTGATCTAGTAACTAAAATAGCTCACTTTTCTTCATAATTTTACATGATTCTTCTTGTGAAAAAGAAATGCACCAAAGGGTTTTCCTAAATGGTATTTACACTTCCTAGCTCTAATAACAGAATTAAACCATTATTTAATGATACAAATTAGTTATACACGCAACTTTTCAACAATGCATTGACAACCCAAAGTTAGAGTAGGTGTTTAACTAATATGTGTGTGTGTGTGTGTGTGTGTGTGTGTGTAGTTGAGGACAACAATATTGATGTCACTGACATCTATGCACAACACATTCCCAAAGGCTCTAAAAGTGTTTTTGATTTCTAATTGATTTATGAAGTAATCTGAACATACACACATTGAAGACAGATGAGTAAGAAACCAATCAATGAGAATGTCTGCACAGGTAAACCTTCTACAAATACTTGTTAAGTGGCTTTCTCCAGGCCAAATGTTGAACTATATGCTGGAGATAAGGGATAAGTTGGTCATGGAACTGTCCTGAACTAACTCAGTGTGGTTGGGAAAACATATAGACATAGATATAGCTATAGATGTAGATGTAGATATAGATATAAAATTATGTATGTGTTCTCATGAAGGTGCATGAAAGGACAAGAGACGAAGCAGCTAATGCTGGAAAGGGGTATCGATAGAGAAGGTGACATTGAGATTGATTTTGAAGAATAATCGGGATTTCAAATGTTAGATATGTAGTAATGGGCTTTGTTTATTTTCTTAGGAACCATAAAATGGTATCAGATTAATCAAATTGATGAAGTTGAGTTAAAAAGAACAAAAGCCTCTGGGAAACTTATATGCCTCACATCTTCTTTTCTCCCAAACTCTCCTCCTGTATTTAAAAATGTAAGCCTGAGGATGGACAACAGCACACTTTACAACCGAGCCAGGGGCTTGCTTTCCCCAGTGAGCAGCAGTCTTGAGCTCTCGAGCTGAGTGTGTGGGTGTCTGCTTCATAAGTGCTTTTGGGAGGATGTAAGTCCCTCATCTACAACTTGCTGTCACATAAAATATAAGCGTCAGCTCTGGAGTATTTCCAAACAGATGCTCCTTAATAAAATGTTGAGTCGTTTTCAAGAACTGCTAAGCTACATCAAAGCTAGGGACTTTCCTTTGGAAACATTCAATAAATAATAATATAATTAGCAATGACTAAACTTTATGGAATAATTTGGAAAGCACCAATATCTCTTCAAGTATTCAATAAATATTTATTAAGCTGCTACTATGCGCCAGGCACTCTTCTATGCACTGGAGAAGTGAACAAAACAAAGCCTCTGCTCTCTAAGAGAGATGAGAATACACTATGGTGGATGATAAAAAGCGTTATAGAGAAAGTTAAAAGTAGAGAAGGTAATAGCAGCAAAATGGTAGAGCGGTATTGTTATAGACGGGTTTCCAAGGAAAGCACTCTCAGGTTATGTTTGAGCCCATCATTGAGTTAAGGGAATGAAGAACCCATGCTTGTACTTTCGAAAAAGGAACCGAAAGTACAAATGCCATAGGGCAGACCAAGCATCGTGCTTGTGATGTACATGAAGAAAAACAATGAGGTAAGAACTGTGCGAGCAAGGAAAACTGCAGGAGATGAGGGCAGAGAAGTGACAGCAGACGCTCCCACGCTGAGCCCTGATGGATTTTACTTTGAGGGTACTGGGAAGTTACTAGTGGACTTTAAACATAAGTGTGACATGATCCGACTTACATTTCAAAGGGATTGATCTGGCTTCTGTGTTGCAAGAGAGTAAGCAGAGAGACCATTAGGGATCCATTGCAGTTGTGAGGACGGCTCCTCCATCAACATGAGTTTGCAAACTGGTTAAATGGAAAATTTATTCCTGCAGCTTTTCAAAATGGAGATTGTAGATCTGTCTGTACTAGGGTAAAATGACACTAATGTTAAATCCATGTGGCCAAAACAAGTTGTAAAATCTGTGGAGTTTTGAATAACTAATTATGATTCTTGAATATCATGAAGACCTTGATTAATACTGAAAACAACTAAAAACTATAGATGTGGGTTATATAGTCATTATTTATAACATATTTAGAAAATGCTTACCTATAATCAACTAAGTCTCACACAGTTTAATTCTTTCAGTGTAAACATTTGTGCTGAGAGATTATTTTTTAGTAAATGTACTTATCAGTCTATTTATTTATTATATTTATCTGTTATATGTAGTAACATACATATTAGAAAAAATAGTGTCTGAAAAATACTGCAACTTATCTATGTTGCTAAATAACATTTTCAAATGTAACTGTCAATATTCTCTTTGGAAAACTCAAGATTCACCCGCTATTACATAATGGTCAAAACCTGTAAACTATGGCTGATGTATATTGTTACAAATAAAATCACATCCAAATAGGTCCACTTCTACGTTGTTAAGAAAGTCTTTAATAACCCTATTTGCTTAAAATCCCCTCTGGATTCTAACGAGATAGTTGTGATATTTAGTTTCTGGGCCATATGTATAGTCACTTCAAAAATTTCTTGGTGACATGGATTATTTTGGGGGGAAGAATGGGTATCGGTTGCTAAGGTTACAGGTTTTTTCCTCTGCTAATAAGGGACTATGCTCGGTCTGTAACATGAGTCTCCTGGGCACTCAGAATCTGATCGCCCCGAGTTTCATTTTCTAGGCTTTCTTTGTATCCAAGGCAGAATTTTCAGATCTCTGCCCTGTGTCAGCTGACACTAGTGTGCTTGCTAAGTGTATACACCCTCGTCCTCAATGAATAAAGGCTTGATTGTGCATTGATTAAAATGGCTTATTTTACTGTTAAAGTAAATTACACAGAAATGGCATTTCCTACCAAACAAAGAAAAATAATACCATAATAACACCAACTTGACACTTCCCTAATGCTTTAATCTGACAATCTCAGCACACTTAACAAACAACAATTAAT